>NC_081772.1:30096703-30426703 GCF_963082965.1 Carassius carassius
CCGACTACGCTGAAGGCCATGAGGCAAATCATCCACGCATTTTTCACGGTCCTCGCACTTATTTGCGAAATGTCCAGTCCCTCTTCGATGGACAAACACGCCGCTGCTGCTTCTTGTATCCGGGCTCCAGGGGTTGTCTTGGGTGAGCCAGTGGCACGCCGTGATCGTACAGTGGTTAATACTCTGTGTTGTGGCCGCAGCTACACTCGTTCGAATCCGGGTCACGGCAACCCTTTGCCGTTGAGTATACGGGAAGGTTGAACATTTTTTACCACCTCATCTTTCTGCGTGATTTTGTTTCTGAAGCTTGGCCTGTGCAGGGCGCCACCAGACAAGGGCGCTTGCTTTCTAACATTAGGCGTAGTCGTGGCCGAGAGGTAAAGGTGATGGACTTGAAATCCATTGGGGTCTCCCCGCGCAGGTTCGAACTCTGCCGACTACGGGAGGGATTTGTAGTGTAATTGTGCCTTCTATGGTCCTTCGCTCTCTGTGCCATAACTGCTTCTAGCTTTCATCCTCGTGACACCTGGGTCTCTTCTAGGCAGCTTGTTGTAAAACTGCTGCTTTATAAAAGGTGAGAAGACAGTGCTCCACAAGAGCCCGGATAGCTCAGTCGGTAGAGCATCAGACTTTTAATCTGAGGGTCCAGGGTTCAAGTCCCTGTTCGGGCGAAGGACTGTCTGCTTTTGGCGGAGTCACCTTGCTATCACTACGGTCCATCTCTTCTTTTGAATCTGTACTGGAGCGGTGTTCCTTCCTGCTCCAGGGTATCAGTGCACCTCACTTGTTTGGCACTCCTGATTCTGATGGTCAGCTCGTTAGGAAAGCGGGCTCACAGAGTGAGTAGAATAAGACAGACCTCCGAAAAAGATCCAAGATGGCGCCGCACATGGCTGCTTCAGTGCTTGGCTCTCCAGTGTTTGTACTGTTTTTGTTCGTTTTTCCTGTTTTTTGTTTAACAAACACGATCAGTTTCACCAGGGATGAACTGCTGAACATTCGGCAGAACACACCACATGATATTTTTCCAGATTTCTATTAAACAGACGTTTTACTGAACATTGTTATCGGAGGAGCAGCGGCGCTGATCAAGCGCTTCAGGACGCGCAGACGGGGAAAGCGAGCGGGAGCGCTCGTCAGACTCAGGAAGCGCGGATTTCGAACGCCGTTGCCTAGCATCCATCTCGCAAATCTCCGCTCTCTACCCAACAAAACGGACGAACTCCTTCTGCTCTCTCGGACAAATAAGGATTTCTCTCACTCTGCTGCTCTGTGTTTCACGGAAACCTGGCTGAATGACGCCATACCGGACAGCGCACTCCATCTGCCGGGCTTTCAGCTGTTTAGAGCGGACCGCGAAGCAGAATCAACGGGGAAATCGCGCGGTGGCGGGACATGCTTTTACATCAATGAACGGTGGTGTACAGATGTAACTGTATTAAAGAAGATGTGCTGTCCTGATCTAGAAACGCAGTTTATCAACTGCAAGCCGTTCTATTCGCCGCGGGAGTTTCACTCGTTCATTCTGGTCAGTGTTTACATCCCTCCTCAAACGCAAGTAAGTCTGGCTTTACAGAAACTCGCTGATCAGATCATTGACACAGAACAACAACACCCGGACTCTGTTTTAATCATTCTTGGGGACTTTAATAAAGCCAATCTCTCCCGTGAACTGCCAAAATACAGACAGCATGTTACCTGTCCCACCAGAGACAGTAATATACTGGATCACTGTTACACCACAATAAAGGATGCATATCACTCTGTTCCACGAGCAGCTTTGGGATGTTCTGATCACTGTCTGATTCATATTATACCGACCTAGAAGCAGAAACTTAAATCTGCTAAACCTGTAGTAAAGACTGTGAAGAGATGGACCAGCGAAACAGAGCAGGATTTACAATCTTGTTTTGACATCACAGACTGGAGCGTTTTTGAAGCTGCTACCACCGATCTGGACGAACTCACAGAGACCGTAACATCCTATATTAGTTTCTGTGAGGATATATGCATTCCTACCAGGACTTATTTAACATTCAACAATGATAAGCCATGGTTTACAGTAAAACTCAGACATTTTCGTCAGGCCAAAGAGGATGCCTACAGAAATGGGGACAGGGTCTTGTACAATCAGGCCAGGAACACACTGAACAAAGAGATTAGAGCGGCTAAAAAGACCTAAGCTAAAAAGTTGGAAGACCAGTTTACTTCCAACGACTCTACTTCAGTTTGGAGAGGACTGAGAGCCATCACAAACTACAAGACACCATCCCCTTGCACTGAGGCTAATCAACGACTTGCTAACGACCTGAATGAGTTTTATTGTAGATTTGAAACCCCCAACACCCACTCTGACCATCTCCCTACACAACCATTAACACCTCCTGCAATCCCCCTCTCCATACCTCCTGCTCTTCAAATCTGTGAAGATGATGTGCGCCAGGTCTTCAAGAAAAACAAAAGAAGAAAAGCACCAGGCCCAGATGGCGTTACACCAGCCTGTCTGAAAACCTGTGCTGACCAGCTGGCCCCCATCTTTTCACAGATCTTCAACAGATCTCTGGAGTTGTGTGACGTGCCTTCCTGCTTCAAACGCTCAACCATAATCCCCATTCCAAAGAAACCCAAGATAACAGGACTTAACGACTACAGACCTGTGGCTCTAACGTCTGTCGTCATGAAGTCGTTTGAAAAACTGGTTCTGGCTTATCTGAAGGACATCACTGGACCCTTACTGGACCCCCTGCAGTTTGCGTACCGAACAAACAGGTCCGTGGATGATGCAATCAACATGGCATTGCACTTCATCCTGCAACATCTGGACAAAACAGGGACTTATGTGAGGATCCTGTTTGTGGACTTTAGTTCGGCTTTCAACACCATCATCCCAACAACCCTCCAGACCAAACTGACCCAGCTCTCTGTTCCTAGCTCTATCTGTCAGTGGATCACCAGCTCTCTGACAGATAGGCAACAGTTAGTGAGACTGGGGTAATTCATGTCAAACAGCTGCTCCACCAACACTGGTGCCCCTCAGGGATGTGTTCTCTCCCCTCTGCTCTTCTCCCTGTACACCAACGACTGCACCTCTAAAGACCCCTCTGTCAAGCTCCTGAAGTTTGCAGACGACACTACAGTCATCAGCCTCATCCAGGACGGTGACGAGTCTGCTTACAGACAGGAGGTTGAGCAGCTGGCTGTCTGGTGCAGTCTTAACAACCTGGAGCTGAACACGCTCAAAACAGTGGAGATGACTGTGGACTTTAGGAGAAACCCCCCTGCACTTTCCCCACTCACCATCATGAACAGCACTGTGACTGCAGTGGAGTCATTCAGATTCCTGGGAACCACCATCTCTCAGGACCTGAAGTGGGACAATCACATTGGCTCCATTGTGAAAAAAGCCCAACAAAGGTTGTACTTCCTTCGCCAGCTGAGGAAGTTTAACCTGCCACAGGAGCTGCTGAAACAGTTCTACTCAGCCGTCATTGAGTCAGTCCTGTGTACTTCAATTACTGTCTGGTTTGGTTCAGCTACAAAATCAGATATCAGAAGACTACAGGGAACTGTTCGGACTGCTGAAAGGATTATTGGTGCTCCCCTGCCCACCCTCCAAGAACTGTACACATCCAGAGTGAGGAAAAGGACTCAGAAAATCACTCTGGATCCCTCACATCCAAGTCACCCCATCCTTGAACTTTTGCCATCTGGCCGGCGCCTCAGAGCCGCAAATACAAGAACAGCAAGGCACAAGAATAGTTTCTTCCCCCAGGCAATCTACCTCATGAACAGTTAAATGTTTCCCACTTAAACTTATGCAAAAATGTGCAATATCCTTATATTTATTTGTTACCCCTCCATCCTAGAACATTCCTGCATCTCACTCAATCCTATTCCATTATCATTTATAGCACAATTGTTTATACACTTATTTATTTGCCAATTTGTAAATCTCCTGTAAATTTTTTTTTTTTGTCTGTGTGTTGTTGTCTCTGTTTACTGGAAGCTTATGTCACTAAAACCAATTCCTTGTATGCGCAAGCATACTTGGCAATAAAGCTCTTTCTGATTTCTGATTCTGATTCTGATTCTGAATTGTGCAGTGCTGTCGGTCCCCAGGCCCATCACTGAAAAACCCCATAACATAGGATGAGACATGGCAGCCTGATTTCTCCTCAGTGGGACTACTGTTTTACCCGCTTACAGGGCTAGCTTGCAATCTCCGCTTGCTAGGTTGCAAGTAGGTCAGGCAGCAATGTGACACACAACAGGGCAGAAGGTAGTCTGCTTAATTCAAGTCCCTGTTTGGGCGAAGGTCAGTCTTCTTTTTGTAGGCCTCAGCTTGCTATCACTACGGTCCATCTCTTCTGCTGACTCTGTACTAGAGCGATGTTCCTTCCTGCTCCCGGGGATCAGTGCATCTCCCTTGTTCGGCAACCCTGATTCTGATGGTCAGCCCTTTAGGAAAGAGTGCTCACAGAGTGAGTAGAATAAGACAGACTTCCCAATTGTGCAGTGCTGTCGGTCCCCAGGGCCAGTACTGAAAAACCCCATTACATAGGATGAGACATGGCAGCCTGATTTCTCCTCAGTGGGACCACTGTTTTACCCGCTTGCAGGGCTAGCTTGCAATCTCCGCTTGCTGACTGAGCTGGGTTGGTTGCAAGTAGGTCAGGCAGCAGTGTTGGACACAAACTGAGCAGAAACTGGTCCACTCCCGTAGTCGTGGCCGAGTGGTTAAGGCGATGTACTAGAAATCCATTGGGGTCTCCCTGCGCAGGTTCGAATCCTGCCGACTACGCTGAAGGCCATGAGGCAAAGCATCCATGCATTTTTCATGGTCCTCGCACTTATTTGCCCAATGTCCAGTCCCTCTTCGATGGACAAACACGCCGCTGCTGCTTCTTGTATCCGGGATCCAGGGGTTGTCTTTGGTGAGCCAGTGGCATGCCGTGATCGTATAGTGGTTAGTACTCTGTGTTGTGGCCGCAGCAACCCCCGTTCGAATCTGGGTCACGGCAACCCTTTGCCGTTGAGTATACGGGAAGGTTGAAAATTTTTTACCACCTCATCTTTCTGTGTGATTTTGTTTCTGAAGCTTGGCCTGTGCAGGGCGCCACCAGACAAGGGCACTTGCTTTCTAACATTAGGCGTAGTCATGGCCGAGAGGTAAAGGCGATGGACTTGAAATCCATTGGGGTCTCCCCGCGCAGGTTCGAACTCTGCCGACTACGGGAGGAATTTGTAGTACTGCTTTAGCTTTCTGTGACGGTAATTGTGCCTTCTATGGTCCTTCGCACTCTGTGCCATAACTGCTTCTAGCTTTCATCCTCGTGACACCCGGGTCTCTTCTAGGCAGCTTGTTGTAAAACTGCTGCTTTATAAAAGGTGAGAAGACGGCGCTCCACAAGAGCCCGGATAGCTCAGTCGGTAGAGCATCAGACTTTTAATCTGAGGGTCCAGGGTTCAAGTCCCTGTTCGGGTGAAGGTCTGTCTGCTTTTGGCGGAGTCACCTTGCTATCACTACGGTCCATCTCTTCTTCTGAATCTGTACTGGAGCGGTGTTCCTTCCTGCTCCAGGGTATCAGTTCACCTCCCTTGTTCGGCACACATGATTCTGATGGTCAGCCCTTTAGGAAAGAGTGCTCACGGAGTGAGTAGAATAAGACAAACCTCCGAATTGTGCAGTGCTGTCGGTCCCCAGGCCCATCACTGAAAAACCCCATTACATAGGATGAGACATGGCAGCCTGGTTTCTCCTCAGTGGGACTGCTGTTTTACCCGCTTACAGGGCTAGCTTGCAATCTCCGCTTGCTAGGTTGCAAGTAGGTCAGGCAGCAATGTGACACACAACAGGGCAGAAGGTAGTCTGCTCAATTCAAGTCCCTGTTTGGGCGAAGGTCAGTCTACTTTTTGGAGGGCTCAGCTTGCTATCACTACGGGTCCATCTCTTCTGCTGACTCTGTATTAGAGCGATGTTCCTTCCTTCTCCCGGGGATCAGTGCATCTCCCTTGTTCGGCACACATGATTCTGATGGTCAGCCCTTTAGGAAAGAGTGCTCGCGGAGTGAGTAGAATAAGAAAGACCTCCCATTTGTGCAGTGCTGTCGGTCCCCAGGGCCAGTACTGAAAAACCCCATTACATAGGATTAGACATGGCAGCCTGATTTCTCCTCAGTGGGACTGCTGTTTTAGCTGCTTCCAGGGCTAGCTTACAATCTCCGCTTGCTAGGTTGCAAGTAGGTCAGGCAGCAGTGTTACACACAACATGGCAGAAGGTGGTCTGCTTAATTCAAGTCCCTGTTTGGGCAAAGGTCAGTCTTCTTTTTGTAGGCCTCAGCTTGCTATCACTACGGTCCATCTCTTCTGCTGACTCTGTACTAGAGCGATGTTCCTTCCTGCTCCCGGGGATCAGTGCATCTCCCTTGTTCGGCACACCTGATTCTGATGATCAGCCCTTTAGGAAAGAGTGCTCACAGAGTACGTAGAATAAGACGGACTTCCCAATTGTGCAGTGCTGTCGGTCCCCAGGGCCAGTACTGAAAAACCCCATTACATAGGATGAGACATGGCAGCCTGATTTCTCCTCAGTGGGACTGCTGTTTTACCCGCTTCCAGTGCTAGCTTACTATCTCGGCTTGCTAGGTTGCAAGTAGGTCAGGCAGCAATGTGACACACAACAAGGCAGAAGGTAGTCTGCTTAATTCAAGTCCCTGTTTGGGCGAAGGTCAGTCTACTTTTTGGAGGGCTCAGCTTGCTATCACTACGGGTCCATCTCTTCTGCTGACTCTGTATTAGAGCGATGTTCCTTCCTTCTCCCGGGGATCAGTGCATCTCCCTTGTTCAGCACACATGATTCTGATGGTCAGCCCTTTAGGAAAGAGTGCTCACGAAGTGAGTAGAATAAGAAAGACCTCCCATTTGTGCAGTGCTGTCGGTCCCCAGGGCCAGTACTGAAAAACCCCATTACATAGGATTAGACATGGCAGCCTGATTTCTCCTCAGTGGGACTGCTGTTTTAGCTGCATCCAGGGCTAGCTTACAATCTCCGCTTGCTAGGTTGCAAGTAGGTCAGGCAGCAGTGTTACACACAACATGGCAGAAGGTGGTCTGCTTAATTCAAGTCCCTGTTTGGGCGAAGGTCAGTCTTCTTTTTGTAGGCCTCAGCTTGCTATCACTACGGTCCATCTCTTCTGCTGACTCTGTACTAGAGCGATGTTCCTTCCTGCTCCCGGGGATCAGTGCATCTCCCTTGTTCGGCACACCTGATTCTGATGATCAGCCCTTTAGGAAAGAGTGCTCACAGAGAGAGTAGAATAAGACAGACTTCCCAATTGTGCAGTGCTGTCGGTCCCCAGGGCCAGTACTGAAAAACCCCATTACAAAGGATGAGACATGGCAGCCTGATTTCTCCTCAGTGGGACTGCTGTTTTAGCCGCTTCCAGGGCTAGCTTAAAATCTCGGCTTGCTAGGTTGCAAGGAGGTCAGGCAGCAGTGTTACACACAACATGGCAGAAGATGGTCTGCTTAATTCAAGTCCCTGTTTGGGCGAAGGTCAGTCTTCTTTTTGTAGGCCTCAGCTTGCTATCACTATGGTCCATCTCTTCTGCTGACTCTGTACTAGAGCGATGTTCCTTCCTGCTCCAGGGTATCAGTGCACCTCCCTTGTTTGGCACACCTGATTCTGATGGTCAGCTCGTTAGGAAAGCGCGCTCACAGAGTGAGTAGAATAAGACAGACCTCCGAATTGTGCAGTGCTGTCGGTCCCCAGGCCCAGCACTGAAAAACGTCATTACATAGGATGAGACATGGCAGCCTGATTTCTCTTAGAGCGATGTTCCTTCCTTCTTCAGGGGGTCAGTGCATCTTCCTTGTTCGGCACACATGATTCTGATGGCTAGCCCTTTAGGAAAGAGTGCTCACGGAGTGAGTAGAATAAGACAGACCTCCCATTTGTGCAGTGCTGTCGGTCCCCAGGGCCAGTACTGAAAAACCCCATTACATAGGATGAGACATGGCAGCCTGATTTCTCCTCAGTGGGACTGCTGTTTTAGCCACTTCAAGGGCTAGCTTACAATCTCGGCTTGCTAGGTTGCAAGTAGGTCAGGCAGCAGTGTTACACACAACATGGCAGAAGGTGGTCTGCTTAATTCAAGTCCCTGTTTGGGCGAAGGTCAGTCTTCTTTTTGTAGGCCTCAGCTTGCTATCACTACGGTCCATCTCTTCTGCTGACTCTGTACTAGAGCGATGTTCCTTCCTGCTCCCGGGGATTAGTGCATCTCCCTTGTTCGGCAAACCTGATTCTGATGGTCAGCTCTTTAGGAAAGAGTGCTCACAGAGTGAGTAGAATAAGACAGACTTCCCAATTGTGCAGTGCTGTCGGTCCCCAGGGCCAGTACTGAAAAACCCCATTACATAGGATGAGACATGGCAGCCTGATTTCTCCTCAGTGGGACCACTGTTTTACCCGCTTGCAGGGCTAGCTTGCAATCTCCGCTTGCTGACTGAGCTGGGTTGGTTGCAAGTAGGTCAGGCAGCAGTGTTGGACACAAACTGAGCAGAAATTGGTCCACTCCCGTAGTCGTGGCCGAGTGGTTAAGGCGATGGACTAGAAATCCATTGGGGTCTCCCCGCGCAGGTTCGAATCCTGCCGACTACGCTGAAGGCCATGAGGCAAAGCATCCACGCATTTTTCACGGTCCTCGCACTTATTTGCGAAATGTCCAGTCCCTCTTCGATGGACAAACACGCCGCTGCTGCTTCTTGTATCCGGGCTCCAGGGGTTGTCTTGGGTGAGCCAGTGGCACGCCGTGATCGTACAGTGGTTAGTACTCTGTGTTGTGGCCGCAGCTACACTCGTTCGAATCCGGGTCACGGCAACCCTTTGCCGTTGAGTATACGGGAAGGTTGAACATTTTTTACCACCTCATCTTTCTGCGTGATTTTGTTTCTGAAGCTTGGCCTGTGCAGGGCGCCACCAGACAAGGGCGCTTGCTTTCTAACATTAGGCGTAGTCGTGGCCGAGAGGTAAAGGTGATGGACTTGAAATCCATTGGGGTCTCCCCGCGCAGGTTCGAACTCTGCCGACTACGGGAGGGATTTGTAGTGTAATTGTGCCTTCTATGGTCCTTCGCTCTCTGTGCCATAACTGCTTCTAGCTTTCATCCTCGTGACACCTGGGTCTCTTCTAGGCAGCTTGTTGTAAAACTGCTGCTTTATAAAAGGTGAGAAGACAGTGCTCCACAAGAGCCCGGATAGCTCAGTCGGTAGAGCATCAGACTTTTAATCTGAGGGTCCAGGGTTCAAGTCCCTGTTCGGGCGAAGGACTGTCTGCTTTTGGCGGAGTCACCTTGCTATCACTACGGTCCATCTCTTCTTCTGAATCTGTACTGGAGCGGTGTTCCTTCCTGCTCCAGGGTATCAGTGCACCTCCCTTGTTTGGCACTCCTGATTCTGATGGTCAGCTCGTTAGGAAAGCGGGCTCACAGAGTGAGTAGAATAAGACAGACCTCCGAAAAAGATCCAAGATGGCGCCGCACATGGCTGCTTCAGTGCTTGGCTCTCCAGTGTTTGTACTGTTTTTGTTCGTTTTTCCTGTTTTTTGTTTAACAAACACGATCAGTTTCACCAGGGATGAACTGCTGAACATTCGGCAGAACACACCACATGATATTTTTCCAGATTTCTATTATACAGACGTTTTACTGAACATTGTTATCGGAGGAGCAGCGGCGCTGATCAAGCGCTTCAGGACGCGCAGACGGGGAAAGCGAGCGGGAGCGCTCGTCAGACTCAGGAAGCGCGGATTTCGAACGCCGTTGCCTAGCATCCATCTCGCAAATCTCCGCTCTCTACCCAACAAAACGGACGAACTCCTTCTGCTCTCTCGGACAAATAAGGATTTCTCTCACTCTGCTGCTCTGTGTTTCACGGAAACCTGGCTGAATGACGCCATACCGGACAGCGCACTCCATCTGCCGGGCTTTCAGCTGTTTAGAGCGGACCGCGAAGCAGAATCAACGGGGAAATCGCGCGGTGGCGGGACATGCTTTTACATCAATGAACGGTGGTGTACAGATGTAACTGTATTAAAGAAGATGTGCTGTCCTGATCTAGAAACGCAGTTTATCAACTGCAAGCCGTTCTATTCGCCGCGGGAGTTTCACTCGTTCATTCTGGTCAGTGTTTACATCCCTCCTCAAACGCAAGTAAGTCTGGCTTTACAGAAACTCGCTGATCAGATCATTGACACAGAACAACAACACCCGGACTCTGTTTTAATCATTCTTGGGGACTTTAATAAAGCCAATCTCTCCCGTGAACTGCCAAAATACAGACAGCATGTTACCTGTCCCACCAGAGACAGTAATATACTGGATCACTGTTACACCACAATAAAGGATGCATATCACTCTGTTCCACGAGCAGCTTTGGGATGTTCTGATCACTGTCTGATTCATATTATACCGACCTAGAAGCAGAAACTTAAATCTGCTAAACCTGTAGTAAAGACTGTGAAGAGATGGACCAGCGAAACAGAGCAGGATTTACAATCTTGTTTTGACATCACAGACTGGAGCGTTTTTGAAGCTGCTACCACCGATCTGGACGAACTCACAGAGACCGTAACATCCTATATTAGTTTCTGTGAGGATATATGCATTCCTACCAGGACTTATTTAACATTCAACAATGATAAGCCATGGTTTACAGTAAAACTCAGACATTTTCGTCAGGCCAAAGAGGATGCCTACAGAAATGGGGACAGGGTCTTGTACAATCAGGCCAGGAACACACTGAACAAAGAGATTAGAGCGGCTAAAAAGACCTACGCTAAAAAGTTGGAAGACCAGTTTACTTCCAACGACTCTACTTCAGTTTGGAGAGGACTGAGAGCCATCACAAACTACAAGACACCATCCCCTTGCACTGAGGCTAATCAACGACTTGCTAACGACCTGAATGAGTTTTATTGTAGATTTGAAACCCCCAACACCCACTCTGACCATCTCCCTACACAACCATTAACACCTCCTGCAATCCCCCTCTCCATACCTCCTGCTCTTCAAATCTGTGAAGATGATGTGCGCCAGGTCTTCAAGAAAAACAAAAGAAGAAAAGCACCAGGCCCAGATGGCGTTACACCAGCCTGTCTGAAAACCTGTGCTGACCAGCTGGCCCCCATCTTTTCACAGATCTTCAACAGATCTCTGGAGTTGTGTGACGTGCCTTCCTGCTTCAAACGCTCAACCATAATCCCCATTCCAAAGAAACCCAAGATAACAGGACTTAACGACTACAGACCTGTGGCTCTAACGTCTGTCGTCATGAAGTCGTTTGAAAAACTGGTTCTGGCTTATCTGAAGGACATCACTGGACCCTTACTGGACCCCCTGCAGTTTGCGTACCGAACAAACAGGTCCGTGGATGATGCAATCAACATGGCATTGCACTTCATCCTGCAACATCTGGACAAAACAGGGACTTATGTGAGGATCCTGTTTGTGGACTTTAGTTCGGCTTTCAACACCATCATCCCAACAACCCTCCAGACCAAACTGACCCAGCTCTCTGTTCCTAGCTCTATCTGTCAGTGGATCACCAGCTCTCTGACAGATAGGCAACAGTTAGTGAGACTGGGGTAATTCATGTCAAACAGCTGCTCCACCAACACTGGTGCCCCTCAGGGATGTGTTCTCTCCCCTCTGCTCTTCTCCCTGTACACCAACGACTGCACCTCTAAAGACCCCTCTGTCAAGCTCCTGAAGTTTGCAGACGACACTACAGTCATCAGCCTCATCCAGGACGGTGACGAGTCTGCTTACAGACAGGAGGTTGAGCAGCTGGCTGTCTGGTGCAGTCTTAACAACCTGGAGCTGAACACGCTCAAAACAGTGGAGATGACTGTGGACTTTAGGAGAAACCCCCCTGCACTTTCCCCACTCACCATCATGAACAGCACTGTGACTGCAGTGGAGTCATTCAGATTCCTGGGAACCACCATCTCTCAGGACCTGAAGTGGGACAATCACATTGGCTCCATTGTGAAAAAAGCCCAACAAAGGTTGTACTTCCTTCGCCAGCTGAGGAAGTTTAACCTGCCACAGGAGCTGCTGAAACAGTTCTACTCAGCCGTCATTGAGTCAGTCCTGTGTACTTCAATTACTGTCTGGTTTGGTTCAGCTACAAAATCAGATATCAGAAGACTACAGGGAACTGTTCGGACTGCTGAAAGGATTATTGGTGCTCCCCTGCCCACCCTCCAAGAACTGTACACATCCAGAGTGAGGAAAAGGACTCAGAAAATCACTCTGGATCCCTCACATCCAAGTCACCCCATCCTTGAACTTTTGCCATCTGGCCGGCGCCTCAGAGCCGCAAATACAAGAACAGCAAGGCACAAGAATAGTTTCTTCCCCCAGGCAATCTACCTCATGAACAGTTAAATGTTTCCCACTTAAACTTATGCAAAAATGTGCAATATCCTTATATTTATTTGTTACCCCTCCATCCTAGAACATTCCTGCATCTCACTCAATCCTATTCCATTATCATTTATAGCACAATTGTTTATACACTTATTTATTTGCCAATTTGTAAATCTCCTGTAAATTTTTTTTTTTTGTCTGTGTGTTGTTGTCTCTGTTTACTGGAAGCTTATGTCACTAAAACCAATTCCTTGTATGCGCAAGCATACTTGGCAATAAAGCTCTTTCTGATTTCTGATTCTGATTCTGATTCTGAATTGTGCAGTGCTGTCGGTCCCCAGGCCCATCACTGAAAAACCCCATAACATAGGATGAGACATGGCAGCCTGATTTCTCCTCAGTGGGACTACTGTTTTACCCGCTTACAGGGCTAGCTTGCAATCTCCGCTTGCTAGGTTGCAAGTAGGTCAGGCAGCAATGTGACACACAACAGGGCAGAAGGTAGTCTGCTTAATTCAAGTCCCTGTTTGGGCGAAGGTCAGTCTACTTTTTGGAGGGCTCAGCTTGCTATCACTACGGATCCATCTCTTCTGCTGACTCTGTATTAGAGCGATGTTCCTTCCTGCTCCCGGGGATCAGTGCATCTCCCTTGTTCGGCACACCTGATTCTGATGATCAGCCCTTTAGGAAAGAGTGCTCACAGAGTACGTAGAATAAGACGGACTTCCCAATTGTGCAGTGCTGTCGGTCCCCAGAGCCAGTACTGAAAAACCCCATTACATAGGATGAGACATGGCAGCCTGATTTCTCCTCAGTGGGACCGCTGTTTTACCCGCTTGCAGGGCTAGCTTGCATTCTCCGCTTGCTGACTGAGCTGGGTTGGTTGCAAGTAGGTCAGGCAGCAGTGTTGGACACAAACTGAGCAGAAATTGGTCCACTCCTGTAGTCGTGGCCGAGTGGTTAAGACGATGGACTAGAAATCCATTGGGGTCTCCCCGCGCAGGTTCGAATCCTGCCGACTACGCTGAAGGCCATGAGGCAAAGCATCCATGCATTTTTCACGGTCCTCGCACTTATTTGCGAAATGTCCAGTCCCTCTTCGATGGACAAACACGCCGCTGCTGCTTCTTGTATCCGGGCTCCAGGGGTTGTCTTGGGTGAGCCAGTGGCACGCCGTGATCGTATAGTGGTTAGTACTCTGTGTTGTGGCCTCAGCAACCCCCGTTCGAATCCGGGTCACGGCAACCCTTTGCCGTTGAGTATACGGGAAGGTTGCAAATTTTTTACCACCTCATCTTTCTGCGTGATTTTGTTTCTGAAGCTTGGCCTGTGCAAGGCGCCACCAGACAAGGGCGCTTGCTTTCTAACATTAGGCGTAGTCGTGGCCGAGAGGTAAAGGCGATGGACTTGAAATCCATTGGGGTCTCCCCGCGCAGGTTCGAACTCTGCCGACTACGGGAGGGATTTGTAGTACTGCTTTAGCTTTCTGTGACGGTAATTGTGCCTTCTATGGTCCTTCGCTCTCTGTGCCATAACTGCTTCTAGCTTTCATCCTCGTGACACCTGGGTCTCTTCTAGGCAGCTTGTTGTAAAACTGCTGCTTTATAAAAGGTGAGAAGACAGTGCTCCACAAGAGCCCGGGTAGCTCAGTCGGTAGAGCATCAGACTTTTAATCTGAGGGTCCAGGGTTCAAGTCCCTGTTTGGGCGAAGGTCTGTCTGCTTTTGGCGGAGTCACCTTGCTATCACTACGGTCCATCTCTTCTTCTGAATCTGTACTGGAGCGGTGTTCCTTCCTGCTCCAGAGTATCAGTGCACCTCCCTTGTTTGGCACACCTGATTCTGATGGTCAGCTCGTTAGGAAAGCGGGCTCACAGAGTGAGTAGAATAAGACAGACCTCCGAATTGTGCAGTGCTGTCGGTCCCCAGGCCCATCACTGAAAAACCCCATTACATAGGAAGAGACATGGCAGCCTGATTTCTCCTCAGTGGGACTGCTGTTTTACCCGCTTACAGGGCTAGCTTGCAATCTCCGCTTGCTAGGTTGCAAGTAGGTCAGGCAGCAATGTGACACACAACAGGGCAGAAGGTTGTCTGCTTAATTCAAGTCCCTGTTTGGGCGAAGGTCAGTCTACTTTTTGGAGGGCTCAGCTTGCTATCACTACGGGTCCATCTCTTCTGCTGACTCTGTATTAGAGCGATGTTCCTTCCTGCTCCCGGGGATCAGTGCATCTCCCTTGTTCGGCACACCTGATTCTGATGATCAGCCCTTTAGGAAAGAGTGCTCACAGAGAGAGTAGAATAAGACAGACTTCCCAATTGTGCAGTGCTGTCGGTCCCCAGGGCCAGTACTGAAAAACCCCATTACAAAGGATGAGACATGGCAGCCTGATTTCTCCTCAGTGGGACCGCTGTTTTACCCGCTTGCAGGGCTAGCTTGCATTCTCCGCTTGCTGACTGAGCTGGGTTGGTTGCAAGTAGGTCAGGCAGCAGTGTTGGACACAAACTGAGCAGAAATTGGTCCACTCCTGTAGTCGTGGCCGAGTGGTTAAGGCGATGGACTAGAAATCCATTGGGGTCTCCCCGCGCAGGTTCGAATCCTGCCGACTACGCTGAAGGCCATGAGGCAAAGCATCCATGCATTTTTCACGGTCCTCGCACTTATTTGCGAAATGTCCAGTCCCTCTTCGATGGACAAACACGCCGCTGCTGCTTCTTGTATCCGGGCTCCAGGGGTTGTCTTGGGTGAGCCAGTGGCACGCCGTGATCGTATAGTGGTTAGTACTCTGTGTTGTGGCCGCAGCAACCCCCGTTCGAATCCGGGTCACGGCAACCCTTTGCCGTTGAGTATACGGGAAGGTTGAAAATTTTTTACCACCTCATCTTTCTGCGTGATTTTGTTTCTGAAGCTTGGCCTGTGCAGGGCGCCACCAGACAAGGGCGCTTGCTTTCTAACATTAGGCGTAGTCGTGGCCGAGAGGTAAAGGCGATGGACTTGAAATCCATTGGGGTCTCCCCGCGCAGGTTCGAACTCTGCCGACTACGGGAGGGATTTGTAGTACTGCTTTAGCTTTCTGTGACGGTAATTGTGCCTTCTATGGTCCTTCGCTCTCTGTGCCATAACTGCTTCTAGCTTTCATCCTCGTGACACCTGGGTCTCTTCTAGGCAGCTTGTTGTAAAACTGCTGCTTTATAAAAGGTGAGAAGACAGTGCTCCACAAGAGCCCGGGTAGCTCAGTCGGTAGAGCATCAGACTTTTAATCTGAGGGTCCAGGGTTCAAGTCCCTGTTTGGGCGAAGGTCTGTCTGCTTTTGGCGGAGTCACCTTGCTATCACTACGGTCCATCTCTTCTTCTGAATCTGTACTGGAGCGGTGTTCCTTCCTGCTCCAGAGTATCAGTGCACCTCCCTTGTTTGGCACACCTGATTCTGATGGTCAGCTCGTTAGGAAAGCGGGCTCACAGAGTGAGTAGAATAAGACAGACCTCCGAATTGTGCAGTGCTGTCGGTCCCCAGGCCCATCACTGAAAAACCCCATTACATAGGATGAGACATGGCAGCCTGATTTCTCCTCAGTGGGACTGCTGTTTTACCCGCTTACAGGGCTAGCTTGCAATCTCCGCTTGCTAGGTTGCAAGTAGGTCAGGCAGCAATGTGACACACAACAGGGCAGAAGGTAGTCTGCTTAATTCAAGTCCCTGTTTGGGCGAAGGTCAGTCTACTTTTTGGAGGGTTCAGCTTGCTATCACTACGGGTCCATCTCTTCTGCTGACTCTGTACTAGAGCCATGTTCCTTCCTGCTCCCGGGGATCAGTGCATCTCCCTTGTTCGGCACACCTGATTCTGATGATCAGCCCTTTAGGAAAGAGTGCTCACAGAGTACGTAGAATAAGACGGACTTCCCAATTGTGCAGTGCTGTCGGTCCCCAGGGCCAGTACTGAAAAACCCCATTACATAGGATGAGACATGGCAGCCTGATTTCTCCTCAGTGGGACTGCTGTTTTAGCTGCATCCAGGGCTAGCTTACAATCTCCGCTTGCTAGCTTGCAAGTAGGTCAGGCAGCAGTGTTACACACAACATGGCAGAAGGTGGTCTGCTTAATTCAAGTCCCTGTTTGGGCGAAGGTCAGTCTTCTTTTTGTAGGCCTCAGCTTGCTATCACTACGGTCCATCTCTTCTGCTGACTCTGTACTAGAGCGATGTTCCTTCCTGCTCCCGGGGATCAGTGCATCTCCCTTGTTCGGCACACCTGATTCTGATGATCAGCCCTTTAGGAAAGAGTGCTCACAGAGAGAGTAGAATAAGACAGACTTCCCAATTGTGCAGTGCTGTCGGTCCCCAGGGCAAGTACTGAAAAACCCCATTACAAAGGATGAGACATGGCAGCCTGATTTCTCCTCAGTGGGACTGTTGTTTTAGCCGCTTTCAGGGCTAGCTTAAAATCTCCGCTTGCTAGGTTGCAAGGAGGTCAGGCAGCAGTGTTACACACAACATGGCAGAAGGTGGTCTGCTTAATTCAAGTCCCTGTTTGGGCGAAGGTCAGTCTTCTTTTTGTAGGCCTCAGCTTGCTATCACTACGGTCCATCTCTTCTGCTGACTCTGTACTAGAGCGATGTTCCTTCCTGCTCCCGGGGATCAGTGCATCTCCCTTGTTCGGCAAACCTGATTCTGATGGTCATCCCTTTAGGAAAGAGTGCTCACAGAGTGAGTAGATTAAGACAGACTTCCCAATTGTGCAGTGCTGTCGGTCCCCAGGGCCAGTACTGAAAAACCCCATTACATAGGATGAGACATGGCAGCCTGATTTCTCCTCAGTGGGACCGCTGTTTTACCCGCTTGCAGGGCTAGCTTGCATTCTCCGCTTGCTGACTGAGCTGGGTTGGTTGCAAGTAGGTCAGGCAGCAGTGTTGGACACAAACTGAGCAGAAATTGGTCCACTCCCGTAGTCGTGGCCGAGTGGTTAAGGCGATGGATTAGAAATCCATTGGGGTCTCCCCGCGCAGGTTCGAATCCTGTCGACTACGCTGAAGGCCATGAAGCAAAGCATCCATACATTTTTCACGGTCCTCGCACTTATTTGCGAAATGTCCAGTCCCTCTTCGATGGACAAACACGCCGCTGCTGCTTCTTGTATCCGGGCTCCAGGGGTTGTCTTGGGTGAGCCAGTGGCATGCTGTGATCGTATAGTGGCTAGTACTCTGTGTTGTGGCCGCAGCAACCCCCATTTCAAATCCGGGTCAGGGCAACCCTTTGCCCTTGAGTATACGGGAAGGTTGAAAATTTTTTACAACCTCATCTTTCTGCGTGATTTTGTTTCTAAAGCTTGGCCTGTGCAGGGCGCCACCAGACAAGGGCGCTTGCTTTCTAACATTAGGCGTAGTCGTGTCTGAGAGGTTAAGGCGATGGACTTGAAATCCATTGGGGTCTCCCCGCGCAGGTTCGAACTCTGCCGACTACGGGAGGGATTTGCAGTATTGCTTTAGCTTTCTGTGACGTAATTGTGCCTTCTATGGTCCTTCGCTCTCTGTGCCATAACTGCTTCTAGCTTTCATCCTCGTGACACCTGGGTCTCTTCTAGGCAGCTTGTTGTAAAACTGCTGCTTTATAAAAGGTGAGAAGACAGTGCTCCACAAGAGCCAGGATAGCTCAGTCGGTAGAGCATCAGACTTTTAATCTGAGGGTCCAGGGTTCAAGTCCCTGTTCGGGTGAAGGTCTGTCTGCTTTTGGCGGAGTCACCTTGCTATCACTACGGTCCATCTCTTCTTCTGAATCTGTACTGGAGCAGTGTTCCTTCCTGCTCCAGCGTATCAGTGCACCTCCCTTGTTTGGCACACCTGATTCTGATGGTCAGCTCATTAGGAAAGCGGGCTCACAGAGTGAGTAGAATAAGACAGACCTCCGAATTGTACAGTGCTGTCGGTCCCCAGGCCCAGCACTGAAAAACCCCATTACATAGGATGAGACATGGCAGCCTGATTTCTCCTCAGTGAGACCGCTGTTTTACCCGCTTGCAGGGCTAGCTTGCAATCTCCGCATGCTGACTGAGCTGGGTTGGTTGCAATTAGGTCAGGCAGCAGTGTTGGTCACAAACTGAGCAGAAATTGGTCTACTCCCGTAGTCGTGGCCGAGTGGTTAAGGCGATAGACTAGAAATCCATTGGGGTCTCCCCGCGCAGGTTCGAATCCTGCAGACTATACTGTTTGCTGAAGGCCATGAGGCAAAGCATCCATGCATTTTTCAAGGTCCTCGCACTTATTTGCAAAATGTCCAGTCCCTCTTCGATGGACAAATAAGCCGCTGCTGCTTCTTGTATCCGGGATCCAGGGGTTGTCTTGGGTGAGCCAGTGGCACGCCTTCATCGTATAGTGGTTAGTACTCTGTGTTGTGGCCGCAGCAACCCCGGTACGAATCCGGGTAACGGCAACCCTTTGCCGTTGGGTATACGGGAAGGTTGAAAATTTTTTACCACCTCATCTTTCTGCGTGACTTTGTTTCTGAAGCTTGGCCTGTGCAGGGCGCCACCAGACAAGGGCGCTTGCTTTCTAACGTTAGGCGTAGTCGTGGCCGAGAGGTTAAGGCGATGGACTTGAAATCCATTGGGATCTCCCCGTGCAGGTTCGAACTCTGCCGACTATGGGAGGGATTTGCAGTATTGCTTTAGCTTTCTGTGACGGTAATTGTGCCTTTTATTGTCCTTCGCTCTCTGTGCCATAACTGCTTCTAGCTTTCATCCTCGTGACACCTGTGTCTCTTCTGGGCAGCTTGTTGTAAAACTGCTGCTTTATAAAAGGTGGGAAGCCAGTGCTCCACAAGAGCCTGGATAGCTCAGTCGGTAGAGCATCAGACTTTTAATCTGAGGGTCCAGGGTTCAAGTCCCTGATCGGGTGAAGGTCTGTCTGCTTTTGGCAGAGTCACCTTGCTATCACTACGGTCCATCTCTTCTTCTGAATCTACTTGAGCGGTGTTCCTTCCTGCTCCAGGGTATCAGTGCACCTCCCTTGTTAGGCACACCTGATTCTGATGGTCAGCTCGTTAGGAAAGCGCGCTCACAGAGTGAGTAGAATAAGACAGACCTCCGAATTGTGCAGTGCTGTCGGTCCCCAGGCCCAGCACTGAGAAACCCCATTACATAGGATGAGACATGGCAGCCTGATTTCTCCTCAGTGGGACTGCTGTTTTACCCGCTTCCAGGGCTAGCTTACAATCTCGGCTTGCTAGGTTGCAAGTAGGTCAGGCAGCAATGTGACACACAACAGGGCAGAAGGTGGTCTGCTTAATTCAAGTCCCTGTTTGGGCGAAGGTCAGTCTACTTTTTGGAGGCCTCAGCTTGCTATCACTACGGGTCCATCTCTTCTTCTGACTCTGTATTAGAGCGATGTTCCTTCCTTCTCCAGGGGGTCAGTGCATCTCCCTTGTTCATCACACATGATTCTGATGGTCAGCCCTTTAGGAAAGCCGGCTCACAGAGTGAGTAGAATAAGACAGACCTCCGAATTGTGCAGTGCTGTCGGTCCCCAGGCCCAGCACTGAAAAACCCCATTACATAGGATGAGACGTGGCAGCCTGATTTCTCCTCAGTGGGACTGCTGTTTTACCCGCTTCCAGGGCTAGCTTACAATCTCGGCTTGCTAGGTTGCAAGTAGGTCAGGCAGCAGTGTTACACACAACATGGCAGAAGGTTGTCTGCTTAATTCAAGTCCCTGTTTGGGCGAAGGTCAGTCTTCATTTTGTAGGCCTCAGCTTGCTATCACTACGGTCCATCTCTTCTGCTGACTCTGTACTAGAGCGATGTTCCTTCCTGCTCCCAGGGATCAGTGCATCTCTCTTGTTTGGCAAACCTGATTCTGATGGTCAGCCCTTTAGGAAAGAGTGCTCACAGAGTGAGTAGAATAAGACAGACTTCCCAATTGTGCAGTGCTGTCGGTCCCCAGGGCCAGTCCTGAAAAACCCCATTACATAGGATGAGACATGGCAGCCTGATTTCTCCTCAGTGGGACCGCTGTTTTACCCGCTTGCAGGGCTAGCTTGCAATCTTCGCTTGCTGACTGAGCTGGGTTGGTTGCAAGTAGGTCAGGCAGCAGTGTTGGAGACAAACTGAGCAGAAATTGGTCTACTCCCGTAGTCGTGGCCGAGTGGTTAAGGCGATGGACTAGAAATCCATTGCGGTCTCTCCGCACAGGTTCGAATCCTGCCGACTACGCTGTTTGCTGAAGGCCATGAGGCAAAGCATCCATGCATTTTTCACGGTCCTCGCACTTATTTGCGAAATGTCCAGTCCCTCTTCGATGGACAAACACGCCGCTGCTCCTTCTTGTATCCGGGCTCCAGGGGTTGTCTTGGGTGAGCCAGTGGCATGCCGTGATTGTATAGTGGTTAGTACTATGCGTTGTGGCCGCAGCAACCCCAGTTTGAATCCGGGTCACGGCAACCCTTTGCCGTTGAGTATACGGGAAGGTTGAAATTTTTTTACCACCTCATCTTTCTGCGTGATTTTGTTTCTGAAGCTTGGCCTTTGCAGGGCGCCACCAGACAAGGGCGCTTGCTATCTAACATTAGGCGTAGTCGTGGCCGAGAGGTTAAGGTGATGGACTTGAAATCCATTGGGGTCTCCCTGCGCAGGTTCGAACTCTGCCGACTACGGGAGGGATTTGCAGTATTGCTTTAGCTTTCTGTGACGGTAATTGTGCCTTCTATGGTCCTTCGCTCTCTGTGCCATAACTGCTTCTAGCTTTCATCCTTGTGACACCTGCGTCTCTTCTAGGCAGCTTGTTGTAAAACTGCTGCTTTATAAAAGGGGAGAAGCTAGTGCTCCATAAGAGCTCCATTAAAAGTCTGATAGCTTAGTCGGTAGAGCATCAGACTTTTAATCTGAGGGTCCAGGGTTCAAGTCCCTGTTCGGGCGAAGGTCTGTCTGCTTTTGGCGGAGTCACCTTGCTATCACTACGGTCCATCTCTTCTTCTGAATCTGTACTGGAGCGGTGTTCCTTCCTGCTCCAGGGTATCAGTGCACCTCCCTTGTTTGGCACACCTGATTCTGATGGTCAGCTCGTTAGGAAAGCGCGCTCACAGAGTGAGTAGAATAAGACAGACCTTCGAATTGTGCAGTGCTGTCGGTCCCCAGGCCCAGCACTGAAAAACGTCATTACATAGGATGAGACATGGCAGCCTGATTTCTCTTAGAGCGATGTTCCTTCCTTCTCCAGGGGGTCAGTGCATCTTCCTTGTTCGGCACACATGATTCTGATGGTCAGCCCTTTAGGAAAGAGTGCTCACAGAGTGAGTAGATTAAGACAGACTTCCCAATTGTGCAGTGCTGTCGGTCCCCAGGGCCAGTACTGAAAAACCCCATTACATAGGATGAGACATGGCAGCCTGATTTCTCCTAAGTGGTACCGCTGTTTTACCCGCTTGCAGGGCTAGCTTGCAATCTACACTTGCTTACTGAGCTGGATTGGTTGCAAGAAGGTCAGGCAGCAGTGTTGGACACAAACTGAGCAGAAATTGGTCTACTCCTGTAGTTGTGGCCGAGCGGTTAAGGCGATGGACTTGAAATCCATTGGGGTCTTCCCGCACAGGTTCGAATCCTGCCGACTACGCTGAAGGCCATGAGGCAAAGCGTCCATGCATTTTTTTCACGGTCCTCGCACGTATTTGCGAAATGTCCGGTCCCTCTTCGATGGACAAACACGCCGCTGCTGCTTCTTGTATTCGGGTTCCAGGGGTTGTCTTGGGTGAGCCAGTGCCACGCCGTGATCGTATAGTGGTTAGTACTCTGCGTTGTGGCCACAGCAACCCCGGTTCGAATCCGGTTCACGGCTACCCTTTGCCGTTGAGTATACGGGAAGGTTGAAAAAATTTTACCACCTCATCTTTCTGCGTGATTTTGTTTCTGAAGCTTGGCCTGTGCAGGGTGCCACCACACAAGTGGGCTTGCTTTCTAACATTAGGTGTAGAATAAGACAGACCTCCGAATTGTGCAGTGCTGTCGGTCCCCAGGCCCAGCACTGAAAAACCCCATTACATAGGATGAGACATGGCAGCCTGATTTCTCCTCAGTGGGACTGCTGTTTTACCCGCTTCCAGGGCTAGCTTACAATCTCGGCTTGCTAGGTTGCAAGTAGGTCAGTCAGCAATGTGACACACAACAGGGCAGAAGGTGGTCTGCTTAATTCAAGTCCCTGTTTGGGCGAAGGTCAGTCTACTTTTTGGAGGGCTCAGCTTGCTATCACTACGGTCCATCTCTTCTTCTGAATCTGTACTGGAGCGGTGTTCTTTCCTGCTCCAGGGTATCAGTGCACCTCCCTTGTTCGGCACATCTGATTCTGATGGTCAGCTCGTTAGGAAAGCGCGCTCACAGAGTGAGTAGAATAAGACAGACCTCCGAATTGTGCAGTGCTGTCGGTCCCCAGGCCCAGCACTGAAAAACCCCATTACATAGGATGAGACATGGCAGCCTGATTTCTCCTCAGTGGGACTGCTGTTTTACCTGCTTCCTGGGCTAGCTTACAATCTCCGCTTGCTAGGTTGCAAGTAGGTCAGGCTGCAGTGTTACACACAACATGGCAGAAGGTGGTCTGCTTAATTCAAGTCCCTGTTTGGGCGAAGGTCAGTCTTCTTTTTGTAGGCCTCAGCTTGCTATCACTACGGTCCATCTCTTCTGCTGACTCTGTACTAGAGCGGTGTTCCTTCCTGCTCCAGGGTATCAGTGCACCTGCCTTGTTCGGCACACCTGATTCTGATGGTCAGCTCGTTAGGAAAGCGCGCTCACAGAGTGAGTAGAATAAGACAGACTTCCCAATTGTGCAGTGCTGTCGGTCCCCAGGGCCAGTACTGAAAACCCCATTACATAGGATGAGACATGGCAGCCTGATTTCTCCTCAGTGGGACTGCTGTTTTACCCGCTTGCAGGGCTAGCTTGCAATCTACACTTGCTTACTGAGCTGGATTGGTTGCAAGAAGGTCAGGCAGCAGTGTTGGACACAAACTGAGCAGAAATTGGTCTACTCCCGTAGTTGTGGCCGAGCGGTTAAGGCGATGGACTTGAAATCCATTGGGGTCTTCCCGCACAGGTTCGAATCCTGCCGACTACGCTGTTTGCTGAAGGCCATGAGGCAAAGCGTCCATGCATTTTTTTCACGGTCCTCGCACGTATTTGCGAAATGTCCGGTCCCTCTTCGATGGACAAACACGCCGCTGCTGCTTCTTGTATTCGGGTTCCAGGGGTTGTCTTGGGTAAGCCAGTGGCACGCCGTGATCGTATTGTGTTTAGTACTCTGCGTTGTGGCCGCAGCAACCCCGGTTCGAATCCGGTTCACGGCAACCCTTTGCCGTTGAGTATACAGGAAGGTTGAAAAATTTTTACCACCTCATCTTTCTGCGTGATTTTGTTTCTGAAGCTTGGCCTGTGCAGGGCACCACCAGACAAGGGGGCTTGCTTTCTAACATTAGGCGTAGTCGTGGCCGAGAGGTTAAGGCGATGGACTTGAAATCCATTGGGGTTTACCCGCGCAGGTTCGAACCCTGCCGACTACGGGAGGGCTTCGCAGTATTGCTTTAGCTTTCCGTGACCATAATTGTGCCTTCTATGGTCCTTCGCTCTCTGTGCCATAACTGCTTCTAGCTTTCCTCCTCGTGACACCTGCGTCTCTTCTGGGCAGCTTGTTGTAAAACTGCTGCTTTATAAAAGGTGAGAAGCCAGTGATCCACAAGATCCTGGATAGCTCAGTTGGTAGAGCATCAGACTTTTAACCTGAGGGTCTAGGGTTCAAGTCCCTGTTTGGGCGAAGGTCTGTCTGCTTTTGGCGGAGTCACCTTGCTATCACTACGGTCCATCTCTTCTTCTGAATCTGTACTGGAGCGGTGTTCCTTCCTGCTCCAGGGTATCAGTGCACCTCCCTTGTTTGGCACACCTGATTCTGATGGTCAGCTCGTTAGGAAAGCGCACTCACAGAGTGAGTAGAATAAGACAGACCTCCGAATTGTGCAGTGCTGTCGGTCCCCAGGCCCAGCACTGAAAAACCCCATTAAATAGGATGAGACATGGCAGCCTGATTTCTCCTCAGTGGGACTGCTGTTTTACCCGCTTCCAGTGCTAGCTTACAATCTCGGCTTGCTAGGTTGCAAGTAGGTCAGGCAGCAATGTGACACACAACAGGGCAGAAGGTGGTCTGCTTAATTCAAGTCCCTGTTTGGGCGAAGGTCAGTCTACTTTTTGGAGGCCTCAGCTTGCTATCACTACGGGTCCATCTCTTCTGCTGACTCTGTATTAGAGCGATGTTCCTTCCTTCTCCCGGGGATCAGTGCATCTCCCTTGTTCGGCACACATGATTCTGATGGTCAGCCCTTTAGGAAAGAGTGCTCACGGAGTGAGTAGAATAAGACAGACCTCCCATTTGTGCAGTGCTGTCGGTCCCCAGGGCCAGTACTGAAAAACCCCATTACATAGGATGAGACATGACAGCCTGATTTCTCCTCAGTGGGACCGCTGTTTTACCCGCTTGCAGGGCTAGCTTGCAATCTCCGCTTGCTAACTGAGCTGGGTTGGTTGCAAGTAGGTCAGGCAGCAGTGTTGGACACAAACTGAGCCGACATTCTGCTCCTGTAGTCGTGGTCGAGTGGTTAAGGCGATGGACTAGAAATCCATTGGGGTCTCCCCGCGCAGGTTCGAATCCTGCCGACTATGCTGTTTGCTGAAGGCCATGAGGCAAAGCGTCCATGCATTTTTCACGGTCCTCGCACTTATTTGCGAAATGTCCGGTCCCTCTTCAATGGACATATACGCCGCTGCTGCTTCTTGTATCCGGGCTCCAGGGGTTGTCTTGGGTGAGCCAGTGGCACGCCGTGATCGTATAGTGGTTAGTACTCTGCGTTGTGGCCGTAGCAACCCCGCTTCGAATCCAGGTCACGGCAACCCTTTGCCGTTGAGTTTACGGGAAGTTTAAAAAAATTTTACCACCTCATCTTTCTGCGTGATTTTGTTTCTGAAGCTTGGCCTGTGCAGGGTGCCACCACACAAGTGGGCTTGCTTTCTAACATTAGATGTAGAATAAGACAGACCTCTGAATTGTGCAGTGCTGTCGGTCCCCAGGCCCAGCACTGAAAAACCCCATTACATAGGATGAGACATGGCAGCCTGATTTCTCCTCAGTGGGACTGCTGTTTTACCCGCTTCCAGGGCTAGCTTACAATCTCGGCTTGCTAGGTTGCAAGTAGGTCAGTCAGCAATGTGACACACAACAGGGCAGAAGGTGGTCTGCTTAATTCAAGTCCCTGTTTGGGCGAAGGTCAGTCTACATTTTGGAGGGCTCAGCTTGCTATCACTACGGTCCATCTCTTCTTCTGAATCTGTACTGGAGCGGTGTTCTTTCCTGCTCCAGGGTATCAGTGCACCTCCCTTGTTCGGCACATCTGATTCTGATGGTCAGCTCGTTAGGAAAGCGCGCTCACAGAGTGAGTAGAATAAGACGGACCTCCGAATTGTGCAGTGCTGTCGGTCCCCAGGCCCAGCACTGAAAAACCCCATTACATAGGATGAGACATGGGAGCCTGATTTCTCCTCAGTGGGACTGCTGTTTTACCTGCTTCCAGTGCTAGCTTACAATCTCCGCTTGCTAGGTTGCAAGTAGGTCAGGCTGCAGTGTTACACACAACATGGCAGAAGGTGGTCTGCTTAATTCAAGTCCCTGTTTGGGCGAAGGTCAGTCTTCTTTTTGTAGGCCTCAGCGTGCTATCACTATGGTCCATCTCTTCTGCTGACTCTGTACTAGAGCGGTGTTCCTTCCTGCTCCAGGGTATCAGTGCACCTGCCTTGTTCGGCACACCTGATTCTGATGGTCAGCTCGTTAGGAAAGCGCACTCACAGAGCGAGTAGAATAAGACAGACTTCCCAATTGTGCAGTGCTGTCGGTCCCCAGGGCCAGTACTGAAAACCCCATTACATAGGATGAGACATGGCAGCCTGATTTCTCCTCAGTGGGACTGCTGTTTTAGCCACTTCCAGGGCTAGCTTACAATCTCCGCTTGCTAGGTTGCAAGTAGGTCAGGCAGCAGTGTTACACACAACATGGCAGAAGGTGGTCTGCTTCATTCAAGTTTCTGTTTGGGCGAAGGTCAGTCTTCTTTTCGTAGGCCTCAGCTTGCTATCACTACGGTCCATCTCTTCTGCTGACTCTGTACTAGAGCGATGTTCCTTCCTGCTCCCGGGGATCAGTGCAACTCCCTTGTTCGGCACACCTGATTCTGATGGTCAGCCCTTTAGGAAAGAGTGCTCACAGAGTGAGTAGAATAAGACAGACTTCCCAATTGTGCAGTGCTGTCGGTCCCCAGGGCCAGTACTGAAAAACCCCATTACATAGGATGAGACATGGCAGCCTGATTTCTCCTAAGTGGGACCGCTGTTTTACCCGCTTGCAGGGCTAGCTTACAATCTACACTTGCTTACTGAGCTGGATTGGTTGCAAGAAGGTCAGGCAGCAGTGTTGGACACAAACTGAGCAGAAATTGGTCTACTCCCGTAGTTGTGGCCGAGCGGTTAAGGCGATGGACTTGAAATCCATTGGGGTCTTCCCGCACAGGTTCGAATCCTGCCGACTACGCTGTTTGCTGAAGGCCATGAGGTAAAGCGTCCATGCATTTTTTTTCACGGTCCTCGCACGTATTTGCGAAATGTCCGGTCCCTCTTCGATGGACAAACACGCCGCTGCTGCTTCTTGTATTCGGGTTCCAGGGGTTGTCTTGGGTGAGCCAGTGGCACGCCGTGATCGTATAGTGGTTAGTACTCTGCGTTGTGGCCGCAGCAACTCCGGTTCGAATCCGGTTCACGGCAACCCTTTGCCGTTGAGTATACGGGAAGGTTGAAAAATTTTTACCACCTCATCTTTCTGCGTGATTTTGTTTCTGAAGCTTGGCCTGTGCAGGGCACCACCAGACAAGGGGGCTTGCTTTCTAACATTAGGTGTAGTCGTGGCGGAGAGGTTAAGGCGATGGACTTGAAATCCTTTGGGGTCTACCCGCGCAGGCTCGAACCCTGCCGACTACAGGAGGGCTTCGCAGTATTGCTTTAGCTTTCCGTGCCTTCTATGGTCCTTCGCTCTCTGTGCCATAACTGCTTCTAGCTTTCCTCCTCGTGACACCTGCGTCTCTTCTGGGCAGCTTGTTGTAAAACTGCTGCTTTATAAAAGGTAAGAAGCCAGAGATCCACAAGAGCCTGGATAGCTCAGTTGGTAGAGCATCAGACTTTTAACCTGAGGGTCTAGGGTTCAAGTTCCTGTTCGGGCGAAGGTCTGTCTGCTTTTGGCGGAGTCACCTTGCTATCACTACGGTCCATCTCTTCTTCTGAATCTGTACTGGAGCGGTGTTCCTTTCTGCTCCAGGGTATCAGTGCACCTCTCTTGTTTGGCACACCTGATTCTGATGGTCAGCTCGTTAGGAAAGCGCGCTCACAGAGTGAGTAGAATAAGACAGACCTCCGAATTGTGCAGTGCTGTCGGTCCCCAGGCCCAGCACTGAAAAAACCCATTACATAGGATGAGACATGGCAGCCTGATTTCTCCTCAGTGGGACTGCTGTTTTACCAGCTTCCAGGGCTAGCTTACAATCTCGGCTTGCTAGGTTTCAAGTAGGTCAGGCAGCAATGTGACACACAACAGGGCAGAAGGTGGTCTGCTTAATTCAAGTCCCTGTTTGAGCGAAGGTCAGTCTACTTTTTGGAGGGTTCAGCTTGCTATCACTACGGGTCCATCTCTTCTGCTGACTCTGTATTAGAGCGATGTTCCTTCCTTCTCCCGGGGATCAGTGCATCTCCCTTGTTCAGCACACATGATTCTGATGGTCAGCCCTTTAGGAAAGAGTGCTCACGGAGTGAGTAGAAGAAGACAGACCTCCCATTTGTGCAGTGCTGTCAGTCCCCAGGGCCAGTACTGAAAAACCCCATTACATAGGATGAGACATGGCAGCCTGATTTCTCCTCAGTGGGACTGCTGTTTTAGCCGCTTCCAGGGCTAGCTTACAATCTCGGCTTGCTAGGTTGCAAGTAGGTCAGGCAGCAGTGTTACACACAACATGGCAGAAGGTGGTCTGCTTAATTCAAGTCCCTGTTTGGGCGAAGGTCAGTCTTCTTTTTGTAGGCCTCAGCTTGCTATCACTACGGTCCATCTCTTCTGCTGACTCTGTACTAGAGCGATGTTCCTTCCTGCTTCCGAGGATCAGTGTATCTCCCTTGTTCGGCAAACCTGATTCTGATGGTTAGCCCTTTAGGAAAGAGTGCTCACAGAGTGAGTAGAATAAGACAGACTTCCCAATTGTGCAGTGCTGTCGGTCCCCAGGGCCAGTACTGAAAAACCCCATTACATAGGATGAGACATGGCAGCCTGATTTCTCCTCTGTGGGACAGCTGTTTTACCCGCTTGCAGGGCTAGCTTGCAATCTCCGCTTGCTGACTGAGCTGGGTTGGTTGCAAGTAGGTCAGGCAGCAGTGTTGGACAAAAACTGAGCAGAAATTGGTCTACTCCCGTAGTCGTGGCCGAATGGTTAAGGCGATGGACTAGAAATCCATTGGGGTCTCCCCGCGCAGGTTTGAATCCTGCCGACTACGCTGTTTGCTGAAGGCCATGAGGCAAAGCATCCATGCATTTTTCACAGTCCTCACACTTATTTGCGTAATGTCCAGTCCCTCTTCGATGGACAAACACGCCGCTGCTGCTTCTTGTATCCGGGCTCCAGGGGTTCTCTTGGGTGAGCCAGTGGCACGCCGTGATCGTATGGTGGTTAGTACTCTGCGTTGTGGCCGCAGCAACCCCGGTTCGAATCCGGGTCACGGCAACCCTTTGCCGTTGAGTATACGGGAAGGTTGACATTTTTTTACCACCTCATCTTTCTGCGTGATTTTGTTTCTGAAGCTTGGCCTGTGCAGGGCGCCACCAGACAAGGGGGCTTGCTTTCTAACATTAGGCATAGTCGTGGCCGAGAGGTTAAGGCGATGGACTTGAAATCCATTGGGGTCTCCCTGCGCAGGTTCGAACTCTGCCAACTACGGGAGGGATTTGCAGTATTGCTTTAGCTTTCTGTGACGGTAATTGTGCCTTCTATGGTCCTTCGCTCTCTGTGCCATAACTGCTTCTAGCTTTCATCCTCGTGACACCTGCGTCTCTTCTGGGCAGCTTGTTGTAAAACTGCTGCTTTATAAAAGGTGAGAAGCCAGTGATCCACAAGAGCCCGGATAGCTCAGTCGGTAGAGCATCAGACTTTTAATCTGAGGGTCCAGGGTTCAAGTCCCTGTTCGGGTGAAGGTCTGTCTGCTTTTGGCGGAGTCACCTTGCTATCACTAAGGTCCATCTCTTCTTCTGAATCTGTACTGGAGCGGTGTTCCTTCCTGCTCCAGGGTATCAGTGCACCTCCCTTGTTTGGCACACCTGATTCTGATGGTCAGCTCGTTAGGAAAGCGCGCTCACAGAGTGAGTAGAATAAGACAGACCTCCGAATTGTGCAGTGCTGTCGGTCCCCAAGCCCAGCACTGAAAAACCCCATTAAATAGGATGAGACATGGCAGCCTGATTTCTCCTCAGTGGGACTGCTGTTTTAGCTGCTTCCAGTGCTAGCTTACAATCTCTGCTTGCTAGGTTGCAAGTAGGTCAGGCAGCAATGTGACACACAACAGGGCAGAAGGTGGTCTGCTTAATTCAAGTCCCTGTTTGGGCGAAGGTCAGTCTACTTTTTGGAGGCCTCAGCTTGCTATCACTACGGGTCCATCTCTTCTGCTGACTCTGTATTAGAGCGGTGTTCCTTCCTTCTCCCGGGGATCAGTGCATCTCCCTTGTTCGGCACACATGATTCTGATGGTCAGCCCTTTAGAAAAGAGTGCTCACGGAGTGAGTAGAATAAGACAGACCTCCCATTTGTGCAGTGCTGTCGGTCCGCAGGGCCATTACTGAAAAACCCCATTACATAGGATGAGACATGGCAGCCTGATTTCTCCTCAGTGGGACTGCTGTTTTAGCCGCTTCCAGGGCTACCTTACAATATCGGCTTGCTAGGTTGCAAGTAGGTCAGACAGCAGTGTTACACTCAACATGGCAGAAGGTGGTCTGCTTAATTCAAGTCCCTGTTTGGGCGAAGGTCAGTCTTCTTTTTGTAGGCCTCAGCTTGCTATCACTACGGTCCATCTCTTCTGCTGACTCTGTACTAGAGCGATATTCTTTCCTGCTCCCGGGGATCAGTGCATCTCCCTTGTTCGGCAAACCTAAATTCTGATGGTCAGCCCTTTAGGAAAGAGTGCTCACAGAGTGAGTAGAATAAGACAGACTTCCCAATTGTGCAGTGCTGTCGGTCCCCAGGGCCAGTACTGAAAAACCCCATTACATAGGATGAGACATGGCAGCCTGATTTCTCCTCTGTTGGACCGCTGTTTTACCCGCTTGCAGGGCTAGCTTGCAATCTCTGCTTGCTGACTGAGCTGGGTTGGTTGCAAGAAGGTCAGGCAGCAGTGTTGGACACAAACTGAGCAGAAATTGGTCTACTCCCGTAGTTGTGGCCGAGCGGTTAAGGCGATGGACTTGAAATCCATTGGGGTCTTCCCGCACAGGTTCGAATCCTGCCGACTACGCTGTTTGCTGAAGGCCATGAGGTAAAGCGTCCATGCATTTTTTTTCACGGTCCTCGCACGTATTTGCGAAATGTCCGGTCCCTCTTCGATGGACAAACACGCCGCTGCTGCTTCTTGTATTCGGGTTCCAGGGGTTGTCTTGGGTGAGCCAGTGGCACGCCGTGATCGTATAGTGGTTAGTACTCTGCGTTGTGGCCGCAGCAACTCCGGTTCGAATCCGGTTCACGGCAACCCTTTGCCGTTGAGTATACGGGAAGGTTGAAAAATTTTTACCACCTCATCTTTCTGCGTGATTTTGTTTCTGAAGCTTGGCCTGTGCAGGGCACCACCAGACAAGGGGGCTTGCTTTCTAACATTAGGTGTAGTCGTGGCGGAGAGGTTAAGGCGATGGACTTGAAATCCTTTGGGGTCTACCCGCGCAGGCTCGAACCCTGCCGACTACAGGAGGGCTTCGCAGTATTGCTTTAGCTTTCCGTGCCTTCTATGGTCCTTCGCTCTCTGTGCCATAACTGCTTCTAGCTTTCCTCCTCGTGACACCTGCGTCTCTTCTGGGCAGCTTGTTGTAAAACTGCTGCTTTATAAAAGGTAAGAAGCCAGAGATCCACAAGAGCCTGGATAGCTCAGTTGGTAGAGCATCAGACTTTTAACCTGAGGGTCTAGGGTTCAAGTTCCTGTTCGGGCGAAGGTCTGTCTGCTTTTGGCGGAGTCACCTTGCTATCACTACGGTCCATCTCTTCTTCTGAATCTGTACTGGAGCGGTGTTCCTTTCTGCTCCAGGGTATCAGTGCACCTCTCTTGTTTGGCACACCTGATTCTGATGGTCAGCTCGTTAGGAAAGCGCGCTCACAGAGTGAGTAGAATAAGACAGACCTCCGAATTGTGCAGTGCTGTCGGTCCCCAGGCCCAGCACTGAAAAAACCCATTACATAGGATGAGACATGGCAGCCTGATTTCTCCTCAGTGGGACTGCTGTTTTACCAGCTTCCAGGGCTAGCTTACAATCTCGGCTTGCTAGGTTTCAAGTAGGTCAGGCAGCAATGTGACACACAACAGGGCAGAAGGTGGTCTGCTTAATTCAAGTCCCTGTTTGAGCGAAGGTCAGTCTACTTTTTGGAGGGTTCAGCTTGCTATCACTACGGGTCCATCTCTTCTGCTGACTCTGTATTAGAGCGATGTTCCTTCCTTCTCCCGGGGATCAGTGCATCTCCCTTGTTCAGCACACATGATTCTGATGGTCAGCCCTTTAGGAAAGAGTGCTCACGGAGTGAGTAGAAGAAGACAGACCTCCCATTTGTGCAGTGCTGTCAGTCCCCAGGGCCAGTACTGAAAAACCCCATTACATAGGATGAGACATGGCAGCCTGATTTCTCCTCAGTGGGACTGCTGTTTTAGCCGCTTCCAGGGCTAGCTTACAATCTCGGCTTGCTAGGTTGCAAGTAGGTCAGGCAGCAGTGTTACACACAACATGGCAGAAGGTGGTCTGCTTAATTCAAGTCCCTGTTTGGGCGAAGGTCAGTCTTCTTTTTGTAGGCCTCAGCTTGCTATCACTACGGTCCATCTCTTCTGCTGACTCTGTACTAGAGCGATGTTCCTTCCTGCTTCCGAGGATCAGTGTATCTCCCTTGTTCGGCAAACCTGATTCTGATGGTTAGCCCTTTAGGAAAGAGTGCTCACAGAGTGAGTAGAATAAGACAGACTTCCCAATTGTGCAGTGCTGTCGGTCCCCAGGGCCAGTACTGAAAAACCCCATTACATAGGATGAGACATGGCAGCCTGATTTCTCCTCTGTGGGACAGCTGTTTTACCCGCTTGCAGGGCTAGCTTGCAATCTCCGCTTGCTGACTGAGCTGGGTTGGTTGCAAGTAGGTCAGGCAGCAGTGTTGGACAAAAACTGAGCAGAAATTGGTCTACTCCCGTAGTCGTGGCCGAATGGTTAAGGCGATGGACTAGAAATCCATTGGGGTCTCCCCGCGCAGGTTTGAATCCTGCCGACTACGCTGTTTGCTGAAGGCCATGAGGCAAAGCATCCATGCATTTTTCACAGTCCTCACACTTATTTGCGTAATGTCCAGTCCCTCTTCGATGGACAAACACGCCGCTGCTGCTTCTTGTATCCGGGCTCCAGGGGTTCTCTTGGGTGAGCCAGTGGCACGCCGTGATCGTATGGTGGTTAGTACTCTGCGTTGTGGCCGCAGCAACCCCGGTTCGAATCCGGGTCACGGCAACCCTTTGCCGTTGAGTATACGGGAAGGTTGACATTTTTTTACCACCTCATCTTTCTGCGTGATTTTGTTTCTGAAGCTTGGCCTGTGCAGGGCGCCACCAGACAAGGGGGCTTGCTTTCTAACATTAGGCATAGTCGTGGCCGAGAGGTTAAGGCGATGGACTTGAAATCCATTGGGGTCTCCCTGCGCAGGTTCGAACTCTGCCAACTACGGGAGGGATTTGCAGTATTGCTTTAGCTTTCTGTGACGGTAATTGTGCCTTCTATGGTCCTTCGCTCTCTGTGCCATAACTGCTTCTAGCTTTCATCCTCGTGACACCTGCGTCTCTTCTGGGCAGCTTGTTGTAAAACTGCTGCTTTATAAAAGGTGAGAAGCCAGTGATCCACAAGAGCCCGGATAGCTCAGTCGGTAGAGCATCAGACTTTTAATCTGAGGGTCCAGGGTTCAAGTCCCTGTTCGGGTGAAGGTCTGTCTGCTTTTGGCGGAGTCACCTTGCTATCACTAAGGTCCATCTCTTCTTCTGAATCTGTACTGGAGCGGTGTTCCTTCCTGCTCCAGGGTATCAGTGCACCTCCCTTGTTTGGCACACCTGATTCTGATGGTCAGCTCGTTAGGAAAGCGCGCTCACAGAGTGAGTAGAATAAGACAGACCTCCGAATTGTGCAGTGCTGTCGGTCCCCAAGCCCAGCACTGAAAAACCCCATTAAATAGGATGAGACATGGCAGCCTGATTTCTCCTCAGTGGGACTGCTGTTTTAGCTGCTTCCAGTGCTAGCTTACAATCTCTGCTTGCTAGGTTGCAAGTAGGTCAGGCAGCAATGTGACACACAACAGGGCAGAAGGTGGTCTGCTTAATTCAAGTCCCTGTTTGGGCGAAGGTCAGTCTACTTTTTGGAGGCCTCAGCTTGCTATCACTACGGGTCCATCTCTTCTGCTGACTCTGTATTAGAGCGGTGTTCCTTCCTTCTCCCGGGGATCAGTGCATCTCCCTTGTTCGGCACACATGATTCTGATGGTCAGCCCTTTAGAAAAGAGTGCTCACGGAGTGAGTAGAATAAGACAGACCTCCCATTTGTGCAGTGCTGTCGGTCCGCAGGGCCATTACTGAAAAACCCCATTACATAGGATGAGACATGGCAGCCTGATTTCTCCTCAGTGGGACTGCTGTTTTAGCCGCTTCCAGGGCTACCTTACAATATCGGCTTGCTAGGTTGCAAGTAGGTCAGACAGCAGTGTTACACTCAACATGGCAGAAGGTGGTCTGCTTAATTCAAGTCCCTGTTTGGGCGAAGGTCAGTCTTCTTTTTGTAGGCCTCAGCTTGCTATCACTACGGTCCATCTCTTCTGCTGACTCTGTACTAGAGCGATATTCTTTCCTGCTCCCGGGGATCAGTGCATCTCCCTTGTTCGGCAAACCTAAATTCTGATGGTCAGCCCTTTAGGAAAGAGTGCTCACAGAGTGAGTAGAATAAGACAGACTTCCCAATTGTGCAGTGCTGTCGGTCCCCAGGGCCAGTACTGAAAAACCCCATTACATAGGATGAGACATGGCAGCCTGATTTCTCCTCTGTTGGACCGCTGTTTTACCCGCTTGCAGGGCTAGCTTGCAATCTCTGCTTGCTGACTGAGCTGGGTTGGTTGCAAGTAGGTCAGGCAGCAGTGTTGGACACAAACTGAGCAGAAATTGGTCTACTCCCGTAGTTGTGGCCGAGTGGTTAAGGCGATGGACTAGAAATCCATTGGGGTCTCCCCGCGCAGGTTCGAATCCTGCCGACTACGCTGTTTGCTGAAGGCCATGAGGCAAAGCATCCATGCCTTTTTCACAGTCCTCACACTTATTTGCGAAATGTCCAGTCCCTCTTCGATGGACAAACACGCCGCTGCTGCTTCTTGTATCCAGGCTCCAGGGGTTGTCTTGGGTGAGCCAGTGGCACGCCGTGATCGTATAGTGGTTAGTACTCTGCGTTGTGGTCGCAGCAACCCTGGTTCGAATCCATGTCACGGCAACCCTTTGCCGTTGAGTATATGGGAAAGTTGAAAATTTTTTACCACCTCATCTTTCTGCGTGATTTTGTTTCTGAAGCTTGGCCTGTGCAGGGCGCCACCAGCTGTCGTGCAGGCCCAGGTGACAAGTCAGGTGGGTGACACTGAAACAAATTCCCAGATGAGGAGGTCACTGAGGAAGAGGAGGATGACACTGCAAGTCCTAGCACATCAATCAGAATCAGAAAGAGCTTTATTGCCAAGTATGCTTGCGCATACAAGGAATTTGTTTTAGTGACATAAGCTTCCAGTAAACAGAGACAACAACACACAGAAAAAAAAAAAAAAATTTACAGGAGAATTACAAATTGGCAAATAAATAAGTGTATAAACAATTGTGCTATAAATGATAATGGAATAGGATTGAGTGAGATGCAGGAATGTTCTAGGATGGAGGGGTAACAAATAAATATAAGGATATTGCACATTTTTGCATAAGCATAAGTTTAAGTGGGAAACATTTAACTGTTCATGAGGTAGATTGCCTGGGGGAAGAAACTATTCTTGTGCCTTGCTGTTCTTGTATTTGCGGCTCTGAGGCGCCGGCCAGATGGCAAAAGTTCAAAGATGGGGTGACTTGGATGTGAGGGATCCAGAGTGATTTTCTGAGTCCTTTTCCTCACTCTGGATGTGTACAGTTCTTGGAGGGTGGGCAGGGGAGCACCAATAATCCTTTCAGCAGTCCGAACAGTTCTCAGTAGTCTTCTGATATCTGATTTTGTAGCTGAACCAAACCAGACAGTAATTGAAGTACACAGGACTGACTCAATGACGGCTGAGTAGAACTGTTTCAGCAGCTCCTGTGGCAGGTTAAACTGCCTCAGCTGGCGAAGGAAGTACAACCTTTGTTGGGCTTTTTTCACAATGGAGCCAATGTGATTGTCCCACTTCAGGTCCTGAGAGATGGTGGTTCCCAGGAATCTGAATGACTCCACTGCAGCCACAGTGCTGTTCATGATGGTAAGTGGGGAAAGTGCAGGGGGGTTTCTCCTAAAGTCCACAGTCATCTCCACTGTTTTGAGCGTGTTCAGCTCCAGGTTGTTAAGACTGCACCAGACAGCCAGCTGCTCAACCTCCTGTCTGTAAGCAGACTCGTCACCGTCCTGGATGAGGCCGATGACTGTAGTGTCGTCTGCAAACTTCAGGAGCTTGACAGAGGGGTCTTTAGAGGTGCAGTCGTTGGTGTACATGGAGAAGAGCAGAGGGGAGAGAACACATCCCTGAGGGGCACCAGTGTTGGTGGAGCAGCTGTTTGACATGAATTTCCCCAGTCTCACTAACTGTTGCCTATCTGTCAGAAAGCTGGTGATCCACTGACAGATAGAGCTAGGAACAGAGAGCTGGGTCAGTTTGGTCTGGAGGGTTGTTGGGATGATGGTGTTGAAAGCCGAACTAAAGTCCACAAACAGGATCCTCACATAAGTCCCTGTTTTGTCCAGATGTTGCAGGATGAAGTGCAATCCCATGTTGATTGCATCATCCACGGACCTGTTTGCTCGGTACGCAAACTGCAGGGGGTCCAGTAAGGGTCCAGTGATGTCCTTCAGATAAGCCAGAACCAGTTTTTCAAAAGGTAATATTGCTATCCTGTACTATTTTTTACTTTTAAAAAAAATGTATCTGGTACAGTGCAAAACGCCTATTGTCACCAATGTGTAAAGTTAAAATATATGCATGTACAATGCAAAATAATTATTACAACACCGTATATGTTTATTGGACTGTGTTTGGCATTTTTCTCAATTTCCAGAGTACACAGTGTGATTCCAGAGGTGTCTTGGGCTGGGAGGCAGTTGATGCCCTGGCAGCCTACTTGGTTGGCCTAAACCGAACGATCACTGCCTTGTCATCACAAGAGGAGGCCAACATAGTCCAGCTGTACATGGCTCTGCATGCCATGGACAAGGTACCATCAAAATATAGCCAGAGGGTTAAGAAGAAGGCTTTGACAGGACCTTGGAGAGCATCCAGGAAGCAGAGTGGCTCTGCTCCAGGACAGCAGGCAGCAGAGAGGTAATTTGACTATTTGGATCGTCACTAGTTTATAACCCAGTATACAGTTCAGATTATATCATCTTTCTTTTCCATAGATTGTTCATGACTCATGGGCAGGCAGCTCAGGACCCTGAAGTCCACAGGGTCTGTGAATGTGTTTGCCTAAGGCTTTTGAAAGAGTTTCAGCAAGCACGGAACAGGCCCAGGGACACACAAGGAAAAACTCTGCCAATTCCACAATCTATTGTGGTGGTATACAGCCACTTAAAACAGCTGACGGAGGACAGCAGAGAGGTTCTAGGACAGACTAACCTAGTTCTGGTCCCGATAAACACCACTACTGTCTCCTCCTGGTGAGTCTTGTTTTATGCGATACTTTTGCACAATCACAGTAGTATATCAAGATTGTACTTATAAAACCTTCTTGTACATGCTTTTAAAAATGATGCTACAGGAAGTAAAGACAATGGGCTTTTATTCACTTAAATTGCTAATTTAAGATGAAGAATGTTTCTCTTGCAGGCTACTAAAAAGACAGAAACGTGTAGACAGAGACATGCTTCTGCAGGGTACTGCACTGCCCAAACAAGTATATTTGGCAAAGGAGGCTCTTCCTGAAGTGCGCGAACTTCCAGCTGTTCCTGCACAGCATGGGCATGAGGCCATGGTATTTCAGGATTCAGCAAATCAGGAGGGAGAGGCCTTCATTCGTAAGCGTATCTCCAACAGGTACCCAATGCCCACCCCTCCTCCTGGATCTTACTCTGCATTTCCCATATACCCACCAGCACCACACTTTGCATTCCCCCCTGGGTCCTACCACCCTTTCCCAGCTACCAACCAGGTCTACCACTGCCTCTTTCTACCCAATTCCAGCCCCCTCCCCAATTCCAGCAGCCTAATACCTTGCCATCACAAACTTGTCCCTCTACTCAGCCCAGGCAGCGCACATGGAGAAGGCAGAAAGCTGCCCAAGAGGATGAGGAGCGAGTGGCTAGAGGTGAACTACCACGGAAACGACTAGCAACTGGCCACACTCAGCTGAAGGGCCGGTGGTATTGTCCAGCCTCAGGCCTCTCTGTTGCACAGTGGAGGGAGAATGTACAGGGAGTTCTTTGATTTTTTTTTCATTGGTGTATATAGTAATGTATATAGTTAGGTTTTTATATAGTTGCATATGTTGTGCTGTCTGTGTGTTGTGCTGTGAACATTTTGTTTTTAGTTGCTGTTTCCAGTGTTTAATTTGCAGTGTTTGTAAAAAAAAGAAAGACACAACTCTTGTGGTGTAATAGTAACACATCCACACTTTGGGTGGAGGATTCCAGGTGCAAGTCCTGGCAAGAGTGTGTGGTGTGTTTGTAAGATTATTATTATTAATTTTTTTATTAAAAATATAGTCAAAAACCAATCAAACACTTTACTTAAATCCTTTGTGAGTGTTCATGAAGTTTGATGGATATTTTTTTTCTTTATCTTGCTTTCCCTCCTTTCTCCTTCTCTTTTCCCTTTCTTTCCCCCTTGTAGCAGTCCCTTTTGCCCTGTTTTCGGCTTGCTAGGTTGCAAGTAGGTCAGGCAGCAATGTGACACACAACAGGGCAGAAGGTGGTCTGCTTAATTCAAGTCCCTGTTTGGGCGAAGGTCAGTCTACTTTTTGGAGGCCTCAGCTTGCTATCACTACGGGTCCATCTCTTCTGCTGACTCTGTACTAGAGCGATGTTCCTTCCTTCTCCCGGGGATCAGTGCATCTCCCTTGTTCGGCACACATGATTCTGATGGTCAGCCCTTTAGGAAAGAGTGCTCACGGAGTAGAATAAGACAGACCTCCCATTTGTGCATTGCTGTCGGTCCCCAGGGCCAGTACTGAAAAACCCCATTACATAGGATGAGACAAGGCAGCCTGATTTCTTCTCAGTGGGACTGCTGTTTTAGCCGCTTCCAGGGCTAGCTTACAATCTCCGCTTGCTAGGTTGCAAGTAGGTCAGGCAGCAGTGTTCCACACAACATGGCAGAAGGTGGTTTGCTTAATTCAAGTCCCTGTTTGGGCGAAGGTCAGTCCTTCAGTCCAACGCAAATCCGAAACTTTCGAACAGATGGGGCAAAGGAGCCAATCAATTCCTACCGAGAGGAAAGAGCCAATCAGCAAGTTGACATGCCAATCTCGCCGCTGATTGGCTGAATGAGTTTCGTGATATTCCAGCTGTTTGTAACTCACTGGACATCTGCTATGCGGAGATTCAAGGTAAGCGTTATCACAATACAAATCCGTGACATCAGTGTTAACCTATTTGTTCAAACATTAATTCATGATTTGGAATAAAGATTATTCTGATCGTTCTACGCTCGCGTAGCAAGGCAAGCTAACTTAACGTGTCGCTAACTGATGCTTGTTAAGCCTTCGATTCATAACAAGTTTTTATTTTCTATATCTTTGCAATTTCATTTCATCATTCAGTATTCCAAGTATCCATTCCCTATGTTATTTCAGTATTGACTGAGTGATTCTTTACTGAATGTATTTAAATCTTTTACTATTCCAGGTATTCATTAAATATCTATTTTTTTCCCCTTTCTTACTTTATATACAAACACAGTTTTTATAATTATACATCAAAAGCTATTTGCAATTTTTTGCAAGTAGGAACATATTTACTGCAGAAAACTATTAACCTGCCACATATTTCACCACTCAACATGTCTGCTTTTGTATACTTGATGTGAGTCTTTATATATATATATATATATATATATATATATATATATATGTATATATATATATATATATATACTGTATATGTGTGTGTGTATATGTATGTATGTATGTATGTATATATAAATATAAAACTCCAACAAACTCCTTTCTACTGTTGCTATTTTAATACATATTTAACCACATTGATTTGTTCCCCATTATTGTTCAGATATGACCAAAACAGGCAAATCCTCTGCTTATTGGAACGACATCTGCCACAGGTATGCCCAGGGCACCTTCCAGTTCAGTACAGGAAAAAGGCCTGGAAGCAGAAAATGGAAGGAGGTCCTGGAGCAGATTGATGGCTGTCCCCTGCAAAGGGGGAATAAGGTGGACCTGTTTGGCAGGCACATAGTGTGCACTTGTGGGTTCCATAAGGTAGGTATATGATATAATATATCAAAGGCATGATAAGTCCCTGTATCATGTAATACACTATTTTATGCACCAACCCCTGATATATTCTCAGAATATATTCTCAGTACAGTTCTGCAGAGTAATTGGTGTAATTATTGAACATGAATAGTAAGACCTTCTTTTGTTCCTAATATTAATTTTCTCCAAGTCAACAGATAAGGTCTTGATTGAGTCAGGGCCTAAGGTAAAGGCAGGCGGCAGCTCAGAGGAGACCGGGACATCACAGGAAGTACATGGGGTGAAATGTTCTCTGTGTAGTGTGGTTGTGGAGGCAGAGAAGTTCTCCGAGCACCTCTCTGACCACCACGTTGAAGAGAGGTGTGACAGCTGTGGGGTCAGGGTCCAGGGTGCCGTCGGACTCCTCCAAAACATTGAGTCGAGCCATTATGGGGCTCTATTGGCTCCACGTGTCAGCCCTTCAAAAAATCCCACACCATCTCCTTGCCCCTCACCATCTCCATGGCTGCCTCCACCTCCACAGCAATTGCCGTCTCCAAAGCCAGTACCAGTGTCTCCATCCCCAGGGCCCACTCCATTCCCACACCACTCTCCAGCTCCAAAGCCCTCACCACCACCTCCACGGTGCTCTCCATCTCCACAGCCCACTCCATCCTCACATCCAGTACCCTCACTGCAGCCTACACCATCTCTGCCTCAGACTATTACTGACTGGGAGAGCTTTCTTCCCAGTCAGTTCAAGAGAGTCCTCCAGCCAGCAGATTGGGTGTGGATTGCCAAGTGCCTCTATGAGCCCACAGGGCAGCTGAGGCAGAAGATCCAGGTGAACTGGTTTTATCCACCGATGCAGCCCAAGCCATGTCCTCCTGAGCCCGGGTGGTACTTCCGACAGAGGATGTTCTTGTGGGCACCAATGAGGATGTGGGGCATTCCTCTTAAATGCCCACAGTGTGGCCGGAAGATGCACCATTCAGGAATTTACCCGAAGGTCAGGGAGGTGATTGTCATGGATAGCCGCTATTACCTTGTGGGTGGGGACTATCCACGCTGCAGTGCATGCAAGTTGCCAGTATGCCCATGGAGCCAGGACATCCTTTCACAACTGGATGTGGCACACAGGACCATGTTTCCAGCGGTGCTGACCACTCAGCTAGCCCTGGACAGGAAATGTGTGACTTTCATCAGGCCAAGGACCAGTGGTAACAGTTCCTCCTACTTCCAGTCAGCAGTAGAGGAAGCCCACAGTGAGGAGTGGGCACGACGCACCATCCAGTACCTCTCTGATTGTGAGCATCATTTGAGAAAGGTTACCCTGGTCCAATCTGCAATGGCACCTGCCTTTTCTGCACCCGCACCCTTTAGGCCACTTCCACTCGCCCAGTGGTTTGAGACTGTCCACTCCAACGATATCCTCAGCCATTTGGACGAGATGAAGGGGGTGATTACCTCCACCTATAGCCGAATCCTGAAGATGGATTCTACAAAGAAGGTACAATACATGAAGGTTTCAGCATGAGGTTAATTTTCAGCCAGAAAGAATTTCAACATGATAAAAAATGTTGTGTTATATACATTTGTGTTATATATATTATAATGTACCATAACAAATCAAAGAAAATGTATAATTAAGCTTTTCAGAATGTCTTTATTTTTCCTTCTTTTTGTTTTTCAGATCACCAAAAAGCTGTCTGGTGGCATTGGGGACACGGCTGCATGGATGACCAACATTGGCAATGAGCTCGGCCAGGTTCTGAACAGTGTTCTGACAACAGCTGAAGGCGCAGGACTGGAGGAACTGTGCCAGGGCGTCGTCAAACGCTACCAGAATTCTGGCGAGCCAGAGCCTGAGGTCATCAGTTATATGTTGACCGTTATTGCTGCAGTCAGTCAGGTGAGATTTTCAAATTACTACTTTATCAAATGTGCACTGCAATATATTTTATAAAAGTTAATAGTGGTGTAAAAAAGTTCACCTTTCCCTATTGGTGATGGTAATTAATTAGTATTATTTTTACAGCCAGTGTATTAAAAATTGTAATAAATTATATTGACTGAAAAGTATGTTTGAAATTAAATCAAATGCATGTTTTTTATTTTTTCTCCTCCACAGGTGCATCTTCAGTGTTAAAACTTTTTCGGCCATGGAAGTCTATTGTAAGGCTAGATATCTTCCATTTTATGAGAAGATTCAACTGTGGCCTTACTACAGAGCACCACCCTCTCTATGGTACCTTTTGTTCAAAACTTTCCTCCTGTATCTTTGAGTGGGATCAGGAGGATGTGAAAGAACTTAAGGCTGCCAAGAGAGGGGAGTGGAAGTGCAGCCATGGTGGAAAGGCTCCCACTGAGGCTCAGCTCATGGCCAGCATCAGCCCAGGTGAACTCGCGAAGCACTGTAGGCGGCGGACACGCAGGGCTGAGGAGATCCGGGCCATGATTTCAGGGCTGCTGGAATCAGTGTGGGAGCTAACTGACACTACAGGGTTTCGCCTGGTTAACCCTGATAGCATGCACCATGTCTGGGAGATGCAACAAAAACACCTTGAGTGCATCCAGGACCCTCCACATGTAGAGTTGTACACAAAGACGGGGACACTCCAGAAGGGTGGCAAAGTCCTAAACGTGCTTAGGTGCGGCAGGGGGTCATCCTCGCTGGAGAGTTTTCACCGCCACCAGTGTGCCTTCATTCCTGGTAAATTCTGAATATTAAATTGCAGTATGTTTTGTAGATTTTTACGTTGAAAAGATCGCTATTGTGTCAACAACAGAACCCTGGGTGCTACCTGGATTTGGCTTGTTTCCATGGAATTTACTGTCAGTCTCATTATTATGTGTTACTGTTCTATAACTGTGTCATTAAATTTTTATGTCCTCAGTTTAAAATAATTGCTGACTGAATCTGTGCATTTTCATTCTTAGGATGGAGATGCAATGCCATGCACACACAAGTGTACATGTTAGAGGGGGCCTCGAGGTGGAACATGAGCCGGGCAAAAGAAGCTGTATCTGTGGTGGGGGCCTCAACCCTAAGGACATTTGATGTCTGCACAATGTCTCATTTAAACAGCATGAGCCAACCGGTCCTTGGTCGGGCTTTGATGCCAGAATTTACCCCTCCAGGAAAACCCACTGATAAGATATCTCACAGGAAAATGCTGAGCATTGGAGTATTTCTCTCTCTCCTGTGATTGTTTGTTTGTGTGTGTGTGTGTGAGTGTGTGTGTCCTCTCCCCATTAACAATGTTGTACAAATTATTGCAGGGGAGCGCATTGCAGTGGAGTACTTGTTGGCCCAGTCCAATAGAGGCAACCAGTTGATTGCACACCACAATGACATGCCTGAAGTCCCCCCAGAGGAGCCCGAAGAGGATAGTGAAATTTACACGACTGTGTGCCATGCAGCTGACCTTAGGGCTGATGACTCTCCAGTAGCTGTCGTGCAGGCCCAGGTGACAAGTCAGGTGGGTGACACTGAAACAAATTCCCAGATGAGGAGGTCACTGAGGAAGAGGAGGATGACACTGCAAGTCCTAGCACATCAATCAGAATCAGAAAGAGCTTTATTGCCAAGTATGCTTGCGCATACAAGGAATTTGTTTTAGTGACATAAGCTTCCAGTAAACAGAGACAACAACACACAGAAAAAAAAAAAAAAAAAAAAAATTACAGGAGAATTACAAATTGGCAAATAAATAAGTGTATAAACAATTGTGCTATAAATGATAATGGAATAGGATTGAGTGAGATGCAGGAATGTTCTAGGATGGAGGGGTAACAAATAAATATAAGGATATTGCACATTTTTGCATAAGCATAAGTTTAAGTGGGAAACATTTAACTGTTCATGAGGTAGATTGCCTGGGGGAAGAAACTATTCTTGTGCCTTGCTGTTCTTGTATTTGCGGCTCTGAGGCGCCGGCCAGATGGCAAAAGTTCAAAGATGGGGTGACTTGGATGTGAGGGATCCAGAGTGATTTTCTGAGTCCTTTTCCTCACTCTGGATGTGTACAGTTCTTGGAGGGTGGGCAGGGGAGCACCAATAATCCTTTCAGCAGTCCGAACAGTTCTCAGTAGTCTTCTGATATCTGATTTTGTAGCTGAACCAAACCAGACAGTAATTGAAGTACACAGGACTGACTCAATGACGGCTGAGTAGAACTGTTTCAGCAGCTCCTGTGGCAGGTTAAACTGCCTCAGCTGGCGAAGGAAGTACAACCTTTGTTGGGCTTTTTTCACAATGGAGCCAATGTGATTGTCCCACTTCAGGTCCTGAGAGATGGTGGTTCCCAGGAATCTGAATGACTCCACTGCAGCCACAGTGCTGTTCATGATGGTAAGTGGGGAAAGTGCAGGGGGGTTTCTCCTAAAGTCCACAGTCATCTCCACTGTTTTGAGCGTGTTCAGCTCCAGGTTGTTAAGACTGCACCAGACAGCCAGCTGCTCAACCTCCTGTCTGTAAGCAGACTCGTCACCGTCCTGGATGAGGCCGATGACTGTAGTGTCGTCTGCAAACTTCAGGAGCTTGACAGAGGGGTCTTTAGAGGTGCAGTCGTTGGTGTACAGGGAGAAGAGCAGAGGGGAGAGAACACATCCCTGAGGGGCACCAGTGTTGGTGGAGCAGCTGTTTGACATGAATTTCCCCAGTCTCACTAACTGTTGCCTATCTGTCAGAAAGCTGGTGATCCACTGACAGATAGAGCTAGGAACAGAGAGCTGGGTCAGCTTGGTCTGGAGGGTTGTTGGGATGATGGTGTTGAAAGCCGAACTAAAGTCCACAAACAGGATCCTCACATAAGTCCCTGTTTTGTCCAGATGTTGCAGGATGAAGTGCAATCCCATGTTGATTGCATCATCCACGGACCTGTTTGCTCGGTACGCAAACTGCAGGGGGTCCAGTAAGGGTCCAGTGATGTCCTTCAGATAAGCCAGAACCAGTTTTTCAAAAGGTAATATTGCTATCCTGTACTATTTTTTACTTTTAAAAAAAATGTATCTGGTACAGTGCAAAACGCCTATTGTCACCAATGTGTAAAGTTAAAATATATGCATGTACAATGCAAAATAATTATTACAACACCGTATATGTTTATTGGACTGTGTTTGGCATTTTTCTCAATTTCCAGAGTACACAGTGTGATTCCAGAGGTGTCTTGGGCTGGGAGGCAGTTGATGCCCTGGCAGCCTACTTGGTTGGCCTAAACCGAACGATCACTGCCTTGTCATCACAAGAGGAGGCCAACATAGTCCAGCTGTACATGGCTCTGCATGCCATGGACAAGGTACCATCAAAATATAGCCAGAGGGTTAAGAAGAAGGCTTTGACAGGACCTTGGAGAGCATCCAGGAAGCAGAGTGGCTCTGCTCCAGGACAGCAGGCAGCAGAGAGGTAATTTGACTATTTGGATCGTCACTAGTTTATAACCCAGTATACAGTTCAGATTATATCATCTTTCTTTTCCATAGATTGTTCATGACTCATGGGCAGGCAGCTCAGGACCCTGAAGTCCACAGGGTCTGTGAATGTGTTTGCCTAAGGCTTTTGAAAGAGTTTCAGCAAGCACGGAACAGGCCCAGGGACACACAAGGAAAAACTCTGCCAATTCCACAATCTATTGTGGTGGTATACAGCCACTTAAAACAGCTGACGGAGGACAGCAGAGAGGTTCTAGGACAGACTAACCTAGTTCTGGTCCCGATAAACACCACTACTGTCTCCTCCTGGTGAGTCTTGTTTTATGCGATACTTTTGCACAATCACAGTAGTATATCAAGATTGTACTTATAAAACCTTCTTGTACATGCTTTTAAAAATGATGCTACAGGAAGTAAAGACAATGGGTTTTTATTCACTTAAATTGCTAATTTAAGATGAAGAATGTTTCTCTTGCAGGCTACTAAAAAGACAGAAACGTGTAGACAGAGACATGCTTCTGCAGGGTACTGCACTGCCCAAACAAGTATATTTGGCAAAGGAGGCTCTTCCTGAAGTGCGCGAACTTCCAGCTGTTCCTGCACAGCATGGGCATGAGGCCATGGTATTTCAGGATTCAGCAAATCCAGGGGTTGTCTTGGGTTAGCCAGTGGCACGCCGTGATCGTATAGTGGTTGGAACTCTGCGTTGTGGCCGCAGCAACCCCGGTTCGAATCCGGGACACGGCAACCCTTTGCCGTTGAGTATACGGGAAGGTTGAAAATTTTTTACCACCTCATCTTTCTGCGTGATTTTGTTTCTGAAGCTTGGCCTGTGCAGGGCTCTGCTTTTGGCGGAGTCACCTTGCTATCACTACGGTCCATCTCTTCTTCTGAATCTGTACTGGAGCGGTGTTCCTTCCTGCTCCAGGGCATCAGTGCACCTCCCTTGTTCGGCACACCTGATTCTGATGGTCAGCTCGTTAGGAAAGCGTGCTCACAGAGTGAGTAGAATAAGACAGATCTCCGAATTGTGCAGTGTTGTCGGTCCCCAGGCCCATACATAGGATGAGACATGGCAGTCTGATTTCTCCTCAGTGGGATCGCTGTTTTACCTGCTTGCAGGGCTAGCTTTCAATCTCCGCTTGCTAGGTTGCAAGTATGTCAGGCAGCAGTGTTACACACAACATAGGAGAAGGTGGTCTGCTTAATTGGTTGGCTTGTTCGGCACACCTGATTCTTATGGTCAGCCCTTTAGGAAAGAGTGTCCATAAAGTCTATTTTTTTTGGAGAGTCCATTCAGGTATAAGTTTGAGGGCTCGTGTACGTGGGTTAAGGGGACCTGCGCGCTGACCCCAAAGAATTTTTGCCGGATGAGGTGTCGATGTCTGCCGGACTGCGCTGGCCCACGAGAGACCCCTGACCGGCGCCGGAGGATATGGACCCCCGAGGGGCCTCGCGGAAGCCCACCCAAATTTGAGGCCCCTAAATGCAATTCAGCACTTCTCCACAGGGTGATGCACGGAGCAGTACACCTCAGGTTTAAAACAGTGGCATTTACCCGAATGGGGGGTGGATGATTTTTTTGCCCACGAAACCAATATTTGTCCATTTGACCTTTAAAGTTACAGAATGACCACGGAACCGGTGCGGACCCCCATCGGACCCCCAACCCGGGTCCCACGAACCCATTATTTGTCCATTTGACCATTATATTCACACAATGTCTGCGGATCATCTGCGGACCCCTTGCGGACCCCCACCCTGGGTCCCACGAACCCAGTATTTCTCCATTTGACCATTATATTCACACAATGACTGCGGATCATCTGCGGACCTCTTGCGGACCCCCACCCTGGGTCCCACGAACCCACTATTTGTCCATTTGACCATTATATTCACACAATGACTGTGGATCATCTGCGGACCACTTGCGGACCCCCACCCTGGGTCCCACGAACCCACTATTTGTCCATTTGACCATTATGTTCACACAATGACTGCGGATCATCTGCGGACCACTTGCGGACCCCCACCCTGGGTCCCACAAACCCACTATTTGTCCATTTGACTATTATGTTCACACAATGACTGCGGATCATCTGCGGACCACTTGCGGACCCCCACCCTGGGTCCCACGAACCCACTATTTGTCCATTTGACCATTATGTTCACGGAATGACCACAGATCACATGCGGAACATTTGCGGACCCCACCCCCGGGTCCCACGGACCCAATATTTGTCCATTTGACCATTAGCATTAGAAAAGGGCCTCGGTTGGACATTTTTTTCTGAGACATCCCTGGGGCCCAAAACTTGGAACGGTGGCTCCTGGGGCCTCCCCCAGTAAGCTTATGAAGGCCCGGGGCCCAAGAGCCCTTGCAATCAGTGTCCACGAACCCGCTATTCTGAACACATTCAAATAAATGGCAGGTGGGATTTTTTTAGAAAAGTCCCAGGGGCCCAAAATTCGGAACAGTGGCTCTTTGGGGCCCCTGGATCGTGCAGTCAAAAGCTCGGGGCCCTAGTGCGATGCACTTTTCTCCCTTTAGTCCTACGACTTCGTGCTTCGGGGCCCTGGGTGAGGGGCTCCTGAGATGCCAGAATCTCAAATCTGGGGGCCCTACGACCTATCGTCTCTGAACTGTGGACGTCCCACCTTCCATCAAAACGCGTAACGCTTTTGTGGACGTGGGGTCCCTTCTGTGACCGTTTGACCCCTAAATAAGGTGGTAGGGCCACCAGACTTCTGTGCCGGTCGAGGGGATCCCCTCGAGACACATATCCAAAATTCGTCCCGATCGGACCCTTGGGAGTCGTGTCCACGTCGTGTCCACGACCCTCTAGGGATCCCCCGAATTTCAGCCGCGGGGTCCACCGCATCGCGGAGATATTAGCAAAAAAATAGTACCATCCACCCCCCTCGCACCTACTCATCCATGCCGGCCAGGGTGCACCCTCCCCAGCTAGAGAAGGCAGCTCGAGGGGGGTGGAAGTCGGAAGAAAAATTTTTTTATGAGGCCTAGAGAAAACACTTGTACTGTACTCAGGGTAGAGGTCTTCACAGTGCACCCGAGACCCGTCGACCCCGGACCCGACCCGGGACCCGTACGGGTTCGGGTCTATATTTTAAATCATCAGCCGGGTCCGGGTCGGGTCCGAATCTATTACCTCGGGTCCCGGGTCTGTTTAACATTGTGTGTAATACCCGTGCGATCGGAGTCATTGGATTTGGAGAACACCCGGCCATGATCAAAGACTGCTTGTGTTTTTTGTAACTTGCAACTTGTAAAATTAGGAAAAGAAAAGAGGGAGCCAAAAAAAATGATCTCTCTCTCTCTCTGCTTTTAGAAGCAGAGCGCGCAGACTCAGAGTTAATACAAGTGCACGCACGGTATTAATGCTTGCAGACATGACACACTCATATTTAATATATTTCAAATCAGCAACACAATCTGAGGTGAACTGTCACATGAATGTTTTCTATGACGCTCAAACTGCGTTAAAGCTTTTTCGTTTGATACAGCTAGCACGCATGTGCAGTCTCGAGCGCATTTCCTGTTTCTGTGGCAACCAGTGAGGGACACTTCGACCGCCAAACCGCGTTTTACATTTTCTCCGATTTTTATAATATTATAAATGAACCGTTTAATCTTAAAGTTTTAGTGGTTCAGATTCAGACTCGATGCAGAGCAGAGAGCACAGACATCAGATGATAGCAAATAAATAACGTCAGCGGCCATGGCATTGCACGAGCGATCGTTATTATAGTTCAAAAGGGCAAACAGTCTAAGTTATTATGCGAATTAACTCGAATCAGAATGTACATATGCACAGTTGCATTTGTCATCCGTCACCGTGACATCAAGTGGACTTTTGAAACTGAAATAATGAGTGGATTCAGCTTGGACTTGGAATAACGAGAGGAATAACATGAATAACTTTCTTGTCGGAGGATTGTAATGCATCACAGGCAGTCAGGTACAAGGAGGAGAGACTACGGCTCTTTAAATTAGGTGAGACAAAAAGCTGTATTTTTTGCAACAGGTTTATTGATTTGTAATAGCAATTTTATGGTGGAATATGTGAACGTCAGGTCCAGTCGGGTCTGTGTCTTCCCAGCGGGTTCGGGTCCAGATTTCAAATAATATACGGGTCTGGGTCGGGTCCACGGGTCCGGGTCCAGCTTTTGAAATATTAGACGGGTCCGGGTCGGTTCGGTGTAGTACATTACGGGTCTCTTTCGGGTTCGGGCACGAATTTTTGGACCCGTGAAGACCTCTAACTCAGGGCACTCAGAGGAATCCATTTTTGTAAGTTTTATCCCATTATACTGTAGAAATATGCATAGAAAAAAATTGATTTTGATTAATTTCACCACATGTGGTGCATGTTCACCCAAATGTCACACACTTTGCCAAGCTGTAACTCCGCCAAAACGGGGCCAAACTGCACCAAACTCGGGTCAGAGTAAGACCTCCAGAAGGCCTACCGAAGACCGCTGCCCCGACATCCATAACACCCCGGGGGGCGGAGTTTTGGCCCCCACATTTTTGATAGTCAAATGGAAGGAAGAGACCTAGTGACTTGAAACTCGGTGACGTGATAGCCCTCGAAGGGCCCTCTCTGAAGCCACCTCCCCCAAGTCGATAGACCCCCAGGGGCCAGAGATATGTGCCCGCAAATGCAAAAGGTCCCAAAATTTGACCGGCCATAACTCACCCAAAAAGAGGGGAAAAAACACCAAACTCGGGTTAAAATTAGACCTTGGGGACCTCAATCGGACGACACTAGCCCCATGTTCCTATGACCCCGGGGGTCCGAGTTACGGCCAACAAAATGTGGAATTTGAACCATTATAACTCAGGAACTGGACCACCCAGGAACTCGAGGGTGGTTGCATACGGTAGGCCCCTCGGCCCTCTAGGGATCCCCCGAATTTCAGCCCTGGGGTCCACAGCATCGCGGAGATATTAGCAAATAAATAGTACCATCCACCCCCCTCGCACCTACTCATCCATGCCGGCCAGGGTGCACCCTCCCCGGCTAGAGAAGGCAGCTCGAGGGGGGTGGAAGTCGGAAGAAAATGTTTTTTATGAGGCCTAGAGAAAACACTTGTACTGTACTCAGGGCACTAAGAGGAATCCATTCATGTACGTTTTATCACATAATACTGTAGAATTTGCATAAAAGTGAGCATTGAATTTTGGCACACATGTGCACCATATGTGGTGCGTATCTCACTGTTCATTAAATAGCAACTGTATTTAACTTTATTTATTTCAAATGTTTGTTATTGTTAATGAAAATACCTGTAATGTACTCAGGACACCAAGGGGAACCCATTCATGTAAGTTTTTGCACGTAATAATGAAGACTGGCCATGTGTTAGAAACTGCTATAGCTTGCAACCTTTTAGCAGAAAATAACACTGCATCGGGATCTGTTTTCATGGTGGTCAGGAGGTAAATTTGCAATATTGTTAATGAAAACACCTGTACTGTACTCAGGACACTCAGAGGAATCCATTCATGTAAGTTTTATCCAATAATAATGTAAAATATGCATAAAAAAATTATGTCCACGGGAGCACTACGGAGGTCCCGCTGAATAAATTGTAAATGGACATTTTTTTTGAAAAAACCTCCCATTTGCCATTTATTCAGCACGCCCTTCCTAATGGTTCCGTGGACAGATAAATGTTGGCAATATTGTGGTTGAAGTCTCATCAGCTGTACTCTGCAAGCTCCCAGGAATCCATTTTTGTAAGTTTTATCCGATAACACTGTAGAAATATACATAGAAAATTATTTGGATTTTGGTTAATGTCACCACATGTGGTGCATGTTCACCAAAATGTCACAAGTGTTGCCAAGCTGTAACTCTGCCAAAACGGGGCCAAAGTGCACCAAACTCGGGTCAGAGTAAGACCTACAGAAGGCCCACCGAACACCATTGGCCCCCCATCCATAAATCCCCGGGGGGCGGAGTTATGGCCCCCCACATTTTTGATAGTCAAATGGAAGGAAGAGACCCAGCAAATTGAAACTGGGTGACTTGATAGCACTCGAAGGGCCCTCTCTGAAGCCACCTCCCCCAAGTCGATAGACCCCCGGGGGCCAGAGATACGGACCCGCAAATGCAAAAAGTCCCAAAATTTGACCGGCCATAACTCACTCAAAAAGGGGGGAAAAAACACCAAACTCTGGTCAAAATTAGACCTTGGGGACCTCTATCCGATGTTACCGGCCCCAAGTCCCTGAACCCCCGGGAGGCAGAGATACGGTGCCCAAAAAATTGGTGTCCATCCAATATGAATAAATGGCAAGTGGGATATGTGTCCACCTGAGGTTTAACAAATAGCAATTCTATTCAATTTGATTTAATTAAATACATGCAATATGGTTGATCAAAACGCCTGCAGTGTACTCAGACATCTCAGCAGAGTCCATTAATGTAAGATCTATCCCATAATAATGTAGAATTTCCATTGGAAAAATGTTGTATTTTGGTTACTTTCACCACATATGGTGCATGTCCACCCTCAATTTATTTGACGTCATATGTGTCCACTTCCAGATTATCAAATAGCAAGTCTATTTAACTTGATTCATTTCAAATTAGTGCAATATTGTTAATGGAAACACCTCTACTGTACACAGCACGATCAGCAGAGTCCATTCATGTAAGTTTTATCACATAATACTGTTGAATTTGCATAAAAATTAATGTCCACGGGAGCACTACGGAGGTCCCGCTGAATAAATTGTAAATGTTAATTTCACCACATGTGGTGCATGTCCACCCGCAATGTATTTGAACCCCATTCAAATATATGGCAGGTGGGACTTTTTTAGAAACGTCCCAGAGGCCCCAAATTCGGATCGGTGGGTCCAGGGGCCGCCCCGAGTGAGCTGCCGAAAGCGCGGGACCCTAAGGCGAGGGAAAAATTCGGAGCCTCCTGGACAAAATCTCTCCCTCAGCCCTCTCTGACTCTTACATGATCAGAGCCTTTTGAGAGATTTCAGGGTGTCGGACGGGCATTTCTTTTCAAGGTCCTACAGCTTCGTGCTTCGGGGACATGGGAGAGGGGCCCCTGAGATGCGAGAATCTCGAATCTGGGGGCCCTACGACCCATCATCTCCGAAGGGCGTATGTCCCACCTCCAATGTAAACGCGTACCAGTTTGGTGGACAAGCGCTCCCTTTTTTGACCTTTTGACCCCTAAGGAAGGTCGTAGGGCCACCAAACTTCTCTGTCCGGTCAAGGGGGTCCCCATGAGGCAAACATACCAAATTTGGCCCGATCGGATGCCGGCGAGCCGTGTCCACGCAACCGCTAGGACAAACACATTCAGGTAAATGGGAGGTGGGATGTTTTTAAAAACGTCCTAGGGGCCCGAAATTTGGAATGGTGGCTCCTGAGGTCCCTTAAAACGTGCTGTCAGAAGCGTGAGGACCTAGCGCGATGCACTTTTTTTCCTTGGGTCATACGACTATGTGTTTTGGGGCCCTGGTTGAGGGGCCCCTGAGATGCCAGAATCTCAAATCTGGGGGCTCTACGACCTATCGTCTCCGAACTGTGGACGTCCCACAACCAATCAAAACGCGTACCGATTTGGTGGACGTGGGGTCCCTTCTGGGACCGTTTGACCCCTAAAGAAGGTCGTAGGGCCACCAGACTTCTATGCCCATTCGAGGGCGTCCCAATGAGACACATATCCAATATTCGGCCCGATCGGACACTTGGGAGTCGTGTCCACGAACCTGTTAGGCCGAAAACATTCACGTATATGGCAGGTGGGACTTTTTTAGAAAAGACCCAGGGGCCCGAAATTCGGATCGGTGGGTCCAGGGGCCGCCCCGAGTGAGCTGCTGAAAGCGTGGGGCCCTAAGGCGAGGGAAAAATTCGGAGCCTCCTGCACAAAATCTCTACCTCGGCCCTCTCTGACTCTTACATGATCAGAGCCTTTTGAGAGATTTCAGGGTGCCGGACAGGAATTTTTTTTCAAGGTCCTACAGCTTCGTGCTTCGGGGACATGGGAGAGGGGCCCCTGAGATGCAAGAATCTTGAATTTGGGGACCCTACGACCTATAGTCTCCGAACTGTGGACGTCCCATCTTCAATCAAAACTTGTACCGGTTTGCTGGACGTGGGGTCACTTCTTTGACCGTTTGACCCCTAAAGAAGGTCGTAGGGCCACCAGACTTCTATGCCCGGTCGAGTGGGTCCCCATGAGACACATATCCAAAATTCGGCCCGATCGGACCCTTGCGAGTCTTGTCCACGAACCCGCTAGGCCGAAAACATTCAAGTATATGGCAGGTGGGACTTTTTTAGAAAAAATCCAGCGGCCCGAAATTCGGATCGGTGGGTCAAGGGTCCGCCCCGAGTGAGCTTCCGAAAGTGCGGGTCCCTGGGGCCCTTGCCAGTCGTGTCCACGAATCCGCTAGGCCGAACCCATTCAAGTATGTGGCAGGTGGGACTTTTTTAGAAAAGACACAGGGGCCCGAAATTCGGATCGGTGGGTCAAGGGGCCGCCAAGAGTGAGCTGCCGAAAGAGCGGGGCCCTAAGGCGAGGGGAAAATTTGGAGCCTCCTGCACAAAATCTCTCCCTCAGCCCTCTCTGACTCTTACATGATCAGAGCCTTTTGAGAGATTTCAGGGTGCCGGATGGGAATTTTTTTTCAAGGTCCTACAGCTTCGTGCTTTGGGGACATGGGAGAGGGGCCCCTGAGATGCGAGAATCTCGAATCTCGGGGCCCTACGACCCATCGTCTCCGAAGGGCGGATGTCCCATCTCCAATGTAAACGCTTACCGGTTTGGTGGACAAGCGCTCCCTTTTTTGACCCTTTGACCCCTAAATAAGGTCATAGGGTCACCAGACTTCTATGCCCGTTCGAGGGGGCCCCCATGAGACACATATCCAAAATTCGGCCCGATCGGACCACGGCGAGCCGTGTCCACGAAACCGCTAGGCCGAACACATTCAAGTAAATATTAGGTGGGATTTTTTTAGAAACGTCCTAGGGGCCTGAAATTTGGAACGGTGGCTCCTGAGGGCCCCTAGAACGTGCTGTCAAAAGCGCGAGGACCTGCCCACCCCCCACCTCTGGGACCCTTTTGGGAAAGTTCCGTAAAAATAGTGGAAAAGTGGACAAATAGTGGTTCCGTTGGACCGGGGGTCCAGGTCGGGGGTCCTCGGGGCTCGAGGGTCGAAGGTCAGTCTTCTTTTTGTAGGCTTCAGGGGGTCACGGGGGTCCACACAGCGGACCCATATGGCGGGTGGACAAAACGCGGCGCGCTGGGATGCGAAGCCCACCCTAGAACAGCCCCGGCCATTCGTTTAATGGGAGAAAGGCCAAATAATAGGGTCCTGGGAGCGAATACCCCCAACGGCCAGCAGAACGATGGCAAAAGGACCTTAATAGGGTTCGTGGGAGGTGGGGGTGGGGGTGGGGGGGCTCTCCTGGTGGTCAACATCACCCCCTAGAGGTGTCAATACTTGGTTTACTGCGGATTCCCTACGGAAAAGGGTGGTAAGCCGACTCGTCCCATTGGCAAGTTTTCTAAAGGAGAAAATAGATCCAAATTGACAGTACAATCCCTTCGAACCATTATGCGGTATATGGCAATTTAAATGAATGCGTTTTTTTCCACGAACCCATTATGTGTACTACCTAACATTAGGCGTAGTCGTGGCCGAGAGGTTAAGGCGATGGACTTGAAATCTATTGGGGTCTCCCCGCGCAGGTTAGAACCCTGCCGACTACGGGAGGGCTTTGCAGTATTGCTTTAGCTTTCTGTGACGGTAATTGTGCCTTCTATGGTCCTTCGCTCTCTGTGCCATAACTGCTTCTAGCTTTCATCCTCGTGACACCTGCATCTCTTCTGGGCAGCTTGTTGTAAAACTGCTGCTTTATAAAAGGTGAGAAGCCAGTGCTCCACAAGAGCCCGGATAGCTCAGTCGGTAGAGCATCAGACTTTTAATCTGAGGGTCCAGGGTTCAAGTCCCTGTTTGGGCGAAGGTCTGTCTGCTTTTGGCGGAGTCACCTTGCCATCACTACGGTCCATCTCTTCTTCTGAAACTGTACTGGAGTGGTGTTCCTTCCTGCTCCAGGGTATCAGTGGACCTCCCTTGTTCGGCACACCTGATTCTGATGGTCAGCTCCTTAGGAAAGTGCGATCACAGAGTGAGTAGAATAAGACAGACCTCCGAATTGTGCAGTGCTGTCGGTCCCCAGGCCCAGCACTGAAAAACCCCATTACATAGGATGAGACATGGCAGCCTGATTTCTCCTCAGTGGGACTGCTGTTTTACCCGCTTCCAGGGCTAGCTTACAATCTCGGCTTGCTAGGTTGCAAGTAGGTCAGGCAGCAATGTAACACACAACAGGGCAGAAGGTGGTCTGCTTTATTCAAGTCCCTGTTTGGGCGAAGGTCAGTCTACTTTTTGGAGGGCTCAGCTTGCTATCACTACGGGTCCATCTCTTCTGCTGACTCTGTATTAGAGCTATGTTCCTTCCTTCTCCCGGGGATCAGTGCATCTCCCTTGTTCGGCACACACGATTCTGATGGTCAGCCCTTCAGGAAAGAGTGCTCACGGAGTGAGTAGAATAAGACATACCTCCCATTTGTGCAGTGGTGTCGGTCCCCAGGGCAAGTACTGAAAAACCCCATTACATAGGATGAGACATGGCAGCCTGATTTCTCCTCAGTGGGACTGTTGTTTTAGCCGCTTCCAGGGCTAGCTTACAATCTCCGCTTGCTAGGTTGCAAGTAGGTCAGGCAGCAGTGTTACACACAACATAGGAGAAGGTGGTCTGCTTAATTCAAGTCTCTGTTTGGGCGAAGGTCAGTCTTCTTTTTGTAGGCCTCAGCTTGCTATCACTACGGTCCATCTCTTCTGCTGACCCTGTACTAGAGCGATGTTCCTTCCTGCTCCCGGGGATCAGTGCATCTCCCTTGTTCGGCACACCTGATTCTGATGGTCAGCCATTTAGGAAAGAGTGCTCAAAGAGTGAGTAGAATAAGACAGACTTCCCAATTGTGCAGTGCTGTCGGTCCCCAGGGCCAGTACTGAAAAACCCCATTACATAGGATGAGACATGGCAGCCTGATTTCTCCTCAGTGGGATCGCTGTTTTACCCGCTTGCAGGGCTAGCTTGCAATCTCCGCTTGCTGACTGAGCTGGGTTGGTTGCAAGTAGGTCAGGCAGCAGTGTTGGACAAAAACTGAGCAGAAATTGGTCTACTCCCGTAGTCGTGGCCGTACCTTCCAGCGATCGGACGGCTGAACACTTCCTAACACTTCCTAACAACATTTGAATATTTCCGAACAAGGTCGCAACACTTCCTAACAAAGTCAGAACGAAAGTCCGAACACATCCTAAATTAATCCGTACAGGTCCTAATGCAAATCCGAAACTTTCGAACAGATGGGGCAAAGGAGCCAATCAATTCCTACCGAGAGGAAAGAGCCAATCAGCAAGTTGACATGCCAATCTCGCCGCTGATTGGCTAAATGAGTTTCGTGATATTCCAGCTGTTTGTAACTCACTGGACATCTGCTATGCGGAGATTCAAGGTAAGCGTTATCACAATACAAATCCGTGACATCAGTGTTAACCTATTTGTTTAAACATTAATTCATGATTTGGAATAAAGATTATTCTGATCGTTCTACGTTTGCGTAGCAAGGCAAGCTAACTTAACGTGTCGCTAACTGATGCTTGTTAAGCCTTCGATTCATAACAAGTTTTTATTTTCTATATCTTTGCAATAATTTCATTTCATCATTCAGTATTCCAAGTATCCATTCCCTATGTTATTTCAGTCATGACTGAGTGATTCTTTACTGAATGTATTTAAATCTTTTACTATTCCGGGTATTCATTAAATATCTAGTTTTTTCCCCTTTCTTACTTTATATACAAACACAGTTTTTATAATTATACATCAAAAGCTATTTGCAATTTTTTGCAAGTAGGAACATATTTACTGCAGAAAACTATTAACCTGCCACATATTTCCCCACTCAACATGTCTGCTTTTGTATACTTGATGTGAGTCTTTATATATATATATATATATATATATATATATATATATACTGTATATGTGTGTGTGTGTGTGTGTGTATGTGTGTGTATATAAATATAAAACTCCAATAAACTCCTTTCTACTATTGCTATATTAACACATATTTAACCACATTGATTTGTTCCCCATTATTGTTCAGATATGACCAAAACAGGCAAATCCTCTGCTTATTGGAACAACATCTGCCACAGGTATGCCCAGGGCACCTTCCAGTTCAGTACAGGAAAAAGGCCTGGAAGCAGAAAATGGAAGGAGGTCCTGGAGCGGATTGATGCCTGTCCCCTGCAAAGGAGGAATAAGGTGGACCTGTTTGGCAGGCACATAGTGTGCACTTGTGGGTTCCATAAGGTAGGTATATGATATAATATATCAAAGGCATGATAAGTCCCTGTATCATGTAATACACTATTTTATGCACCAACCCCTGATATATTCTCAGAATATATTCTCAGTACAGTTCTGCAGAGTAATTGGTGTAATTATTTAACATGAATAGTAAGACCTTCTTTTGTTCCTAATATTAATTTTCTCCCAGTCAACAGATAAGGTCTTGATTGATTCAGGGCCTAAGGTAAAGGCAGGTGGCAGCTCAGAGGAGACCGGGACATCACATGAAGTACATGGGGTGAAATGTTCTCTGTGTAGTGTGGTTGTGGAGGCAGAGAAGTTCTCCGAGCACCTCTCTGACCACCACGTTGAAGAGAGGTGTGACAGCTGTGGGGTCAGGGTCCAGGGTGCCGTCGGACTCCTCCAACACATTGAGTCGAGCCATTATGAGGCTCTATTGGCTCCACGTGTCAGCCCTTCAAAAAATCCCACACCATCTCATTGCCCCTCACCATCTCCATGGCTGCCTCCACCTCCACAGCACTTGCCGTCTCCAATGCCAGTACCAGTGTCTCCATCCCCAGGGCCCACTCCATTCCCACACCACTCTCCAGCTCCAAAGCCCTTACCACCACCTCCACGGTGCTCTCCATCTATACAGCCCTCTCCATCCTCACATCCAGTACCCTCACTGCAGCTTACACCATCTCTGCCTCAGGCTATTACTGACTGGGAGAGCTTTCTTCCCAGTCAGTTCAAGAGAGTCCTCCAGCCAGCAGATTGGGTGTGGATTGCCAAGTGCCTCTATGAGCCCACAGGGCAGCTGAGGCAGAAGATCCAGGTGAACTGGTTTTATCCACCGATGCAGCCCAAGCCATGTCCTCCTGAGCCCGGGTGGTACTTCCGACAGAGGATGTTCTTGTGGGCACCAATGAGGATGTGGGGCATTCCTCTTAAATGCCCACAGTGTGGCCGGAAGATGCACCATTCAGGAATTTACCCGAAGGTCAGGGAGGTGATTGACATGGATAGCCGCTATTACCTTGTGGGTGGGGACTATCCACGCTGCAGTGCATGCAAGTTGCCAGTATGCCCATGGAGCCAGGACATCCTTTCACAACTGGATGTGGCACACAGGACCATGTTTCCAGCGGTGCTGACCACTCAGCTAGCCCTGGACAAGAAATGTGTGACTTTCCTCAGGCCAAGGACCAGTGGTAACAGTTCCTCCTACTTCCAGTCTGCAGTAGAGGAAGCCCACATTGAGGAGTGGGCACGACGCACCATCCAGTACCTCTCTGATTGTGAGCATCATTTAAGAAAAGTTACCCTGGTCCAATCTGCAACGGCACCTGCCTTTTCTGCACCCGCACCCTTCAGGCCACTTCCACTCGCCCAGTGGTTTGAGACTGTCCACTCCAACGATATCCTCAGCCATGTGTACGAGATGAAGGGGGTGATTACCTCCACCTATGGCTGAATCCTGAAGATGGATTCTACAAAGAAGGTACAATACATGAAGGTTTCAGCATGGGGTTTATTTTCAGCCAGAAAGAATTTCAACATGATGAAAAATGTTGTGTTATATACATTTGTGTTATATATATATTATAATGTACCATAACAAATCAAAGAAAATGTTCAACCCGAATTCCGGAAAAGTCGGGACGTTTTTTTAAATTTGAATAAAATGAAAACTAAAAGACTTTCAAATCACATGAGCCAATATTTTATTCACAATAGAACATAGATAACATAGCAAATGTTTAAACTGAGAAAGTTTACAATTTTATGCACAAAATGAGCTCATTTCTATTTTGATTTCTGCTACAGGTCTCAAAATAGTTGGGACGGGGCATGTTTACCATGGTGTAGCATCTCCTTTTCTTTTCAAAACAGTTTGAAGACATCTGGGCATTGAGGCTATGAGTTGCTGGAGTTTTGCTGTTGGAATTTGGTCCCATTCTTGCCTTATATAGATTTCCAGCTGCTGAAGAGTTCGTGGTCGTCTTTGACGCATTTTTCGTTTAATGATGCGCCAAATGTTCTCTATAGGTGAAAGATCTGGACTGCAGGCAGGCCAGGTTAGCACCCGGACTCTTCTACGACGAAGCCATGCTGTTGTTATAGCTGCAGTATGTGGTTTTGCATTGTCCTGCTGAAATAAACAAGGCCTTCCCTGAAATAGACGTTGTTTGGAGGGAAGCATATGTTGCTCTAAAACCTTTATATACCTTTCAGCATTCACAGAGCCTTCCAAAACATGCAAGCTGCCCATACCGTATGCACTTATGCACCCCCATACCATCAGAGATGCTGGCTTTTGAACTGAACGCTGATAACATGCTGGAAGGTCTCCCTCCTCTTTAGCCCGGAGGACACGGCGTCCGTGATTTCCAACAAGAATGTCAAATTTGGACTCGTCTGACCATAAAACACTATTCCACTTTGAAATAGTCCATTTTAAATGAGCCTTGGCCCACAGGACACGACGGCGCTTCTGGACCATGTTCACATATGGCTTCCTTTTTGCATGATAGAGCTTTAGTTGGCATCTGCTGATGGCACGGCGGATTGTGTTTACCGACAGTGGTTTCTGAAAGTATTTCTGGGCCCATTTAGTAATGTCATTGACACAATCATGCCGATGAGTGATGCAGTGTCGTCTGAGAGCCCGAAGACCACGGGCATCCAATAAAGGTCTCCGGCCTTGTCCCCTACGCACAGAGATTTCTCCAGTTTCTCTGAATCTTTTGATGATGTTATGCAGTGTAGATGATGAGATTTGCAAAGTCGTTGAGGAACATTGTTTATAAAGTTTTCCACAATTTTTTTACGCAGTCTTTCACAGATTGGAGAGCCTCTGCCCATCTTTACTTCTGAGAGACTCTGCTTCTCTAAGACAAAGCTTTTATAGCTAATCATGTTACAGACCTGATATCAATTAACTTAATTAATCACTAGATGTTCTCCCAGCTGAATCTTTTCAAAACTGCTTGCTTTTTTAGCCATTTGTTGACCCCGTGCCAACTTTTTTGAGACCTGTAGCAGGCATTAAATTTTAAATTAGCTAATTAAGTGGATAAAAGTGTAAAATTTCTCAGTTTAAACATTTGCTACGTTATCTATGTTCTATTGTGAATAAAATATTGGCTCATGTGATTTGAAATTCCTTTAGTTTTCATTTTATTAAAATTTAAAAAACGTCCCAACTTTTCCGGAATTCGGGTTGTATAATTAAGCTTGTCAGAATGTCTTTATTTTTCCTTCTTTTTGTTTTTCAGATCACCAAAGAGCTGGCTGGTGGCATTGGGGACACGGCTGCATGGATGACCAACATTGGCAATGAGCTCGGCCAGGTTCTGAACAGTGTTCTGACAACAGCTGAAGGCGCAGGACTGGAGGAGCTGTGCCAGGGCGTCGTCAAACGCTACCAGAATGCTGGCGAGCCAGAGCCTGAGGTCATCTATGTTGACCGGGATTGCTGCAGTCAGTCAGGTGAGATTTTCAAATTACTACTTTATCAAATGTGCACTGCAATATATTTTATAAAAGTTAATAGTGGTGTAAAAAAGTTCCCCTTTCCCTATTGGTGATGGTAATTAATTAGTATTATTTTTACAGCCAGTGTATTAAAAATTGTAATAAATTATATTGACTGAAAAGTATGTTTGAAATTAAATCAAATGCATGTTTTTTATTTTTTCTCCTCCACAGGTGCATCTTCAGTGTTAAAACTTTTTCGGCCATGGAAGTCTATTGTAAGGCTAGATATCTGCCATTTTATGAGAAGATTCAACTGTGGCCTTACTTCAGAGCACCACCCTGTCTATGGTACCTTTTGTTCAAAACTTTCCTCCTGTATCTTTGAGTGGGATCAGGAGGATGTGAAAGAACTTAAGGCTGCCAAGAGAGGGGAGTGGAAGTGCAGCCATGGTGGAAAGGCTCCCACTGAGGCTCAGCTCATGGCCAGCATCAGCCCAGGTGAACTCGCGAAGCACTGTAGGCGGCGGACACGCAGGGCTGAGGAGATCCGGGCCATGATTTCAGGGCTGCTGGAATCAGTGTGGGAGCTAACTGACACTACAGGGTTTCGCCTGGTTAACCCTGACAGCATGCACCATGTCTGGGAGATGCAACAAAAACACCTCGAGTGCATCCAGGACCCTCCACATGTAGAGTTGTACACAAAGACGGGGACACTCCAGAAGGGTGGCAAAGTCCTAAACGTGCTTAGGTGCGGCAGGGGGTCATCCTCGCTGGAGAGTTTTCACCGCCACCAGTGTGCCTTCATTCCTGGTAAATTCTGAATATTAAATTGCAGTATGTTTTGTAGATTTTTACGTTGAAAAGATCGCTACTGTGTCAACAACAGAACCCTGGGTGCTACCTGGATTTGGCTTGTTTTCATGGAATTTACTATCAGTCTCATTATTATGTGTTACTGTTCTATAACTGTGTCATTAAATTTGTATGTCCTCAGTTTAAAATAATTGCTGATTGAATCTGTGCATTTTCATTCTTAGGATGGAGATGCAATGCCATGCACACACAAATGTACATGTTAGAGGGGGCCTCGAGGTGAAACATGAGCCGGGCAAAAGAAGCTGTATCTGTGGTGGGGGCCTCAAGCCTAAGGACATTTGATGTCTGCACAATGTCTCATTTAAACAGCAAGAGCCAACGGGTCCTTGGTCGGGCTTTGATGCCAGAATTTACCCCTCCAGGAAAACCCACTGGTAAGATATCTCACAGGAAAATGCTGAGCATTGGAGTATTTCTCTCTCTCCTGTGTTTGTTTGTTTGTGTGTGTGTGTGTGAGTGTGTGTGTCCTCTCCCCATTAACAATGTGGTACAAATTATTGCAGGGGAGCGCATTGCAGTGGAGTACTTGTTGGCCCAGTCCAATAGAGGCGACCAGTTGATTGCATACCACAATGACATGCCTGAAGTCCCCCCAGAGGAGCCCGAAGAGGATAGTGAAATTGACACGACTGTGTGCCATGCAGCTGACCTTAGGGCTGATGACTCTCCAGTAGCTGTCGTGTAGGCCCAGGTGACAAGTCAGGTGGGTGACACTGAACCCAAATCCCCAGATGAGGAGGTCACTGAGAAAGAGGAGGATGACACTGCAAGTCCTAGCACATCAAGCCAGGTAATATTGCTATCCTGTACTATTTTTTACTTTTAAAAAAAAATTATCTGGTACAGTGCAAAACGCCTATTGTCAACAATGTGTAAAGTTAAAATATATGCATGTACAATGCAAAATAATTATTACAACACCGTATATATTTATTGGACTGTGTTTGGCATTTTTCTCAATTTCCAGAGTACACAGTGTGATTCCAGAGGTGTCTTGGGCTGGGAGGCAGTTGATGCCCTGGCAGCCTACTTGGTTGGCCTAAACCGAACGATCACTGCCTTGTCATCACAAGAGGAGGCCAACATAGTCCAGCTGTACATGGCTCTGCATGCCAAGGACAAGGTACCATCAAAATATAGCCAGAGGGTTAAGAAGAAGGCTTTGACAGGACCTTGGAGAGCATCCAGGAAGCAGAGTGGCTCTGCTCCAGGACAGCAGGCAGCAGAGAGGTAATTTGACTTTTTGGATCGTCACTAGTTTATAACCCAGTATACAGTTCAGATTATATCATCTTTCTTTTCCATAGATTGTTCATGACTCATGGGCAGGCAGCTCAGGACCCTGAAGTCCACAGGGTCTGTGAATGTGTTTGCCTAAGGCTTTTGAAAGAGTTTCAGCAAGCACGGAACAGGCCCAGGGACACACAAGGAAAAACTCTGCCAATTCCACAATCCATTGTGGTGGTATACAGCCACTTAAAACAGCTGATGGAGAACAGCAGAGAGGTTCTAGGACAGACTAACCTAGTTCTGGTCCCGATAAACACCACTACTGTCTCCTCGTGGTGAGTCTTGTTTTATGCGATACTTTTGCACAATCACAGTAGTATATCAAGATTGTACTTATAAAACCTTCTTGTACATGCTTTTAAAAATGATGCTACAGGAAGTAAAGACAATGGGCTTTTATTCACTTAAATTGCTAATTTAAGATGAAGAATGTTTCTCTTGCAGGCTACTAAAAAGACAGAAACGTGTAGACAGAGACATGCTTCTGCAGGGTACTGCACTGCCCAAACAAGTATATTTGGCAAAGGAGGCTCTTCCTGAAGTGCGCGAACTTCCAGCTGTTCCTGCACAGCATGGGCATGAGGCCATGGTATTTCAGGATTCAGCAAATCAGGAGGGAGAGGCCTTCATTCGTAAGCGTATCTCCAACAGGTGCCCAATGCCCACCCCTCCTCCTCGATCTTACTCTGCATTTCCCATATACCCACCAGCACCACACTTTGCATTCCCCCCTGGGTCCTACCCACCCTTTCCCAGCTACCAACCAGGTCTACCACTGCCTCATTCTACCCAATTCCATCCCCCTCTCCAATTCCAGCCACCTTCCCAATTCCAGCCCCCTCCCCAATTCCAGCCACCTTCCCAATTCCAGCCACCTCCCCAATTCCAGCTGCCTCCCCAATTCCAGCCCCCTCCCCAATTCCAGCAGCCTAATACCTTGCCATCACAAACTTGTCCCTCTACTCAGTCCAGGCAGCGCACATGGAGAAGGCAGAAAGCTGCCCAAGAGGATGAGGAGCGAGTGGCTAGAGGTGAACCACCACGGAAACGACTAGCAAAGGATATATATCACTATATCTGCAAGCAGTGTGGGCTGGCAAAAAATAAGACAACTGGCCACACTCAGCTGAAGGGCCGGTGGTATTGTCCAGCCTCAGGCCTCTCTGTTGCACAGTGGAGAGAGAATGTACAGGGAGTTCTTTGATTTTTTTTTCATTGGTGTATATAGTAATGTATATAGTTAGGTTTTTATACAGTTGCATATGTTGTGCTGTGTGTGTGTTGTGCTGTGAACATTTTGTTTTTAGTTGCTGTTTCCAGTGTTTAATTTACAGTGTTTGTAAAAAAAAAAGAAAGACACAACTCTTGTGGTGTAATAGTAACACATCCACCCTTTGGGTGAAAGATTCCAGGTGCAAGTCCTGGCAAGAGTTTGTGGTGTGTTTGTCAGATTATTATTATTATTATTAATTTTTTTATTAAAAATATAGTCAAAAACCAATCAAAAACTTTACTTAAATCCTTTGTGAGTGTTCATGAAGTTTGATGGATAATTTTTTTTTCTTTTTCTTGCTTTCCCTCCTTTCTCCTTCTCTTTTCCCTTTCTTTCCCCCTTGTAGCAGTCCCTTTTGCCCTGTTTTTGGCCGAGTGGTTAAGGCGATGGACTAGAAATCCATTGGGGTCTCCCTGCGTAGGTTCGAATCCTGCTGACTACGCTGTTTGCTGAAGGCCATGAGGCAAAGCATCCATGCATTTTTCACGGTCTTCGCACTTATTTGCGAAATGTCCAGTCCCTCTTCGATGGACAAACACGGCGCTGCTGCTTCTTGTATCTGGGCTCCAGGGGTTGTCTTGGGTTAGCCAGTGGCACGTCGTGATCGTATAATGGTTAGTACTCTGTGTTGTGGCCGCAGCAACCCCGGTTCGAATCTGGGTCACGCCAACCCTTTGCCGTTGAGTATACGGGAAGGTTGAAAATTTTTTACCACCTCATCTTTCTGCGTGATTTTGTTTCTGAAGCTTGGCCTGTGCAGGGCGCCACCAGACAAGGGGGCTTGCTTTCTAACATTAGGCGTAGTCATGGCCGACTACAAGAGGAGGGCAAGCCAGAGTGGAAAAAAACAATGAGATACTTTTTAAAAAAATGTGGGGATTTTAACATGGAGGATGGAATTTTATGGATGAAAACGAAGAATTGGATGACAGAACGCTTACCAGAGTATTATAGAGAAGTTTTTAGTGCTTGGGGAAAATTTTTAGATAAAGTTGAATATGATCCACATGGGAGAGAAACCATTTTAAATCAACCTCTGTTCTTAAACAAAAACATTTTAAAACAAGACAAAGGGATTTTTTTTAAAGAAATGGATGGAAGTGGGGATAACAAGAGTGAGAGACATTTTGTATGAATTTAAAGAAGGGTTTTTAACGACACAATTTATTGTAGATGCAATGGAGGAGGCAAAAGAGGATTACAGTGAACAAGAAATAAAAAGTAAATATGAAATCATTAAAAGTGCAATACCCAAAGAGTGGATTAAAAGAATAGAAAGTATGGAAGGAGAGCCAAAACAGAAATGTATTTATGTGAAATTAGGGGAAAAACTGTATGATTTTAAGGTATGTACTCTGAAAATGATTTATTGTTCTTTTAGAGATGGTGTTTTTAAAGAGCCTATTGCAAATGGATACTGGATGCAGAAATTCAAATATTTAAAAAAAGAGTGTATATGGAGAAACATGACAGGGAAGTGTGTGGAAACTAAATTGGGATGTTTGGAGTATTTTATAAGGCATAAAGTGGTTTTTACTGAGGTTATTTTAAATAAAATAGGAAGGGAAGAAAATGCTCTGTGTAAAGTGTGCCAGGAAAAGGAAGAGGGGATTTTACATATGTTTTTATATTGTAGAGAACTGGAGGAATTTTTAAGAAAATGTAAATGTTTAATTAAAGATGTGACTGAAGACTGGGATGAAAATGGAATGGAATGGAACAGAGTGGTGATGTTTGGTTGGAAAAAAAAGTGTCAAAACAAAAATTTTATTAATCTGTGTGTAATGCTAATGAAAAGTGCAATATGGGAGAGTAAGAACTGTGGCTAAAAAGGAAATCATTGTGTTGGATGTTTGGACTGTGTTTAAAAGGAAAACCGAATTATATATTGAAAGACTGTATGTGTATTTTAAAGGTGTAAATATGTTGGATTATTTTTATGATGTTTTTACCCCAAAAGTTTATTGTGTTTTAAATGATTTAATGTGGAAGCTACCAGGAAGTGAAGGAGATTTTTAAATTATCTATGTAAAGGAAAGATGTGTAATGTAGAGATGTGTATAGAAGAAATTTTGTATTTTCTATTGCTTGTGTTTAATCTATTGTATTTTATTGATTGAAATTTCTTCAATAAAAAAAAAAAAAAAAAAAAAAAAAAAAAAAAAGGTTAAGGCGATGGACTTGAAATCCATCGGGGTCTCCCCGCGCAGGTTCGAACCCTGCCGTCTACGGGAGGGCTTTGCAGTATTGCTTTAGCTTTCTGTGACGATTATTGTGCCTTCTATGGTCCTTCGCTCTCTGTGCCATAACTGCTTCTAGCTTTCATCCTCGTGACACCTGCGTCTCTTCTGGGCAGCTTGTTGTAAAACTGCTGCTTTATAAAAGGTGAGAAGCCAGTGCTCCACAAGAGCCTGGATCGCTCAGTCGGTAGAGCATCAGACTATTAATCTGAGGGTCCAGGGTTCAAGTCCCTGTTTGGGCGAAGTTCTGTCTGCTTTTGGCGGAGTCACCTTGCTATCACTACGGTCCATCTCTTCTTCTGAATCTGTACTGGAGCGGTGTTCCTTCCTGCTCCAGGGTATCAGTGCACCTCCCTTGTTCGGCACACCTGATTCTGATGGTCAGCTCGTTAGGAAAGCGCGCTCACAGAGTGAGTAGAATAAGACAGACCTCCGAATATTGCAGTGCTGTCGGTCCCCAGGCCCAGCACTGAAAAACCCCATTACATAGGATGAGACATGGCAGCCTGATTTCTCCTCAGTGGGACTGCTGTTTTACCCGCTTCCAGGGCTAGCTTACAATCTTGGCTTGCTAGGTTGCAAGTAGGTCAGGCAGCAATGTGACACACAACAGGGCAGAAGGTGGTCTGCTTAATTCAAGTCCCTGTTTGGGCGAAGGTCAGTCTACTTTTTGGAGGGCTCAGCTTGCTATCACTACGGTCCATCTCTTCTGCTGACTCTGTATTAGAGCGATGTTCCTTCCTTCTTCCGGGGATCAGTGCATCTCCCTTGTTCGGCACACATGATTCTGATGGTCAGCCCTTTAGGAAAGAGTGCTCACAGAGTGAGTAGAATAAGACAGACCTCCCATTTGTGCAGTGCTGTAGGTCCTTGGGGCCAGTACTGAAAAACCCCATTACATAGGATGAGACATGGCAGCCTGATTTCTCCTCAGTGGGACCGCTGTTTTACCCGCTTGCAGGGCTAGCTTGCATTCTCCGCTTGCTGACTGAGCTGGGTTGGTTGCTAGTAGGTCAGGCAGCAGTGTTGGACACAAACTGAGCAGAAATTGGTCCACTCCCGTAGTCGTGGCCGAGTGGTTAAGGCGATGGACTAGAAATCCATTGGGGTCTCCCCGCGCAGGTTCGAATCCTGCCGACTACGCTGTTTGCTGAAGGCCATGAGGCAAAGCATCCATGCATTTTTCACGGTCCTCGCACTTATTTGCGAAATGTCCAGTCCCTCTTCGATGGACAAACACGCTGCTGCTGCTTCTTGTATCCGGGCTCCAGGGGTTGTCTTGGTTGAGCCAGTGGCACGCCGTGATCGTATAGTGGTTAGTACTCTGCGTTGTGGCTGCAGCAACCCCGGTTCGAATCCGCTTCACGGCAACCCTTTGCCGTTGAGTATACAGGAAGGTTGACATTTTTTACCACAACATCTTTCTGCGTGATTTTGTTTCTGAAGCTTGGCCTGTGCAGGGCGCCACCAGACAAGGGCGCTTGCTTTTTAACATTAGGCGTAGTCGTGGCCGAGAGGTTAAGGCGATGGACTTGAAATCCATTGGGGTCTCCCCGCGCAGGTTCGAACTCTGCCGACTACAGGAGGGATTTGCAGTATTGCTTTAGCTTTCTGTGACGGTAATTGTGCCTTCTATGGTCCTTCGCTCTCTGTGCCATAACTGCTTCTAGCTTTCATCCTCGTGACACCTGCGTCTCTTCTAGGCAGCTTGTTGTAAAACTGCTGCTTTATAAAAGGTGAGAAGCCAGTTCTCCATAAGAGCCTGGATAGCTCAGTCGGTAGAGCATCAGACTTTTAATCTGAGGGTCCAGGGTTCAAGTCCCTGTTCGGGCTAAGGTCTGTCTGATTTTGGCGGAGTCACCTTGCTATCACTACGGTCCATCTGTTCTTCTGAATCTGTACCGGAGCGGTGTTCCTTCCTGCTCCAGGGTATCAGTGCACCTCCCTTGTTTGGCACACCTGATTCTGATGGTCAGCTCATTAGGAAAGCGCGCTCACAGAGTGAGTAGAATAAGACAGACCTCCGAATTGTGCAGTGCTGTCGGTCCCCAGGCCCAGCACTGAAAAACGCCATTACATAGGATGAGACATGGCAGCCTGATTTCTCTTAGAGCGATGTTCCTTCCTTCTCCAGGGGGTCAGTGCATCTTCCTTGTTCGGCACACATGATTCTGACGGTCAGCCCTTTAGGAAAGAGTGCTCATGGAGTGAGTAGAATAAGACAGACCTCCCATTTGTGCAGTGCTGTCGGTCCCCAGGGCCAGTACTGAAAAACCCCATTACATAGGATGAGACATGGCAGCCTGATTTCTCCTCAGTTGGACTGCTGTTTTAGCCACTTCAAGGGCTAGCTTACAATCTCGGCTTGCTAGGTTGCAAGTAGGTCAGGCAGCAGTGTTACACACAACATGGAAGAAGGTGGTCTGCTTAATTTAAGTCCCTGTTTGGGCGAAGGTCAGTCTTCTTTTTGTAGGCCTCAGCTTGCTATCACTACGGTCCATCTCTTCTGCTGACTCTGTACTAGAGCGATGTTCCTTCCTGCTCCCGGGGATCAGTGCATCTCCCTTGTTCGGCAAACCTAATTCTGATGGTCAGCCCTTTAGGAAAGAGTGCTCACAGAGTGAGTAGAATAAGACAGACTTCCCAATTGTGCAGTGCTGTCGGTCCCCAGGGCCAGTACTGAAAAACCCCATTACATAGGATGAGACATGGCAGCCTGATTTCTCCTCAGTGGGACCGCTGTTTTACCCGCTTGCAGGGCTAGCTTGCAATCTCGGCTTGCTAGGTTGCAAGGAGGTCAGGCAGCAGTGTTACACACAACATGGCAGAAGGTGGTCTGCTTAATTCAAGTCCCTGTTTGGGCGAAGTTCAGTCTTCTTTTTGTAGGCCTCAGCTTGCTATCACTACGGTCCATCTCTTCTGTTGACTCTGTACTAGAGCGATGTTCCTTCCTGCTCCCGGGGATCAGTGCATCTCCCTTGTTCGGCACACCTGATTCTGATCGTCAGCCCTTTAGGAAAGAGTACTCACAGAGTGAGTAGAATAAGACAGATTTCCCAATTGTGCAGTGCTGTCGGTCCCCAGGGCCAGTACTGAAAAACGTCATTACATAGGATGAGACATGGCAGCCTGATTTCTCCTCAGTGGGACCGCTGTTTTACCCGCTTGCAGGGCTAGCTTGCAATCTCCGCTTGCTGACTGAGCTGGGTTGGTTGCAAGTAGGTCAGACAGCAGTGTTGGACACAAACTGAGCAGAAATTGGTTTACTACCATAGTCGTGGCTGAGTGGTTAAGGCGATGGACTAGAAATCCATTGGGGTTTCTCCGCGCAGGTTTGAATCCTGCCGACTACGCTGAAGGCCATGAGGCAAAGCATCCATGCATTTTTCACGGTCCTCGCACTTATTTGCGAAATGTCCAGTCTCTCTTCGATGGACAAACACGCCGCTGCTGCTTCTTGTATCCGGGCTCCAGGGGCTGTCTTGGGTGAGCCAGTGGCACGCCGTGATCGTATAGTGGTTAGTACTCTGCGTTGTGGCCGCAGCAACCCCGGTTCGAATCCGGGTCACGGCAACCCTTTGCCGTTGATTATACGGGAAGGTTGAAAATTTTTTACCACCTCATCTTTCTGCGTGATTTTGTTTCTGAAGCTTGGCCTGTGCAGGGCGCCACCAGACAAGGGTGCTTGCTTTTTAACATTAGCCGTCGTCGTGGCCGAGAGGTTAAGGCGATGGACTTGAAATCCATTGGGGTCTCCCCACGCAGGTTCGAACTCTGCTGACTACGGGAGGGATTTGCAGTATTGCTTTAGATTTCTGTGACGGTAATTGTGCCTTCTATTGTCCTTCGCTCTCTGTGCCATAACTGCTTCTAGCTTTCATCCTCGTGACACCTGCGTCTCTTCTGGGCAGCTTGTTGTAAAACTGCTGCTTTATAAAAGGTGAGAAGCCAGTTCTCCACAAGAGCCCGGATAGCTCAGTCGGTAGAGCATCAGACTTTTAATCTGAGGGTCCAGGGTTCAAGTCCCTGTTCGGGTGAAGGTCTGTCTGCTTTTGGCGGAGTCACCTTGCTATCACTACGGTCCATCTCTTCTTCTGAATCTGTACCGGAGCGGTGTTCCTTCCTGCTCCAGGGTATCAGTGCACCTCCCTTGTTTGGCACACCTGATTCTGATGGTCAGCTCATTAGGAAAGCGCGCTCACAGAGTGAGTAGAATAAGACAGACCTCCGAATTGTGCAGTGCTGTCGGTCCCCAGGCCCAGCACTGAAAAACGTCATTACATAGGATGAGACATGGCAGCCTGATTTCTCTTAGAGCGATGTTCCTTCCTTCTCCAGGGGGTCAGTGCATCTTCCTTGTTCGGCACACATGATTCTGATGGTCAGCCCTTTAGGAAAGAGTGCTCACGGAGTGAGTAGAATAAGACAGACATCCCAATTGTGCAGTGCTGTCGGTCCCCAGGGCCAGTACTGAAAAACCCCATTACATAGGATGAGACATGGCAGCCTGATTTCTCCTCAGTGGGACCGCTGTTTTACCCGCTTGCAGGGCTAGCTTGCAATCTCCGCTTGCTGACTGAGCTGGGTTGGTTGCAAGTAGGTCAGACAGCAGTGTTGGACACAAACTGAGCAGAAATTGGTTTACTACCATAGTCGTGGCTGAGTGGTTAAGGCGATGGACTAGAAATCCATTGGGGTTTCCCCGCGCAGGTTTGAATCCTGCCGACTACGCTGAAGGCCATGAGGCAAAGCATCCATGCATTTTTCACGGTCCTCGCACTTATTTGCGAAATGTCCAGTCTCTCTTCGATGGACAAACACGCCGCTGCTGCTTCTTGTATCCGGGCTCCAGGGGCTGTCTTGGGTGAGCCAGTGGCACGCCGTGATCGTATAGTGATTAGTACTCTGCGTTGTGGCCGAAGCAACCCCGGTTCGAATCCGGGTCACGGCAACCCTTTGCCGTTGATTATACGGGAAGGTTGAACATTTTTTACAACCTCACCTTTCTGCGTGATTTTGTTTCTGAAGCTTGGCCTGTGCAGGGCGCCACCAGACAAGGGTGCTTGCTTTTTAACATTAGCCGTAGTCGTGGCCGAGAGGTTAAGGCGATGGACTTGAAATCCATTGGGGTCTCCCCACGCAGGTTCGAACTCTGCTGACTGCGGGAGGGATTTGCAGTATTGCTTTAGATTTCTGTGAAGGTAATTGTGCCTTCTATTGTCCTTCGCTCTCTGTGCCATAACTGCTTCTAGCTTTCATCCTCGTGACACCTGCGTCTCTTCTGGGCAGCTTGTTGTAAAACTGCTGCTTTATAAAAGGTGAGAAGCCAGTTCTCCACAAGAGCCCGGATAGCTCAGTCGGTAGAGCATCAGACTTTTAATCTGAGGGTCCAGGGTTCAAGTCCCTGTTCGGGTGAAGGTCTGTCTGCTTTTGGCGGAGTCACCTTGCTATCACTACGGTCCATCTCTTCTTCTGAATCTGTACCGGAGCGGTGTTCCTTCCTGCTCCAGGGTATCAGTGCACCTCCCTTGTTTGGCACACCTGATTCTGATGGTCAGCTCGTTAGGAAAGCGCGCTCACAGAGTGAGTAGAATAAGACAGACCTCCGAATTGTGCAGTGCTGTCGGTCCCCAGGCCCAGCACTGAAAAACGTCATTACATAGGATGAGACATGGCAGCCTGATTTCTCTTAGAGCGATGTTCCTTCCTTCTCCAGGGGGTCAGTGCATCTTCCTTGTTCGGCACACATGATTCTGATGGTCAGCCCTTTAGGAAAGAGTGCTCACGGAGTGAGTAGAATAAGACAGACTTCCCAATTGTGCAGTGCTGTCGGTCCCCAGGGCCAGTACTGAAAAACCCCATTACATAGGATGAGACATGGCAGCCTGATTTCTCCTCAGTGGGACCGCTGTTTTACCCGCTTGCAGGGCTAGCTTGCAATCTCCGCTTGCTGACTGAGCTGGGTTGGTTGCAAGTAGGTCAGACAGCAGTGTTGGACACAAACTGAGCAGAAATTGGTTTACTACCATAGTCGTGGCTGAGTGGTTAAGGCGATGGACCAGAAATCCATTGGGGTTTCCCCGCGCAGGTTTGAATCCTGCCGACTACGCTGAAGGCCATGAGGCAAAGCATCCATGCATTTTTCACGGTCCTCGCACTTATTTGCGAAATGTCCAGTCTCTCTTCGATGGACAAATACGCCGCTGCTGATTCTTGTATCCGGGCTCCAGGGGCTGTCTTGGGTGAGCCAGTGGCACGCCGTGATCGTATAGTGGTTAGTACTCTGCGTTGTGGCCGCAGCAACCCCGGTTCGAATCCGGGTCACGGCAACCCTTTGCCGTTGATTATACGGGAAGGTTGAAAATTTTTTACCACCTCATCTTCCTGCGTGATTTTGTTTCTGAAGCTTGGCCTGTGCAGGGCGCCACCAGACAAGTGTGCTTGCTTTTTAACATTAGCCGTAGTCGTGGCCGAGAGGTTAAGGCGATGGACTTGAAATCCATTGGGGTCTCCCCACGCAGGTTCGAACTCTGCCGACTACAGGAGGGATTTGCAGTATTGCTTTAGATTTCTGTGACGGTAATTGTGCCTTCTATTGTCCTTCGCTCTCTGTGCCATAACTGCTTCTAGCTTTCATCCTCGTGACACCTGCGTCTCTTCTGGGCAGCTTGTTGTAAAACTGCTGCTTTATAAAAGGTGAGAAGCCAGTTCTCCACAAGAGCCAGGATAGCTCAGTTGGTAGAGCATCAGACTTTTAATCTGAGGGTCCAGGATTCAAGTCGCTGTTCGGGTGAAGGTCTGTCTGCTTTTGGCGGAGTCACCTTGCTATCACTACGGTCCATCTCTTCTTCTGAATCTGTACCGGAGCGGTGTTCCTTCCTGCTCCAGGGTATCAGTGCACCTCCCTTGTTTGGCACACCTGATTCTGATGGTCAGCTCGTTAGGAAAGCGCGCTCACAGAGTGAGTAGAATAAGACAGACCTCCGAATTGTGCAGTGCTGTCGGTCCCCAGGCCCAGCACTGAAAAACGTCATTACATAGGATGAGACATGGCAGCCTGATTTCTCCTCAGTGGGACTGCTGTTTTACCCGCTTACAGGGCTAGCTTGCAATCTCCGCTTGCTAGGTTGCAAGTAGGTCAGGCAGCAATGTGACACACAACAGGGCAGAAGGTAGTCTGCTTAATTCAAGTCCCTGTTTGGGCGAAGGTCAGTCTACTTTTTGGAGGGCTCAGCTTGCTATCACTACGGGTCCATCTCTTCTGCTGACTCTGTATTAGAGCGATGTTCTTTCCTTCTCCCGGGGATCAGTGCATCTCCCTTGTCCGGCACACATGATTCTGATGGTCAGCCCTTTAGGAAAGAGTGCTCACGGAGTGAGTAGAATAAGAAAGACCTCCCATTTGTGCAGTGCTGTCGGTCCCCAGGGCCAGTACTGAAAAACCCCATTACATAGGATGAGACATGGCAGCCTGATTTCTCCTCAGTGGGACTGCTGTTTTAGCTGCATCCAGGGCTAGCTTACAATCTCCGCTTGCTAGCTTGCAAGTAGGTCAGGCAGCAGTGTTACACACAACATGGCAGAAGGTGGTCTGCTTAATTCAAGTCCCTGTTTGGGCGAAGGTCAGTCTTCTTTTTGTAGGCCTCAGCTTGCTATCACTACGGTCCATCTCTTCTGCTGACTCTGTACTAGAGCGATGTTCCTTCCTGCTCCCGGGGATCAGTGCATCTCCCTTGTTCGGCAAACCTGATTCTGATGGTCATCCCTTTAGGAAAGAGTGCTCACAGAGTGAGTAGATTAAGACAGACTTCCCAATTGTGCAGTGCTGTCGGTCCCCAGGGCCAGTACTGAAAAACCCCATTACATAGGATGAGACATGGCAGCCTGATTTCTCCTCAGTGGGACCGCTGTTTTACACGCTTGCAGGGCTAGCTTGCATTCTCCGCTTGCTGACTGAGCTGGGTTGGTTGCAAGTAGGTCAGGCAGCAGTGTTGGACACAAACTGAGCAGAAATTGGTCCACTCCCGTAGTTGTGGACGAGTGGTTAAGGCGATGGACTAGAAATCCATTGGGGTCTCCCCGCGCAGTTTCGAATCCTGCCGACTACGCTGAAGGCCATGAGGCAAAGCATCCATGCATTTTTCACGGTCCTCGCACTTATTTGCGAAATGTCCAGTCCCTCTTCGATGGACAAACACGCCGCTGCTGCTTCTTGTATCCGGGCTCCAGGGGTTGTCTTGGGTGAGCCAGTGGCATGCTGTGATCGTATAGTGGTTAGTACTCTGTGTTGTGGCCGCAGCAACCCCGGTTCGAATCCGGGTCACGGCAACCCTTTGCCGTTGGGTATACGGGAAGGTTGAACATTTTTTACCACCTCATCTTTCTGAGTGACTTTGTTTCTGAAGCTTGGCCTGTGCAGGGCACCACCAGACAAGGGCGCTTGCTTTTTAACATTAGGCGTAGTCGTGGCCGAGAGGTTAAGGTGATGGACTTGAAATTCATTGGGATCTCCCCGCGCAGGTTCGAACTCTGCCGACTACGGGAGGGATTTGCAGTATTGCTTTAGCTTTCTGTGACGGTAATTGTGCCTTCTATTGTCCTTCGCTCTCTGTGCCATAACTGCTTCTAGCTTTCATCCTTGTGACACCTGCGTCTCTTCTGGGCAGCTTGTTGTAAAACTGCTGCTTTATAAAAGGTGAGAAACCAGTTCTCCACAAGAGCCAGGATAGCTCAGTCGGTAGAGCATCAGACTTTTAATCTGAGGGTCCAGGGTTCAAGTCCCTGTTCAGGTGAAGGTCTGTCTGCTTTTGGCGGAGTCACCTTGCTATCACTACGGTCCATCTCTTCTTCTGAATCTGTACCGGAGCGGTGTTCCTTCCTGCTCCAGGGTATCAGTGCACCTCCCTTGTTTGGCACAACTGATTCTGATGGTCAGCTCGTTAGGAAAACGGGCTCACAGAGTGAGTAGAATAAGACAGACCTCCGAATTGTGCAGTGCTGTCGGTCCCCAGGCCCATCACTGAAAAACCCCATTACATAGGATGAGACATGACAGCCTGATTTCTCCTCAGTGGGACTGCTGTTTTACCCGCTTACAGGGCTAGCTTGCAATCTCCGCTTGCTAGGTTGCAAGTAGGTCAGGCAGCAATGTGACACAACAGGGCAGAAGGTAGTCTGCTTAATTCAAGTCCCTGTTTGGGCGAAGGTCAGTCTACTTTTTGGAGGGCTCAGCTTGCTATCACTACGGGTCCATCTCTTCTGCTGACTCTGTATTAGAGCGATGTTCCTTCCTTCTCCCGGGGATCAGTGCATCTCCCTTGTTCGGCACACATGATTCTGATGGTCAGCCCTTTAGGAAAGAGTGCTCACGGAGTGAGTAGAATAAGAAAGACCTCCCATTTGTGCAGTGCTGTCGGTCCCCAGGGCCAGTACTGAAAAACCCCATTAGATAGGATTAGACATGGCAGCCTGATTTCTCCTCAGTGGGACTGCTGTTTTAGCTGCTTCCAGGGCTAGCTTACAATCTCCGCTTGCTAGGTTGCAAGTAGGTCAGGCAGCAGTGTTACACACAACATGGCAGAAGGTGGTCTGCTTAATTTAAGTCCCTGTTTGGGCAAAGGTCAGTCTTCTTTTTGTAGGCCTCAGCTTGCTATCACTACGGTCCATCTCTTCTGCTGACTCTGTACTAGAGCGATGTTCCTTCCTGCTCCCGGGGATCAGTGCATCTCCCTTGTACGGCACACCTGATTCTGATGATCAGCCCTTTAGGAAAGAGTGCTCACAGAGTGAGTAGAATAAGACGGAATTCCCAATTGTGCAGTGCTGTCGGTCCCCAGGGCCAGTACTGAAAAACCCCATTACATAGGATGAGACATGGCAGCCTGAATTCTCCTCAGTGGGACTGCTGTTTTACCCGCTTCCAGTGCTAGCTTACAATCTCGGCTTGCTAGGTTGCAAGTAGGTCAGGCAGCAATGTGACACACAACAGGGCAGAAGGTAGTCTGCTTAATTCAAGTCCCTGTTTGGGCGAAGGTCAGTCTACTTTTTGGAGGGCTCAGCTTGCTATCACTACGGGTCCATCTCTTCTGCTGACTCTGTATTAGAGCGATGTTCCTTCCTTCTCCCGGGGATCAGTGCATCTCCCTTGTTCGGCACACATGATTCTGATGGTCAGCCCTTTAGGAAAGAGTGCTCACGGAGTGAGTAGAATAAGAAAGACCTCCCATTTGTGCAGTGCTGTCGGTCCCCAGGGCCAGTACTGAAAAACCCCATTACAAAGGATGAGACATGGCAGCCTGATTTCTCCTCAGTGGGACTGCTGTTTTAGCCACTTCAAGGGCTAGCTTACAATCTCGGCTTGCTAGGTTGCAAGTAGGTCAGGCAGCAGTGTTACACACAACATGGCAGAAGGTGGTCTACTTAATTCAAGTCCCTGTTTGGGCGAAGGTCAGTCTTCTTTTTGTAGGCCTCAGCTTGCTATCACTACGGTCCATCTCTTCTGCTGACTCTGTACTAGAGCAATGTTCCTTCCTGCTCCCGGGGATCAGTGCGTCTCCCTTGTTCGGCAAACCTGATTCTGATGGTCAGCCCTTTAGGAAAGAGTGCTCACAGAGTGAGTAAAATAAGACATAAGATTTTAAAGAGCGCTAGGGGAAGGGCGGTACCGCTGGTGCCACGACCAGGTGCTAAAGGCTTTGGCGGACTGCATCTGCACAGCGATCCAGCTCAGCAAGACCCAGGTAGCCCCCAAACAGACAATCACCTTCATTAGAGCTGGGCAGAAGGAACAATTCCACCGGCCTAGCTCTACGGGGGGGCTCCTCTCCACTGCTCGTGATTGGCAGCTTCAGGTTGACCTTGGAAGGCAGCTTAAGTTCCCAGGCAACATCACAGCCACTTCTCTCCGCCCAGACATGGTGCTAACATCTGAGTCTACCAAGCAAGTGGTTATCCTGGAACTAACTGTCCCCTGGGAAGACCATATTGAAGAGGCCCACGAGCGCAAGAGGGCTAACTACGCAGGGCTCAGCTCGAAGTGCCGGAACAATGGCTGGAAAACTCGCTGCGAGCCAGTCGAGGTCGGGTGCCGAGGCTTCGCTGGCCACTCACTGCTGCGAACCCTCAAACTCCTTGGAGTGAAAGGACTGCAATTGAAAAAAGCCACCGCAAACATCTTAGAGGCCACAGAAAGGGCTTCTCGGTGGCTGTAGATCCGTAGGGGGGATCCGTGGAGCAACATGCCACTTGGACACAAGCCGGGGACTGATCACCCCCGGCTGGGTCGCCCGGGTGAGGGTGTATGAAGATTAAAGACCCGAAACACCCTATGACCTCGGGTTTTTCACTGATGACGTGTCCAAGTAGCACCAGAAGGTGTATTCAAACTCTAGACAGACTTCCCAATTGTGCAGTGCTGTCGGTCCCCAGGGCCAGTACTGAAAAACCCCATTACATAGGATGAGACATGGCAGCCTGATTTCTCCTCAGTGGGATCGCTGTTTTACCCGCTTGCAGGGCTAGCTTGCAATCTCCGCTTGCTGACTGAGCTGGGTTGGTTGCAAGTAGGTCAGGCAGCAGTGTTGGACACAAACTGAGCAGAAATTGGTCTACTCCCGTAGTCGTGGCCGAGTGGTTAAGGCGATGGACTAGAAATCCATTGGGGTCTCCCCTCGCAAGTTCAAATCCTGCCGACTAAACTGTTTGCTGAAGGCCATGAGACAAAGCATCCATGCATTTTTCATGGTCCTCGCACTTATTTGCAAAATGTCCAGTCCCTTTTCGATTGACAAACACGCCACTGCTGCTTCTTGTATCCGGGCTCCAGGGGTTCTCTTGGGTGAGCCAGTGGCACGGCGTGATCGTATAGTGGTTAATACTTTGCGTTGTGGCCGCAGCAACCCCGGTTCGAATCAGGGTCACGGCAACCCTTTGCCGTTGAGTATACGGGAAGGTTGAAAATTTTTTTACCACCTCATCTTTCTGCGTGATTTTGTTTCTGAAGCTTGGCCTGTGCAGGGCGCCACCAGACAAGGGGGCTTGCTTTCTAAGATTAGGCGTAGTCGTGGCCGAGAGGTTAAGGCGATGGACTTGAAATCCATTGGGGTCTCCCCGCGCAGGTTCGAACCCTGCCGACTACGGGAGGGCTTTGCAGTATTGCTTTAGCTTTCTGTGACGGTAATTGTGCCTTCTATGGTCCTTCGCTCTCTGTGCCATAACTGCTTCTAGCTTTCATCCTCGTGACACCTGCGTCTCTTCTGGGCAGCTTGTTGTAAAACTGCTGCTTTATAAAAGGTGAGAAGCCAGTGCTCCACAAGAGCCCGGGTAGCTCAGTCGGTAGAGCATCAGACTTTTAATCTGAGGGTCCAGGGTTCAAGTCCCTGTTTGGGTGAAGGTCTGTCTGCTTTTGGCTGAGTCACCCTGCTGTCACTACGGTCCATCTCTTCTTCTGAATCTGTACTGGAGCGGTGTTCCTTCCTGCTCCAGGGTATCAGTGCACCTCCCTTAATCGGCACACCTGATTCTGATGGTCAGCCCTTTAGGAAAGAGTGCTCAAAGAGTGAGAAGAATAAGACAGACTTCCCAATTGTGCAGTGCTGTCAGTCCCCAGTGGGATCGCTGTTTTACCCGCTTGCAGGGCTAGCTTGCAATCTCTGCTTGCTGACTGAGCTGGGTTGGTTGCAAGTAGGGCAGCAGTGTTGGACACAAACTGAGCAGAAATTGGTTGGCTTGTTCGGCACACCTGATTCTTATGGTCAGCCCTTTTTTTTTTTTGGAGCGTCCATTCAGGTATAAGTTTGAGGGCTCGTGTACGTGGGTTAAGGGGACCTGCGCGCTGACCCCAAAAAATTTTTGCAGGATGCGGTGTCGATGTCTGCCGACTGCGCTGGCCCACGGGAGACCCCTGACCGGCGCGGGAGGATCTGGACCCCCGAGGGGCCTCGCGGAAGCTTACCCAAATTTGAGGCCCCTAAATGCCATTCAGCACTTCTCCACAGGGTGGCGCACGGAGCAGTACACCTCAGGTTTAAAACAGTGGCATTTACCCGAATGGGGGATGGACGATTTTTTTGCCCACGAAACCAATATTTGTCCATTTGACCATTAAAGTTACAGAATGACCACAGAACCGGTGCGGACCCCCGTCGGACCCCCAACCCGGGTCCCACGAACCCATTATTTGTCCATTTGACCATTATATTCACACAATGACTGCGGATCATCTGCGGACCCCTTGCGGACCCCCACCCTGGGTCCCACGAACCTAGTATTTGTCCATTTGACCATTATATTTACACAATGACTGCGGATCATCTGCGGACCACTTGCGGACCCCCACCCTGGGTCCCACAAACCCACTATTTGTCCATTTGACCATTATATTCACACAATGACTGCGGATCATCTGCGGACCACTTGCGGACCCCCACCCTGGGTCCCACGAACCCACTATTTGTCCATTTGACCATTATGTTCACACAATGACTGCGGATCATCTGCGGACCACTTGCGGACCCCCACCCTGGGTCCCACGAACCCAATATTTGTCCATTTGACCATTATGTTCACACAATGACTGCGGATCATCTGCGGACCACTTGTGGACCCCCACCCTGGTTCCCACGAACCCACTATTTGTCCATTTGACCATTATGTTCACGGAATGACCACAGATCACATGCGGAACATTTGCGGACCCCACCTCCGGGTCCCACGGACCCAATATTTGTCCATTTGACCATTAGCGTTAGAAAAGAGCCTCGTTCGGACATTTTTTTCTGAGACATCCCTGGGGCCCAAAACTTGGAACGGTGGCTCCTGGGGCTTCCCCCAGTAAGCTTATGAAGGCCCGGGGCCCAAGAGCCCTTGCAATCAGTGTCCACGAACCCGCTATGCTGAACACATTCAAATAAATGGCAGGTGGGATTTTTTTAGAAAAGTCCCAGGGGCCCGAAATTCGGAACGGTGGCTCTTTGGGGCCCCTGGATCGTGCAGTCAAAAGCGCGGGGCCCTAGTGCGATGCACTTTTTTCCCTTTAGTCCTACGACTATGTGCTTCGGGGCCCTGGGTGAGGGGCCCCTGAGATGCCAGAATCTAAAATCTGGGGGCCCTCCGGCCTATCGTCTCCGAACTGTGGACGTCCCACCTCCCATCAAAACGCGTAACGCTTTTGTGTACGTGGGGTCCCTTCTGTGACCGTTTGACCCCTAAAGAAGGTGGTAGGGCCACCAGACTTCAGTGCCCGGTCGAGGGGATCCCCTCGAGACACATATCCAAAATTCGGCCCGATCGGACCCTTGGGAGTCGTGTCCACGTCGTGTCCACGACCCTCTTGGGATCCCCCGAATTTCAGCCGCGGGGTCCAACGCATCGCGGAGATATTAGCAAAAAAATAGTACCATCCACCCCCCTCGCACCTACTCATCCATACCGGCCAGGGTGCACCCTCCCCGGCTAGAGAAGGCAGCTCGAAGGGGGTGGAAGTCGGAAGAAAAAAATTTTTATGAGGCCTAGAGAAAACACTTGTACTGTACCCAGGGCACTCAGAGGAATCCATTTTTGTAAGTTTTATCCCATTATACTGTAGAAATATGCATATAAAAAATGTTGGATTTTGGTTAACCAAAATGTCACAGACTTTGCCAAGCTGTAACTCCGCAAAACGGGGCCAAACTGCACCAAACTCGGGTCAAGGTCAGACCAGGTGGCCCTCTATCCGATGACACCTGCCCCATGTCCCTATGACCCCGGGGGTCAAAGTTACGGCCCCCCAAAATGTTCAATTCAATTCAATTCAAGTTTATTTGTATAGCGCTTTTTACAATACAAATCGTTACAAAGCAACTTTACAGAAAATTATGTTTCTACAATATTTAGTAGTAGCTAGTAGTTTGTGCACGTTTGACAGGATTTTAGAAAAATAAAAATAATAATAATAATAATACAAGACGTAGTCAGCTAGATGATGAACTATCAATATTATTAATTAATAGTAATTTATAGGATGCAGTTACACATGTAGCAATATTTGTTAGTTCTGTTTGTTGATTCAAAGTTAGCATCATCTGGGGTCCTCTGAGGGTCAGCATCATCTCTTCTCAGGTGTTCTGGATCCAGACTGGAGCTTGTGTAAATCCTAGTTACCACGGGATGTAAATCCCGTGGCAAAACATAGAAACAAAATAGAGACATCATTAGCATAGCTGCTGATCCAACAAAGTAAAATTAGTTTAACCCAAGCTAAAGAATAAAAATGCAGATGCAACTACACTCACAATTTAAGAGATACATTATTCGAATGCTTGGCGAAAGAGATGCGTTTTTAATCTAGATTTAAACAGAGAGAGTGTGTCTGAACCCCGAACATTATCAGGAAGGCTATTCCAGAGTTTGGGAGCCAAATGTGAAAAAGCTCTACCTCCTTTAGTGGACTTTGCTATCCTAGGAACTACCAAAAGTCCAGCGTTTTGTGACCTTAGGGTGCGTGATGGGTTGTAGCGTGGTAGAAGGCTAGTTAGGTACGCAGGAGCTAAACCATTTAGGGCCTTATGGGTAAGTAATGATAATTTGTAACTGATACGGAACTTAATAGGTAGCCAGTGCAGAGACTGTAAAATAGGGGTAATATGATCATATTTTCTTGACCTGGTAAGGACTCTAGCTGCTGCATTTTGGACGACCTGTAGCTTGTTTATTGACGAAGCAGGACAACCACCTAGAAGTCCATTACAATAGTCCAGTCTAGAGGTCATGAAAGCATGAACTAGCTTTTCTGCATCAGAAACAGATAACATGTTTCGTAGCTTGGCAATGTTTCTAAGATGGAAGAATGCGGTTTTTGTAACATTGGAAATATGATTTTCAAAAGACAAATTGCTGTCCAATATAACACCCAGATTTCTGACTGTAGAGGAAGTAACAGTACATCCGTCTAGTTGCAGATTGTAATCTACAAGATTCTGTGTGGTGTTTTTTGGTCCAATAATTAATATCTCTGTCTTATCCGAATTTAATTGGAGAAAATTATTTGTCATCCAATCTTTTACATTTTTAACACACTCTGTTAGCTTAGATAATTGGGAAGTTTCATCTGGTCTCGTTGAAATATATAGCTGAGTATCATCAGCATAACAGTGGAAGCTAATTCCATATTTTCTAATAATATTACCAAGGGGCAACATGTATATTGAAAATAGAAGGGGACCTAGGACGGATCCTTGTGGCACTCCATATTTTACTGATGATAAATGAGATGACACCCCATTTAAGTAAACAAAATGGTAGCGATCGGACAGGTAGGATCTAAACCATCTTAGAGCCTGCCCTTGAATACCTGTATAGTTTTGTAATCGATCTATGAGTATGTCATGATCTATGGTGTCGAACGCAGCACTAAGATCAAGTAAGACTAGAAATGAGATGCAGCCTTGATCTGACGCAAGAAGCAGGTCATTTGTAATTTTAACAAGTGCAGTTTCTGTGCTATGGTGGGGCCTAAAACCTGACTGAAATTCTTCATACAGATCATTTTTATGCAGGAAGGTGCTCAATTGAGCAGACACAACTTTTTCTAAAATTTTAGACATAAATGGAAGATTTGAAATAGGCCTATAATTTGCCAGTACACTAGGATCTAGTTTTGGTTTCTTAATAAGAGGCTTGATAACCGCCATTATGATAACCGCCAAAATGTGGGATTTGAACCGGGATAACTCAGGAACCGGACCACCCAGGAACTAGAGGGTGGTCGCATACGGTAGGCCCCTCGACCCTCTAGGGATCCCCTGAATTTCAGCCCCGGGGTCCACCGCTTCGCGGAGATATTAGCAAAAAAATAGTACCATCCACCCCCCTCGCACCTACTCATCCATGCCGGCCAGGGTGCACCCTCCCCGGCTAGAGAAGGCAGCTCAAGGGGGGTGGAAGTCGGAAGAAAAGTTTTTTTATGAGGCCGAGAGAAAACAGTTGTACTGTACTCAGGGCACTCAGAGGAATCCATTTTTGTAAGTTTTAACCCATAATACTGTAGAATTTGCATAAAAATGAGCGTTGAATTTTGGCACACATGTGCACCACATGTGGTGCGTATCTCACTTTTCATTAAATAGCAACTGTATTTAACTTTATTTATTTCAAATGTGTGTTATTGTTAATGAAAAGACCTTTACTGTACTCAGGACACCCAGAGGAATCAATTCTTGTAAGTTTTATCCAATAATAATGTAAAATATGCATAAAAATTTATGTCCACCAGAGCACTACGGAGGTCCCGCTGAATAAATTGTACATGGACATTTTTTTTAAAAAAACCTCCCATTTGCCATTTATTCAGCACGCCCTTCCTAATGGTTCCGTTGACGGATCAATTTTAGCGATTTCGTGGTTGAAGTCTCATCTGCTGTACTCTGCAAGCTCCGAGGAACCCATTTTTGTAAGTTTTGTCCCATAATACTGTAGAATTATGCATAGAAAACCACATGTGGTGCATGTCCACCCGCAATTTATTTGAACCCCATCCAAATATATGGCAGGTGGGACTTTTTTAGAAACATCCCAGAGGCCCGAAATTCGGATCGGTGGGTCCAGGGGCCGCCGCGAGTGAGCTGACGAAAGCGCGGGACCCTCAGGCGAGGGAAAAATTCGGAGCCTCCTGCACAAAATCTCTCCCTCAGCCCTCTCTGACTCTTACATGATGAGAGCATTTTGAGAGATTTGAGGGTGCCGGGCGGGCATTTTTTTTCAAGGTCCAACAGCTTCGTGCTTCGGGGACATGGGAGAGGGGCCCCTGAGATGCTCGAATCTCGAATCTGGGGGCCCTACGACCTATCGTCTCCGAAGGGCGGATATCCCACCTCCAATGTAAACATGTACCGGTTTGGTGGACAAGCCCTTCCGTTTTTGACCTTTTGACCCCTAAGGAAGGTCGTAGGGCCACCAAACTTCTCTGCCCGGTCAAGGGGGTCCCCATGAGGCAATCATACCAAATTCGGCCCGATCAGACCCCGGCGAGCCGTGTCCACGAAACCGCTAGGCCGAACACATTCAAGTAATTGGCAGGTGGGACTTTTTCAGAAAAGACCCAGGGGCCCAAAATTCGGATCGGTGGGTCAAGGGGCCGCCCCGAGTGAGCTTCCGAAAGCGCGGGGCCCTGGGGCCCTCGCGAGTTGTGTCCACGAATCCGCTAGGCCGAACCCATTCAAGTATGTGGCAGGTGGGACTTTTTTAGAAAAGACCCAGGGGCCCGAAATTCGGATCGGTGGGTCCAGGGGCCGCCCCGATTGAGCTGCCGAAAGAGCGGGGCCCTAAGGCGAGGGGATAATTCGGAGCCTCCTGCACAAAATCTCTCCCTCAGCCCTCTCTGACTCTTACATGATCAGAGCCTTTTGAGAGATTTCAGGGTGCCGGATGGGAATTATTTTTTCAAGGTCCTACAGCTTCGTGCTTTGGGGACATGGGAGAGGGGCCTCTGACATGCGAGAATCTCGAATCTCGGGGCCCTACGACCCATCGTCTCCGAAGGGCGGATGTCCCATCTCCAATGTAAACGCGTACCGGTTTGGTGGACAAGCGCTCCCTTTTTTGACCCTTTGATCCCTAAATAAGGTCGTAGGGGTCACCAGACTTCTATGCCCGGTCGAGGTGGCCCCCATGAGACACATATCCAAAATTCGGCCCGATCGGACCCCGGCGAGCCGTGTCCACGAAACCGCTAGGCCGAACACATTCAAGTAAATGGCAGGAGGGATTTTTTAGAAACGTCCTAGGGGCCCGAAATTTGGATCGGTTGCTCGTGAGGGCCCCTAGAACGTGCTGTCAAAAGCGTGAGGACCTAGCGCGATGCCCTTTTTTTCCATGGGTCCTACGACTACGTGTTTCGGGGCCCTTGTTGAGGGGCCCCTGAGAAGCCAGAATCTCAAATCTGGGGGCCCTACAACCTATCGTCTCCGAACTGTGGACGTCCCACCTCCCATCAAAACGCGTACCGCTTTTGTGGACGTGGGGTCCCTTCTGTGACCGTTTGACCCCTAAAGAAGGTCGTAGGGCCACCAGACTTCTGTGCCCGGTCGAGGGGATGCCCTCGAGACACATATCCAAAATTCGGCCCGATCGGACCCTTGGGAGTCGTGTCCACGAATCCGCTAGGCCGAAAGCATGGGAATAAATGGCAGGTGGGATTTTTTTAGAAACGTCCCAGAGGTCCCAAATTTCACAGCGGGGTCCGTGGGGCCCCCCCAGTGACCTCACCGAGACCGCGGACCGATCGGAGTGACTTGCGTTGGCGACCCCGAAATGGCCAGAGGGGGCGCCGGTGAGCGCCCGCGGGGCGGGGACGCCCACCCCCCACCTCTGGGACCCTTTTGGGAACGTTCCGTAAAAATAGTGGAAAAGTGGACAAATAGTGGTTCCGTGGGACCGGGGGTCCGGGTCGGGGGGTCCTCGCGGCTGGAGGGTCCGATCCGCGATGATAATGGTTAAATGGACAAATAATGGGTTCGTGGTCACGGGGGTCTGCACAGCGGACCCATATGGCGGGTGGACAAAACGCAGCTCGCTGGGATGCGAAGCCCACCCTAGAACAGCCCCGGCCATTCGTTTAATGGGAGAAAGGCCAAATAATAGGGTCCTGGGAGCGAATACCCCCAATGGCCAGCAGAACGATGGCAAAAGGACCTTTATAGGGAGCGTGGTCACGGGGGTCCGCTAAGCGGGCCCATATGGCGGGTGGACAAAACGCGGCCCGCTGGGATGCGAAGCCCACCCTAGAACTGCCCCGGCCATTCGTTTAATAGGAGAAAGGCCAAATAATAGGGTCCTGGGAGCGAATACCCCCAACGGCCAGCAGAACGATGGCAAAAGGACCTTTATAGGGTTCGTGGGAGGTGGGGGTGGTGGTGGGGGGGCTCTCCCGGTGGTCAACATCACCCCCTAGAGGTGTCAATACTTGGTTTACTGCGGATTCCCTACGGAAAAGGGGGGTAAGCCGACTCGTCCCGTTGGCCAGTTTTCTAAAGAAGAAAATGGATCCAAATTGACAGTACAATCCCTTCGAACCATTATGCGGTATATGGCAATTTAAATGAATGGGTTTTTTTTCCACGAACCCATTATGTGTACTACCTAACATTAGGCGTAGCCGTGGCCGAGAGGTTAAGGCGATGGACTTGAAATCCATTGGGGTCTCCCTGCGCAGGTTCGAACTCTGGGTTAATGGTAGAACAGGAAGGGAGAATAAAAGGAATAGGCATAGAGGGAGGAGAGAATAAAATATTTCAATACGCTGATGATACTACGCTATTGCTGCAAGATCTGTTGAGTGTAAGGGAAGCAATGAAAATAGTACAAACATTTTGCAGGGGATCAGGGGCTAAAGTGAACGAGGATAAAACAGTATACATGAGATTCGGGGGAAGTGAGGTTTTAACGGCGCACTTTAATTTTAAGGAAATGAATGAAATAAAGATTTTAGGTGTTTTAATGGGGAGGGATGAAACCAAAGCAGAAGGAATTATGTGGGAGGAGATGTTAGGAGGGATCGAGAGAAGGTTGAATTTTTGGAGATTAATGTCCTTAACTTTGGAGGGGAGGGTTTTAATTTTGAATGTTTTAATGGTTTCTAAGTTATGGCATATTTTATATGTGGCTTCAATGCCGTTGTGGACAGAAAAAAGGCTGAAAAAATGTTTTTTAGATTTTTTATGGGAAGGAAAGCCACCGAGAATTGCATATAACACTTTAATAGGAGCAGTGGGGAAGGGGGGGCTAGGGCTAATGGACGTGGAGCAAAGAAAGAACAGTTTAAGGGTGAAAATCATAAGCAAATATCTAGACGAAGAAAATAAAGCAGCATGGAAAAGAACAATGGGGCATTTTTTAAACAAGTGTAGTCATTTTAATCTGGGGGACAACATTTTATGGATGAAAACAACAAATTGGATGACGGAGGGGCTGCCAGAATTTTATAAAGAACTGATGAGAGCATGGGGAAAATGTTTAGATAATGTGCATTTTAAGCCACAAGGTAGAGAGAACATTTTAAATCAGCCTTTATTCTTAAACAACTGCATTTTAAATCAAGGGAAGCAGGTTTTTTTTAAGAAATGGTGGGATGTTGGAATCATGAAAGTCAGAGATGTTTTATATGAATTCAAAGAGGGGTTTTTACCAGTGCAATACATTGTGGATGTGATGGAGGAGGCAAAGGAGGATTATAGCAGACAAGAGATTACAAACAAATATGATTTAATTAAGAATGCTATACCTAAAGAATGGATAAAGAGAATTGAAAATATGGAAGAAGAAAATCAAGGAAAAGATGTGTATGCAAATATGGGGGGGAAATTGTGTGCTTTTAAAGAATGTACTGTGAAAATGTTTTATTGTTTTTTTAGAGATGTGGTTTTCAAGAAACCTGTTGTAAATGAATACTGGCTACGGATGTTCAATGATGTACCGGAAGAGAAAATATGGGGGAATATAAATGGGAAAATTGTACAGACTAAACTGGAGAATATGGAATATTTTATCAGGAACAAAGCAGTGTTTACAGATGTGATTTTAAGCAAAATTGGGATGGAGGAAAGTGCAATATGTAAAGTATGCCAAGATGCAGATGAAGGGTTTTTACACTTGTTTTTATATTGTGATAAGCTGAAAGATTTTAATGAGAGATGTAAAAGAATGATTTTAATTTTGAGAGGAGAGGGAAATGGAAACTTTGAGTGGGAAAAGGTGTTAATGTTGGGCATTAATGAGAAATATAAACATGAGAAGCTGATTAATTTACTTGTGATGCTGATGAAAAGTGCGATATGGGAAAGAAGAGTGGTGGTGAAAAAGGACAATGCTTTAATTGATGTATGGAATGTGTTTAGGAGAAAAGTTGAAAAATATGTTGGATGTCTGTTTTATTATTTTAAATTGGAGGAAACGATTGATGTTTTTTATAATATTTTTACTCAGGAGGTATTAATGGTCTTCAAAGAGCTGGGAATTGAATTTTCATTTTTAAAAGATTAAACTATTTAATGACTTCTTTCTTTAAATTGTAAGATGTCTGTCAATTCAAGATTTTAGGAATTTTTTATGTCAAAGAAAGAATCTTATGTACTTTTGTATGTGAATAATTGATATGTATGTTTGAATTGATTAATTTCTTCAATAAAAAAAAAAAAAAAAAGGTTAAGGCGATTGACTTGAAATCCATTGGGGTCTCCCTGCGCAGGTTCGAACTCTGCCGACTACGGGAGGGATTTGCAGTATTGCTTTAGCTTTCTGTGACGGTAATTGTGCCTTCTATTGTCCTTCGCTCTCTGTGCCATAACTGCTTCTAGCTTTCATCCTCGTGACACCTGCGTCTCTTCTGGGCAGCTTGTTGTAAAACTGCTGCTTTATAAAAGGTGAGAAGCCAGTTCTCCACAAGAGCCCGGATAGCTCAGTCGGTAGAGCATCAGACTTTTAATCTGAGGGTCCAGGGTTCAAGTCCCTGTTCGGGTGAAGGTCTGTCTGCTTTTGGCGGAGTCACCTTGCTATCACTACGGTCCATCTCTTCTTCTGAATCTGTACCGGAGCGGTGTTCCTTCCTGCTCCAGGGTATCAGTGCACCTCCCTTGTTTGGCACACCTGATTCTGATGGTCAGCTCGTTAGGAAAGCGCGCTCACAGAGTGAGTAGAATAAGACAGACCTCCGAATTGTGCAGTGCTGTCGGTCCCCAGGCCCAGCACTGAAAAACGTCATTACATAGGATGAGACATGGCAGCCTGATTTCTCCTCAGTGGGACTGCTGTTTTACCCGCTTACAGGGCTAGCTTGCAATCTCCGCTTGCTAGGTTGCAAGTAGGTCAGGCAGCAATGTGACACACAACAGGGCAGAAGGTAGTCTGCTTAATTCAAGTCCCTGTTTGGGCGAAGGTCAGTCTACTTTTTGGAGGGCTCAGCTTGCTATCACTACGGGTCCATCTCTTCTGCTGACTCTGTACTAGAGCGATGTTCCTTCCTGCTCCCGGGGATCAGTGCATCTCCCTTGTTCGGCACACCTGATTCTGATGATCAGCCCTTTAGGAAAGAGTGCTCACAGAGTACGTAGAATAAGACGGACTTCCCAATTGTGCAGTGCTGTCGGTCCCCAGGGCCAGTACTGAAAAACCACATTACATAGGATGAGACATGGCAGCCTGATTTCTCCTCAGTGGGACTGCTGTTTTACCCGCTTCCAGTGCTAGCTTACAATCTCGGCTTGCTAGGTTGCAAGTAGGTCAGGCAGCAATGTGACACACAACAGGGCAGAAGGTAGTCTGCTTAATTCAAGTCCCTGTTTGGGCGAAGGTCAGTCTACTTTTTGGAGGGCTCAGCTTGCTATCACTACGGGTCCATCTCTTCTGCTGACTCTGTATTAGAGCGATGTTCTTTCCTTCTCCCGGGGATCAGTGCATCTCCCTTGTTCGGCACACATGATTCTGATGGTCAGCCCTTTAGGAAAGAGTGCTCACGGAGTGAGTAGAATAAGAAAGACCTCCCATTTGTGCAGTGCTGTCGGTCCCCAGGGCCAGTACTGAAAAACCCCATTACATAGGATGAGACATGGCAGCCTGATTTCTCCTCAGTGGGACTGCTGTTTTAGCCGCTTCCAGAGGTAGCTTACAATCTCGGCTTGCTAGCTTGCAAGTAGGTCAGGCAGCAGTGTTACACACAACATGGCAGAAGGTGGTCTGCTTAATTCAAGTCCCTGTTTGGGCGTAGGTCAGTCGTCTTTTTGTAGGCCTCAGCTTGCTATCACTACGGTCCATCTCTTCTGCTGACTCTGTACTAGAGCGATGTTCCTTTCTGCTCCCGGGGATCAGTGCATCTCCCTTGTTCGGCAAACCTGATTCTGATGGTCAGCCCTTTAGGAAAGAGTGCTCACAGAGTGAGTAGAATAAGACAGACTTCCCAATTGTGCAGTGCTGTCGGTCCCAAGGGCCAGTACTGAAAAACCTCATTACATAGGATGAGACATGGCAGCCTGATTTCTCCTCAGTGGGACTGTGTTTTACCCGCTTGCAGGGCTAGCTTGCAATCTCCGCTTGCTGACTGAGCTGGGTTGGTTGCAAGTAGGTCAGGCAACAGTGTTGGACACAAACTGAGCAGTAATTGGTCTACTCCCGTAGTCGTGGCTGAGTGGTTAAGGTGATAGACTTGAAATCCATTGGGGTCTCCCCGCGCAGGTTCGAATCCTGCTGACTACGCTGCTTGCTGAAGGCCATGAGGCAAAGCATCCATGCATTTTTCACGGTCCTCGCACTTATTTGCAAAATGTCCAGTCCCTCTTCGATGGACAAACACGCCACTGCTGCTTCTTCTATCCGGGCTCCAGGGGTTGTCTTGGGTGAGCCAGTGGCACGCCGTGATCGTATAGTGGTTAGTACTCTGCGTTGTGGCCGCAGCAACCCCGGTTCGAATCCGGGTCATGGCAACCCTCTGCTGTTGAGTATACGGGAAGGTTGAACATTTTTTACCACCTCATCGTTCTGCGTGATTTTGTTTCTGAAGATTGGCCTGTGCAGGGCGCCATCAGACAAGGGGGCTTGCTTTCTAACATTAGGCGTAGTCGTGGCCCAGAGGTTAAGACGATGGACGATGGACTTGAAATCCATTGGGGTCTCCCTGCGCAGGTTCGAACTCTTCCCATTTCCGGAAGGATTTGCAGTATTGCTTTAACTTTCTGTGACTGTAATTGTGCCATCTATGGTCCTTCGCTCTCTGTGCCATAACTATTTCTAGCTTTCATCCTTGTGACACCTGCGTCTCTTCTGGGCAGCTTGTTGTAAAACTGCTGCTTTATAAAAGGTGAGAAGCCAGTGCTCCACAAGAGCCTGGATAGCTCAGTCGGTAGAGCATCAGACTTTTAATTTGAGGGTCCAGGGTTCAAGTCCCTGTTAGGGTGAAGGTCTGTCTGCTTTTGGCGGAGTCACCTTGCTATCACTACGGTCCATCTCTTCTTCTGAATCTGTACTGGAGCGGTGTTCCTTCCTGCTCCAGGGTATCAGTGCACCTCCCTTGTTTGGCACACCTGAATCTGATGGTCAGCTCGTTAGGAAAGCGCGCTCACAGAGTGAGTAGAATAAGACAGACCTCCGAATTGTGCAGTGCTGTCGGTCCCCAGGCCCAGCACTGAAAAACCCCATTATATAGGATGAGACATGGCAGCCTGATTTCTCCTCAGTGGGACTGCTGTTTTACCCGCTTCCAGGGCTAGCTTACAATCTCGGCTTGCTAGGTTGCAAGTAGGTCAGGCAGCAATGTGACACACAACAGGGCAGAAGGTGGTCTGCTTAATTCAAGTCCCTGTTTGGGCGAAGGTCAGTCTACTTTTTGGAGCCCTCAGCTTGCTATCACTACGGGTCCATCTGTTCTGCTGACTCTGTATTAGAGCGATTTTCCTTCCTTCTCCCGGGGATCAGTGCATCTCCCTTGATCGGCACACATGATTCTGATGGTCAGCCCTTTAGGAAAGAGTGCTCACAGAGTGAGTAGAATAAGACAGACTTCCCAATTGTGCAGTGCTGTCGGTCCCCGGGGTCAGTACTGAAAAACCCCATTACATAGGATGAGACATGGCAGGCTGATTTCTCCTCAGTGGGACCGCTGTTTTACCCGCTTGCAGGGCTAGCTTGCAATCTCTGCTTGCTGACTGAGCTGGTTTGGTTGCAAGTAGGTCAGGCAGCAGTGTTGGACACAAACTGAGCAGAAATTGGTCTACTGCCGTAGTCGTGGCCGAGTGGTTAAGGCGATGGATTAGAAATCCATTGGGGTCTCCCCGCGCAGATTCGAATCCTGCCGACTTCACTGTTTGCTGAAGGCCATGAGGCAAGGCATCCATGCATTTTTCACGGTCCTCGCACTTATTTGCGAAATGTCCAGTCCCTCTTCGATGGACAAACACGCCGCTGCTGCTTCTTCTATCCGGGCTCCAGGGATTGTCTTGGGTGAGCCAGTGGCACGCCGTGATCGTATAGTGGTTAGTACTCTGCGTTGTGGCTGCAGCAACCCCTTTCGAATCCGGGTCGCGGCAACCCTTTGCCATTGAGTATACGGGAAGGTTGTACATTTTTTACCACCTCATATTTTTGCGTGATTTTGTTTCTGAAGCTTGGCCTGTGCAGGGCGCCATCAGACAAGGGGGCTTGCTTTCTAACATTAGGCGTAGTCGTGGCCGAGAGGTTAAGGCGATGGACTTGAAATCCATTGGGGTCTCCCTGCGCAGGTTCGAACTCTTCCCATTTCCGGAAGGATTTGCAGTATTGCTTTAGCTTTCTGTGACGGTAATTGTGCCATCTATGGTCCTTCGCTCTCTGTGCCATAACTGCTTCTAGCTTTCATCCTCGTGACACCTGGGTCTCTTCTAGGCAGCTTGTTGTAAAACTGCTGCTTTATAAAAGGTGAGAAGACAGTGCTCCACAAGAGCCCGGATAGCTCAGTTGGTAGAGCATCAGACTTTTAATCTGAGGGTCCAGGGTTCAAGTCCCTGTTCAGGCGAAGGTCTGTCTGCTTTTGGCGGAGTCACCTTGCTATCACTACGGTCCATCTCTTCTTCTGAATCTGTACTGGAGCGGTGTTCCTTCCTGCTCCAGGGTATGAGTGCACCTCCCTTGTTTGGCACACCTGATTCTGATGGTCAGTTCGTTAGGAAAGCGCGCTCACTGAGTGAGTAGAATAAGACAGACCTCCGAATTGTGCAGTGCTGTCGGTCCCCAGGCCCAGCACTGAAAAACCCCATTACATAGGATGAGACATGGCAGCCTGATTTCTCCTCAGTGGGACTGCTGTTTTACCCACTTCCAGGGCTAGCTTACAATCTCGGCTTGCTAGGTTGCAAGTAGGTCAGGCAGCAATGTGACACACAACAGGGCAGAAGGTGGTCTGCTTAATTCAAGTCCCTGTTTGGGCAAAGGTCAGTCTACTTTTTGGAGGCCTCAGCTTGCTATCACTACGGGTCCATCTCTTCTGCTGACTCTGTATTAGAGCGATGTTCCTTCCTTCTCCAGGGGGTCAGTACATCTCCCTTGATCGGTACACATGATTCTGATGGTCAGCCCTTTAGGAAAGTGTGCTCACAGAGTGAGTAGAATAAGACAGACTTCCCAATTGTGCAGTGCTGTCGGTCCCCGGGGTCAGTACTGAAAAACCCCATTACATAGGATGAGACATGGCAGGCTGATTTCTCCTCAGTGGGACCGCTGTTTTACCCGCTTGCAGGGCTAGCTTGCAATCTCTGCTTGCTGACTGAGCTGCTTTGGTTGCAAGTAGGTCAGGCAGCAGTGTTGGACACAAACTGAGCAGAAATTGGTCTACTGCCGTAGTCGTGGCCGAGTGGTTAAGGCGATGGATTACAAAATCCATTGGGGTCTCCCCGCGCAGATTCGAATCCTGCCGACTACACTGTTTGCTGAAGGCCATGAGGCAAGGCATCCATGCATTTTTCACGGTCCTCGCACTTATTTGCGAAATGTCCAGTCCCTCTTCGATGGACAAACACGCCGCTGCTGCTTCTTCTATCCGGGCTCCAGGGATTGTCTTGGGTGAGCCAGTGGCACGCCGTGATCGTATAGTGGTTAGTACTCTGCGTTGTGGCTGCAGCAACCCCTTTCGAATCCAGGTCGCGGCAACCCTTTGCCGTTGAGTATACGGGAAGGTTGTAAATTTTTTTACCACCTCATCTTTTTGCGTGATTTTGTTTCTGAAGCTTGGCCTGTGCAGGGCGCCATCAGACAAGGGGGCTTGCTTTCTAACATTAGGCGTAGTCGTGGCCGAGAGGTTAAGGCGATGGACTTGAAATCCATTGGGGTCTCCCTGCGCAGGTTCGAACTCTTCCCATTTCCGGAAGGATTTGCAGTATTGCTTTAGCTTTCTGTGACTGTAATTGTGCCATCTATGGTCCTTCGCTCTCTGTGCCATAACTATTTCTAGCTTTCATCCTTGTGACACCTGCGTCTCTTCTGGGCAGCTTGTTGTAAAACTGCTGCTTTATAAAAGGTGAGAAGCCAGTGCTCCACAAGAGCCTGGATAGCTCAGTCGGTAGAGCATCAGACTTTTAATTTGAGGGTCCAGGGTTCAAGTCCCTGTTAGGGTGAAGGTCTGTCTGCTTTTGGCGGAGTCACCTTGCTATCACTACGGTCCATCTCTTCTTCTGAATCTGTACTGGAGCGGTGTTCCTTCCTGCTCCAGGGTATCAGTGCACCTCCCTTGTTTGGCACACCTGAATCTGATGGTCAGCTCGTTAGGAAAGCGCGCTCACAGAGTGAGTAGAATAAGACAGACCTCCGAATTGTGCAGTGCTGTCGGTCCCCAGGCCCAGCACTGAAAAACCCCATTACATAGGATGAGACATGGCAGCCTGATTTCTCCTCAGTGGGACTGCTGTTTTACCCACTTCCAGGGCTAGCTTACAATCTCAGCTTGCTAGGTTGCAAGTAGGTCAGGCAGCAATGTGACACACAACAGGGCAGAAGGTAGTCTGCTTAATTCAAGTCCCTGTTTGGGCGAAGGTCAGTCTACTTTTTGGAGGCCTCAGCTTGCTATCACTACGGGTCCATCTGTTCTGCTGACTCTGTATTAGAGCGATTTTCCTTCCTTCTCCCGGGGATCAGTGCATCTCCCTTGATCGGCACACATGATTCTGATGGTCAGCCCTTTAGGAAAGAGTGCTCACAGAGTGAGTAGAATAAGACAGACTTCCCAACTGTGCAGTGCTGTCGGTCCCCGGGGTCAGTACTGAAAAACCCCATTACATAGGATGAGACATGGCAGGCTGATTTCTCCTCAGTGGGACCGCTGTTTTACCCGCTTGCAGGGCTAGCTTGCAATCTCTGCTTGCTGACTGAGCTGGTTTGGTTGCAAGTAGGTCAGGCAGCAGTGTTGGACACAAACTGAGCAGAAATTGGTCTACTGCCGTAGTCGTGGCGAGTGGTTAAGGCGATGGATTAGAAATCCATTGGGGTCTCCCCGCGCAGATTCGAATCCTGCCGACTTCACTGTTTGCTGAAGGCCATGAGGCAAGGCATCCATGCATTTTTCACGGTCCTCGCACTTATTTGCGAAATGTCCAGTCCCTCTTCGATGGACAAACACGCCGCTGCTGCTTCTTCTATCCGGGCTCCAGGGATTGTCTTGGGTGAGCCAGTGGCACGCCGTGATCGTATAGTGGTTAGTACTCTGCGTTGTGGCTGCAGCAACCCCTTTCGAATCCGGGTCGCGGCAACCCTTTGCCATTGAGTATACGGGAAGGTTGTACATTTTTTACCACCTCATCTTTTTGCGTGATTTTGTTTCTGAAGCTTGGCCTGTGCAGGGCGCCATCAGACAAGGGGGCTTGCTTTCTAACATTAGGCGTAGTCGTGGCCGAGAGGTTAAGGCGATGGACTTGAAATCCATTGGGGTCTCCCTGCGCAGGTTCGAACTCTTCCCATTTCCGGAAGGATTTGCAGTATTGCTTTAGCTTTCTGTGACTGTAATTGTGCCATCTATGGTCCTTCGCTCTCTGTGCCATAACTATTTCTAGCTTTCATCCTTGTGACACCTGCGTCTCTTCTGGGCAGCTTGTTGTAAAACTGCTGCTTTATAAAAGGTGAGAAGCCAGTACTCCACAAGAGCCTGGATAGCTCAGTCGGTAGAGCATCAGACTTTTAATTTTAGGGTCCAGGGTTCAAGTCCCTGTTAGGGTGAAGGTCTGTCTGCTTTTGGCGGAGTCACCTTGCTATCACTACGGTCCATCTCTTCTTCTGAATCTGTACTGGAGCGGTGTTCCTTCCTGCTCCAGGGTATCAGTGCACCTCCCTTGTTTGGCACACCTGAATCTGATGGTCAGCCCTTTAGGAAAGAGTGCTCACGGAGTGAGTAGAATAAGACAGACCTCCCATTTGTGCAGTGCTATCGGTCCCCAGGGCCAGTTCTGAAAAACCCCATTACATAGGATTAGACATGGCAGCCTGATTTCTCCTCAGTGGGACTGCTGTTTTAGCTGCATCCAGGGCTAGCTTACAATCTCTGCTTGCTAGGTTGCAAGTAGGTCAGGCAGCAGTGTTACACACAACATGGCAGAAGGTGGTCTGCTTAATTCAAGTCCCTGTTTGGGCGAAGGTCAGTCTTCTTTTTGTAGGCCTCAGCTTGCTATCACTACGGTCCATCTCTTCTGCTGACTCTGTACTAGAGCGATGTTCCTTCCTGCTCCCGGGGATCAGTGCATCTCCCTTGTTCGGCACACCTGATTCTGATGATCATCCCTTTAGGAAAGAGTGCTCACAGAGAGAGTAGAATAAGACAGACTTCCCAATTGTGCAGTGCTGTCGGTCCCCACGGCCAGTACTGAAAAACCCCATTACAAAGGATGAGACATGGCAGCCTGATTTCTCCTCAGTGGGACTGCTGTTTTAGCCGCTTCCAGGGCTAGCTTAAAATCTCGGCTTGCTAGGTTGCAAGGAGGTCAGGCAGCAGTGTTACACACCACATGGCAGAAGGTGGTCCGCTTAATTCAAGTCCCTGTTTGGGCGAAGGTCAGTCTTCTTTTTGTAGGCCTCAGCTTGCTATCACTACGGTCCATCTCTTCTGCTGACTCTGTACTAGAGCGATGTTCCTTCCTGCTCCCGGGGATCAGTGCATCTCCCTTGTTCGGCAAACCTGATTCTGATGGTCATCCCTTTAGGAAAGAGTGCTCACAGAGTGAGTAGCATAAGACAGACTTCCCAATTGTGCAGTGCTGTCGGTCCCCAGGGCCAGTACTGAAAAACCCCATTACATAGGATGAGACATGGCAGCCTGATTTCTCCTCAGTGGGACCGCTGTTTTACCCGCTTGCAGGGCTAGCTTGCATTCTCCGCTTGCTGACTGAGCTGGGTTGGTTGCAAGTAGGTCAGGAGGCAGTGTTGGACACAAACTGAGCAGAAATTGGTCCACTCCCGTAGTCGTGGCCGAGTGGTTAAGGTGATGGAATAGATATCCATTGGGGTCTCCCCGCGCAGGTTCGAATCCTGCCGACTACGCTTTTTGCTGAAGGCCATGAGGCAAAGCATCCATGCATTTTTCACGGTCCTCGCACTTATTTGCGAAATGTCCAGTCCCTCTTCGATGGACAAACACGCCGCTGCTGCTTCTTGTATCCGGGCTCCAGGGGTTGTCTTGGTTGAGCCAGTGGCACGCCGTGATCGTATAGTGGTTAGTACTCTGCGTTGTGGCTGCAGCAACCCCGGATCGAATCCGTGTCACGGCAACCCTTTGCCGTTGAGTATACGGGAAGGTTGAAATTTTTTACCACCTCATCTTTCTGCGTGATTTTGTTTCTGAAGCTTGGCCTGTGCAGGGCGCCACCAGACAAGGGCGCTTGCTTTTTAACATTAGCCGTAGTCGTGGCCGAGAGGTTAAGGCGATGGACTTGAAATCCATTGGGGTCTCCCCGCGCAGGTTCGAACTCTGCCGACTACGGGAGGGATTTGCAGTATTGCTTTAGATTTCTGTGACGTAATTGTGCCTTCTATTGTCCTTCGCTCTCTGTGCCATAACTGCTTCTAGCTTTCATCCTCGTGACACCTGCGTCTCTTCTGGGCAGCTTGTTGTAAAACTGCTGCTTTATAAAAGGTGAGAAGCCAGTTCTCCACAAGAGCCCGGATAGCTCAGTCGGTAGAGCATCAGACTTTTAATCTGAGGGTCTAGGGTTCAAGTCCCTGTTCGGGTGAAGGTCTGTCTGCTTTTGGCGGAGTCACCTTGCTATCACTACGGTCCATCTCTTCTTCTGAATCTGTACCGGAGCGGTGTTCCTTCCTGCTCCAGGGTATCAGTGCACCTCCCTTGTTTGGCACACCTGATTCTGATGGTCAGCTCGTTAGGAAAGCGCGCTCACAGAGTGAGTAGAATAAGACAGACCTCCGAATTGTGCAGTGCTGTCGGTCCCCAGGCCCAGCACTGAAAAACGTCATTACATAGGATGAGACATGGCAGCCTGATTTCTCTTAGAGCGATGTTCCTTCCTTCTCCAGGGGGTCAGTGCATCTTCCTTGTTCGGCACACATGATCCTGATGGTCAGCCCTTTAGGAAAGAGTGCTTACGGAGTGAGTAGAATAAGACAGACCTCCCATTTGTGCAGTGCTGTCGGTCCCCAGGGCCAGTACTGAAAAAGCCCATTACATAGGATGAGACATGGCAGCCTGATTTCTCCTCAGTGGGACTGCTGTTTTAGCCACTTCAAGGGCTAGCTTACAATCTCCGCTTGCTAGGTTGCAAGTAGGTCAGGCAGCAGTTTTACACACAACATGGCAGAAGGTGGTCTGCTTAATTCAAGTCCCTGTTTGGGCGAAGGTCAGTCTTCTTTTTGTAGGCCTCAGCTTGCTATCACTACGGTCCATCTCTTCTGCTGACTCTGTACTAGAGCGATGTTCCTTCCTGCTCCCGGGGATCAGTGCATCTCCCTTGTTCGGCACACCTGATTCTGATGATCAGCCCTTTAGGAAAGAGTGCTCACAGAGAGAGTAGAATAAGACAGACTTCCCAATTGTGCAGTGCTGTCGGTCCCCAGGAACAGTACTGAAAAACCCCATTACAAAGGATGAGACATGGCAGCCTGATTTCTCCTCAGTGGGACTGCTGTTTTAGCCGCTTCCAGGGCTAGCTTAAAATCTCGGCTTGCTAGGTTGCAAGGAGGTCAGGCAGCAGTGTTACACACAACATGGCAGAAGGTGGTCTGCTTAATTCAAGTCCCTGTTTGGGCGAAGGTCAGTCTTCTTTTTGTAGGCCTCAGCTTGCTATCACTACGGTCCATCTCTTCTGTTGACTCTGTACTAGAGCGATGTTCCTTCCTGCTCCCGGGGATCAGTGCATCTCCCTTGTTCGGCAAACCTGATTCTGATGGTCATCCCTTTAGGAAAGAGTGCTCACAGAGTGAGTAGAATAAGACAGACTTCCCAATAGTGCAGTGCTGTCGGTCCCCAGGGCCAGTACTGAAAAACCCCATTACATAGGATGAGACATGGCAGCCTGATTTCTCCTCAGTGGGACCGCTGTTTTACCCGCTTGCAGGGCTAGCTTGCATTCTCCGCTTGCTGACTGAGCTGGGTTGGTTGCAAGTAGGTCAGGCAGCAGTGTTGGACACAAACTGAGCAGAAATTGGTCCACTCCTGTAGTCGTGGCCGAGTGGTTAAGGCGATGGACTAGAAATCCATTGGGGTCTCCCCGCGCAGGTTCGAATCCTGCCGACTACGCTGTTTGCTGAAGGCCATGAGGCAAAGCATCCATGCATTTTTCACGGTCCTCGCACTTATTTGCGAAATGTCCAGTCCCTCTTCGATGGACAAACACGCCGCTGCTGCTTCTTGTATCCGGGCTCCAGGGGTTGTCTTGGTTGAGCCAGTGGCACGCCGTGATCGTATAGTGGTTAGTACTCTGCGTTGTGGCTGCAGCAACCCCGGTTCAAATCCGCGTCACGGCAACCCTTTGCCGTTGAGTATACGGGAAGGTTTAAATTTTTTACCACCTCATCTTTCTGCGTGATTTTGTTTCTGAAGCTTGGCCTGTGCAGGGCGCCACCAGACAAGGGCGCTTGCTTTTTAACATTAGCCGTAGTCGTGGCCGAGAGGTCAAGGCGATGGACTTGAAATCCATTGGGGTCTCCCCACGCAGGTTCGAACTCTGCCGACTACGGGAGGGATTTGCAGTATTGCTTTAGATTTCTGTGACGTAATTGTGCCTTCTATTGTCCTTCGCTCTCTGTGCCATAACTGCTTCTAGCTTTCATCCTCGTGACACCTGCGTCTCTTCTGGGCAGCTTGTTGTAAAACTGCTGCTTTATAAAAGGTGAGAAGCCAGTTTTCCACAAGAGCCCGGATAGCTCAGTCGGTAGAGCATCAGACTTTTAATCTGAGGGTCCAGGGTTCAAGTCCCTGTTCGGGTGAAGGTCTGTCTGATTTTGGCGGAGTCACCTTGCTATCACTACGGTCCATCTCTTCTTCTGAATCTGTACCGGAGCGGTGTTCCTTCCTGCTCCAGGGTATCAGTGCACCTCCCTTGTTTGGCACATCTGATTCTGATGGTCAGCTCGTTAGGAAAGCGCGCTCACAGAGTGAGTAGAATAAGACAGACCTCCGAATTGTGCAGTGCTGTCGGTCCCCAGGCCCAGCACTGAAAAACGTCATTACATAGGATGAGACATGGCAGCCTGATTTCTCTTAGAGCGATGTTCCTTCCTTCTCCAGGGGGTCAGTGCATCTTCCTTGTTCGGCACACATGATTCTGATGGTCAGCCCTTTAGGAAAGAGTGCTCACGGAGTGAGTAGAATAAGACAGACCTCCCATGTGGGGAGTCGTGGCCTAATGGTTAGAGAGTCGGACTCCCAATCGGAAAGGTTGTGAGTTCGAGTCCCGGGCCGGCAGGAATTGTGGGTGGGGGGAGTGCATGTACAGTTCTCTCTCCACCTTCAATACCACGACTTAGGTTCCCTTGAGCAAGGCATTGAACCCCCAACTGCTCCCCGGGCGCCGCAGCATAAATGGCTGCCCACTGCTCTGGGTGTTTGCTCACAGTGTGTGTGTGTTCACTGCTCTGTGTGTGTGCCTTTCGGATGGGTTAAATGCAGAGCACAAATTCTGAGTATGGGTCACCATACTTGGCTGAATGTCACTTCACTCACTCATTAACCATTTGTGCAGTGCTGTCGGTCCCCAGGGCCAGTACTGAAAAAGCCCATTACATAGGATGAGACATGGCAGCCTGATTTCTCCTCAGTGGGACTGCTGTTTTAGCCACTTCAAGGGCTAGCTTACAATCTCGGCTTGCTAGGTTGCAAGTAGGTCAGGCAGCAGTGTTACACACAACATGGCAGAAGGTGGTCTGCTTAATTCAAGTCCCTGTTTGGGCGAAGGTCAGTCTTCTATTTGTAGGCCTCAGCTTGCTATCACTACGGTCCATCTCTTCTGCTGACTCTGTACTAGAGCGATGTTCCTTCCTGCTCCCGGGGATCAGTGCATCTCCCTTGTTCGGCAACCCTGATTCTGATGGTCAGCCCTTTATGAAAGAGTGCTCACAGAGTGAGTAGAATAAGACAGACTTCCCAATTGTGCAGTGCTGTCGGTCCCCAGGGCCAGTACTGAAAAACCCCATTACATAGGATGAGACATGGCAGCCTGATTTCTCCTCAGTGGGACCGCTGTTTTACCCGCTTACAGGGCTAGCTTGCATTCTCCGCTTGCTGACTGAGCTGGGTTGGTTGCAAGTAGGTCAGGCAGCAGTGTTGGACACAAACTGAGCAGAAATTGGTCCACTCCCGTAGTCGTGGCCGAGTGGTTAAGGTGATGGAATAGATATCCATTGGGGTCTCCCCGCGCAGGTTCGAATCCTGCCGACTACGCTTTTTGCTGAAGGCCATGAGGCAAAGCATCCATGCATTTTTCACGGTCCTCGCACTTATTTGCGAAATGTCCAGTCCCTCTTCGATGGACAAACACGCCGCTGCTGCTTCTTGTATCCGGGCTCCAGGGGTTGTCTTGGTTGAGCCAGTGGCACGCCGTGATCGTATAGTGGTTAGTACTCTGCGTTGTGGCTGCAGCAACCCCGGATCGAATCCGTGTCACGGCAACCCTTTGCCGTTGAGTATACGGGAAGGTTGAAATTTTTTACCACCTCATCTCTCTGCGTGATTTTGTTTCTGAAGCTTGGCCTGTGCAGGGCGCCACCAGACAAGGGCGCTTGCTTTTTAACATTAGCCGTAGTCGTGGCCGAGAGGTTAAGGCGATGGACTTGAAATCCATTGGGGTCTCCCCGCGCAGGTTCGAACTCTGCCGACTACGGGAGGGATTTGCAGTATTGCTTTAGATTTCTGTGACGTAATTGTTCCTTCTATTGTCCTTCGCTCTCTGTGCCATAACTGCTTCTAGCTTTCATCCTCGTGACACCTGCGTCTCTTCTGGGCAGCTTGTTGTAAAACTGCTACTTTATAAAAGGTGAGAAGCCAGTTCTCCACAAGAGCCCGGATAGCTCAGTCGGTAGAGCATCAGACTTTTAATCTGAGGGTCTAGGGTTCAAGTCCCTGTTCGGGTGAAGGTCTGTCTGCTTTTGGCCGAGTCACCTTGCTATCACTACGGTCCATCTCTTGTTCTGAATCTGTACTTGAGCGGTGTTCCTTCCTGCTCCAGGGTATCAGTGCACCTCCCTTGTTTGGCACACCTGATTCTGATGGTCAGCTCATTAGGAAAGCGCGCTCACAGAGTGAGTAGAATAAGACAGACCTCCGAATTGTGCAGTGCTGTCGGTCCCCAGGCCCAGCACTGAAAAACGTCATTACATAGGATGAGACATGGCAGCCTGATTTCTCTTAGAGAGATGTTCCTTCCTTCTCCAGGGGGTCAGTGCATCTTCCTTGTTCGGCACACATGATCCTGATGGTCAGCCCTTTAGGAAAGAGTGCTCACGGAGTGAGTAGAATAAGACAGACTTCCCAATTGTGCAGTGCTGTCGGTCCCCAGGGCCAGTACTGAAAAACCCCATTACATAGGATGAGACATGGCAGCCTGATTTCTCCTCAGTGGGCCCGCTGTTTTACCCGCTTGCAGGGCTAGCTTGCAATCTCCGCTTGCTGACTGAGCTGGGTTGGTTGCAAGTAGGTCAGACAGCAGTGTTGGACACAAACTGAGCAGAAATTGGTTTACTACCATAGTCGTGGCTGAGTGGTTAAGGCGATGGACTAGAAATCCATTGGGGTTTCCCCGCGCAGGTTTGAATCCTGCCGACTACGCTGAAGGCCATGAGGCAAAGCATCCATGCATTTTTCACGGTCCTCGCACTTATTTGCGAAATGTCCAGTCTCTCTTCGATGGACAAACACGCCGCTGCTGCTTCTTGTATCCGGGCTCCAGGGGCTGTCTTGGGTGAGCCAGTGGCACGCCGTGATCGTATAGTGGTTAGTACTCTGCGTTGTGGCCACAGCAACCCCGGTTCGAATCCGGGTCACGGCAACCCTTTGCCGTTGATTATACGGGAAGGTTGAAAATTTTTTACCACCTCATCTTTCTGCGTGATTTTGTTTCTGAAGCTTGGCCTGTGCAGGGCGCCACCAGACAAGGGTGCTTGCTTTTTAACATTAGCCGTAGTCGTGGCCGAGAGGTTAAGGCGATGGACTTGAAATCCATTGGGGTCTCCCCACGCAGGTTCGAACTCTGCCGACTACGGGAGGGATTTGCAGTATTGCTTTAGATTTCTGTGACGGTAATTGTGCCTTCTATTGTCCTTCGCTCTCTGTGCCATAACTGCTTCTAGCTTTCATCCTCGTGACACCTGCGTCTCTTCTGGGCAGCTTGTTGTAAAACTGCTGCTTTATAAAAGGTGAGAAGCCAGTTCTCCACAAGAGCCCGGATAGCTCAGTCGGTAGAGCATCAGACTTTTAATCTGAGGGTCCAGGGTTCAAGTCCCTGTTCGGGTGAAGGTCTGTCTGCTTTTGGCGGAGTCACCTTGATATCACTACGGTCCATCTCTTCTTCTGAATCTGTACCGGAGCGGTGTTCCTTCCTGCTCCAGGGTATCAGTGCACCTCCCTTGTTTGGCACACCTGATTCTGATGGTCAGCTCATTAGGAAAGCGCGCTCACAGAGTGAGTAGAATAAGACAGACCTCCGAATTGTGCAGTGCTGTCGGTCCCCAGGCCCAGCACTGAAAAACGTCATTACATAGGATGAGACATGGCAGCCTGATTTCTCTTAGAGCGATGTTCCTTCCTTCTCCAGGGGGTCAGTGCATCTTCCTTGTTCGGCACACATGATTCTGATGGTCAGCCCTTTAGGAAAGAGTGCTCACGGAGTGAGTAGAATAAGACAGACCTCCCATGTGGGGAGTCGTGGCCTAATGGTTAGAGAGTTGGACTCCCAATCGGAAAGGTTGTGAGTTCGAGTCCCAGGCCGGCAGGAATTGTGGGTGGGGGGAGTGCATGTACAGTTCTCTCTCCACCTTCAATACCACGACTTAGGTTCCCTTGAGCAAGGCATTGAACCCCCAACTGCTCCCCGGGCGCCGCAGCATAAATGGCTGCCCACTGCTCCGGGTGTGTGCTCACAGTGTGTGTGTGTGTTCACTGCTCTGTGTGTGTGCCTTTCGGATGGGTTAAATGCAGAGCACAAATTCTGAGTATGGGTCACCATACTTGGCTGAATGTCACTTCACTCACTCATTAACCATTTGTGCAGTGCTGTTGGTCCCCAGGGCCAGTACTGAAAAAGCCCATTACATAGGATGAGACATGGCAGCCTGATTTCTCCTCAGTGGGACTGCTGTTTTAGCCACTTCAAGGGCTAGCTTACAATCTTGGCTTGCTAGGTTGCAAGTAGGTCAGGCAGCAGTGTTACACACAACATGGCAGAAGGTGGTCTGCTTAATTCAAGTCCCTGTTTGGGCGAAGGTCAGTCTTCTTTTTGTAGGCCTCAGCTTGCTATCACTACGGTCCATCTCTTCTGCTGACTCTGTACTAGAGCGATGTTCCTTCCTGCTCCCGGGGATCAGTGCATCTCCCTTGTTCGGCAAACCGGATTCTGATGGTCATCCCTTTAGGAAAGAGTGCTCACAGAGTGAGTAGAATAAGACAGACTTCCCAATTGTGCAGTGCTGTCGGTCCCCAGGGCCAGTACTGAAAAACCCCATTACATAGAATGAGACATGGCAGCCTGATTTCTCCTCAGTGGGACCGCTGTTTTACCCGCTTGCAGGGCTAGCTTGCATTCTCCGCTTGCTGACTGAGCTGGGTTGGTTGCAAGTAGGTCAGGCAGCAGTGTTGGACACAAACTGAGCAGAAATTGGTCCACTCCCGTAGTCGTGGCCGAGTGGTTAAGGCGATGGACTAGAAATCCATTGGGGTCTCCCCGCGCAGGCTCGAATCCTGCCGACTACGCTTTTTGCTGAAGGCCATGAGGCAAAGCATCCATGCATTTTTCACGGTCCTCGCACTTATTTGCGAAATGTCCAGTCCCTCTTCGATGGACAAACACGCCGCTGCTGCTTCTTGTATCCGGGCTCCTTGGGTTGTCTTGGTTGAGCCAGTGGCACGCCGTGATTGTATAGTGGTTAGTACTCTGCGTTGTGGCTGCAGCAACCCCGGTTCGAGTCCGCGTCACGGCAACCCTTTGCCGTTGAGTATACGGGAAGGTTGAAATTTTTTACCACCTCATCTTTCTGCGTGATTTTGTTTCTGAAGCTTGGCCTGTGCAGGGCGCCACCAGACAAGGGCGCTTGCTTTTTAACATTAGGCGTAGTCGTGGCCGAGAGGTTAAGGCGATGGACTTGAAATCCATTGGGGTCTCCCCGCGCAGGTTCGAACTCTGCCGACTACGGGAGGGATTTGCAGTATTGCTTTAGATTTTTGTGACGGTAATTGTGCCTTATATTGTCCTTCGCTCTCTGTGCCATAACTGCTTCTAGCTTTCATCCTCGTGACACCTGCGTCTCTTCTGGGCAGCTTGTTGTAAAACTGCTGCTTTATAAAAGGTGAGAAGCCAGTTCTCCACAAGAGCCCGGATAGCTCAGTCGGTAGAGCATCAGACTTTTAATCTGAGGGTCTAGGGTTCAAGTCCCTGTTCGGGTGAAGGTCTGTCTGCTTTTGGCGGAGTCACCTTGCTATCACTACGGTCCATCTCTTCTTCTGAATCTGTACCGGAGCGGTGTTCCTTCCTGCTTCAGGGTATCAGTGCACCTCCCTTGTTTGGCACACCTGATTCTGATGGTCAGCTCGTTAGGAAAGCGCGCTCACAGAGTGAGTAGAATAAGACAGACCTCCGAATTGTGCAGTGCTGTCGGTCCCCAGGCCCAGCACTGAAAAACGTCATAACATAGGATGAGACATGGCAGCCTGATTTCTCTTAGAGCGATGTTCCTTCCTTCTCCAGGGGGTCAGTGCATCTCCGTGTTCGGCACACATGATCCTGATGGTCAGCCCTTTAGGAAAGAGTGCTCACGGAGTGAGTAGAATAAGACAGACCTCCCATTTGTGCAGTGCTGTCGGTCCCCAGGGCCAGTACTGAAAAAGCCCATTACATAGGATGAGACATGGCAGCCTGATTTCTCCTCAGTGGGACTGCTGTTTTAGCCACTTCAAGGGCTAGCTTACAATCTCGGCTTGCTAGGTTGCAAGTAGGTCAGGCAGCAGTGTTACACACAACATGGCAGAAGGTGGTCTGCTTAATTCAAGTCCCTGTTTGGGCGAAGGTCAGTCTTCTTTTTGTAGGCCTCAGCTTGCTATCACTATGGTCCATCTCTTCTGCTGACTCTGTACTAGAGCGATGTTCCTTCCTGCTCCCGGGGATCAGTGCATCTCCCTTGTTTGGCACACCTGATTCTGATCGCCAGCCCTTTAGGAAAGAGTGCTCACAGAGTGAGTAGAATAAGACAGACTTCCCAATTGTGCAGTGCTGTCGGTCCCCAGGGCCAGTACTGAAAAACGCCATTACATAGGATGAGACATGGCAGCCTGATTTCTCCTCAGTGGGACTGCTGTTTTACCCGCTTGCAGGGCTAGCTTGCAATCTCCGCTTGCTGACTGAGCTGGGTTGGTTGCAAGTAGGTCAGACAGCAGTGTTGGACACAAACTGAGCAGAAATTGGTTTACTACCATAGTCGTGGCTGAGTGGTTAAGGCGATGGACTAGAAATCCATTGTGGTTTCCCCGCGCAGGTTTGAATCCTGCCGACTACGCTGAAGGCCATGAGGCAAAGCATCCATGCATTTTTCACGGTCCTCGCACTTATTTGCGAAATGTCCAGTCCCTCTTCGATGGACAAACACGCCGCTGCTGCTTCTTGTATCCGGGCTCCAGGGGTTGTCTTGGTTGAGCCAGTGGCACGCCGTGATCGTATAGTGGTTAGTACTCTGCGTTGTGGCTGCAGCAACCCCGGTTCAAATCCGCGTCACGGCAACCCTTTGCCGTTGAGTATACGGGAAGGTTTAAATTTTTTACCACCTCATCTTTCTGCGTGATTTTGTTTCTGAAGCTTGGCCTGTGCAGGGCGCCACCAGACAAGGGCGCTTGCTTTTTAACATTAGCCGTAGTCGTGGCCGAGAGGTCAAGGCGATGGACTTGAAATCCATTGGGGTCTCCCCACGCAGGTTCGAACTCTGCCGACTACGGGAGGGATTTGCAGTATTGCTTTAGATTTCTGTGACGTAATTGTGCCTTCTATTGTCCTTCGCTCTCTGTGCCATAACTGCTTCTAGCTTTCATCCTCGCGACACCTGCGTCTCTTCTGGGCAGCTTGTTGTAAAACTGCTGCTTTATAAAAGGTGAGAAGCCAGTTCTCCACAAGAGCCCGGATAGCTCAGTCGGTAGAGCATCAGACTTTTAATCTGAGGGTCCAGGGTTCAAGTCCCTGTTCGGGTGAAGGTCTGTCTGATTTTGGCGGAGTCACCTTGCTATCACTACGGTCCATCTCTTCTTCTGAATCTGTACCGGAGCGGTGTTCCTTCCTGCTCCAGGGTATCAGTGCACCTCCCTTGTTTGGCACACCTGATTCTGATGGTCAGCTCATTAGGAAAGCGCGCTCACAGAGTGAGTAGAATAAGACAGACCTCCGAATTGTGCAGTGCTGTCGGTCCCCAGGCCCAGCACTGAAAAACGTCATTACATAGGATGAGACATGGCAGCCTGATTTCTCTTAGAGCGATGTTCCTTCCTTCTCCAGGGGGTCAGTGCATCTTCCTTGTTCGGCACACATGATTCTGATGGTCAGCCCTTTAGGAAAGAGTGCTCACGGAGTGAGTAGAATAAGACAGACCTCCCATTTGTGCAGTGCTGTCGGTCCCCAGGGCCAGTACTGAAAAAGCCCATTACATAAGATGAGACATGGCAGCCTGATTTCTCCTCAGTGGGACTGCTGTTTTAGCCACTTCAAGGGCTAGCTTACAATCTCGGCTTGCTAGGTTGCAAGTAGGTCAGGCAGCAGTGTTACACACAACATGGCAGAAGGTGGTCTGCTTAATTCAAGTCCCTGTTTGGGCGAAGGTCAGTCTTCTTTTTGTAGGCCTCAACTTGCTATCACTACGGTCCATCTCTTCTGCTGACTCTGTACTAGAGCGATGTTCCTTCCTGCTCCCGGGGATCAGTGCATCTCCCTTGTTCGGCACACCTGATTCTGATCGTCAGCCCTTTAGGAAAGAGTGCTCACAGAGTGAGTAGAATAAGACAGATTTCCCAATTGTGCAGTGCTGTCGGTCCCCAGGGCCAGTACTGAAAAACGTCATTACATAGGATGAGACATGGCAGCCTGATTTCTCCTCAGTGGGACCGCTGTTTTACCCGCTTGCAGGGCTAGCTTGCAATCTCCGCTTGCTGACTGAGCTGGGTTGGTTGCAAGTAGGTCAGACAGCAGTGTTGGACACAAACTGAGCAGAAATTGGTTTACTACCATAGTCGTGGCTGAGTGGTTAAGGCGATGGACTAGAAATCCATTGGGGTTTCCCCGCGCAGGTTTGAATCCTGCCGACTACGCTGAAGGCCATGAGGCAAAGCATCCATGCATTTTTCACGGTCCTCGCACTTATTTGCGAAATGTCCAGTCTCTCTTCGATGGACAAACACGCCGCTGCTGCTTCTTGTATCCGGGCTCCAGGGGTTGTCTTGGGTGAGCCAGTGGCACGCCGTGATCGTATAGTGGTTAGTACTCTGCGTTGTGGCCGCAGCAACCCCGGTTCGAATCTGGGTCACGGCAACCCTTTGCCGTTGATTATACGGGAAGGTTGAAAATTTTTTACCACCTCATCTTTCTGCGTGATTTTGTTTCTGAAGCTTGGCCTGTGCAGGGCGCCACCAGACAAGGGTGCTTGCTTTTTAACATTAGCCGTAGTCGTGGCCGAGAGGTTAAGGCGATGGACTTGAAATCCATTGGGGTCTCCCCACGCAGGTTCGAACTCTGCTGACTACGGGAGGGATTTGCAGTATTGCTTTAGATTTCTGTGACGGTAATTGTGCCTTCTATTGTCCTTCGCTCTCTGTGCCATAACTGCTTCTAGCTTTCATCCTCGTGACACCTGCGTCTCTTCTGGGCAGCTTGTTGTAAAACTGCTGCTTTATAAAAGGTGAGAAGCCAGTTCTCCACAAAAGCCCGGATAGCTCAGACGGTAGAGCATCAGACTTTTAATCTGAGGGTCCAGGGTTCAAGTCCCTGTTTGGGTGAAGGTCTGTCTACTTTTGGCGGAGTCACCTTGCTATCACTACGGTCCATCTCTTCTTCTGAATCTGTACCGGAGCGGTGTTCCTTCCTGCTCCAGGGTATCAGTGCACCTCCCTTGTTTGGCACACCTGATTCTGATGGTCAGCTCGTTAGGAAAGCGCGCTCACAGAGTGAGTAGAATAAGACAGACCTCCGAATTGTGCAGTGCTGTCGGTCCCCAGGCCCAGCACTGAAAAACGTCATTACATAGGATGAGACATGGCAGCCTGATTTCTCTTAGAGCGATGTTCCTTCCTTCTCCAAGGGGTCAGTGCATCTTCCTTGTTCGGCACACATGATTCTGATGGTCAGCCCTTTAGGAAAGAGTGCTCACGGAGTGAGTAGAATAAGACAGACTTCCCAATTGTGCAGTGCTGTCGGTCCCCAGGGCCAGTACTGAAAAACCCCATTACATAGGATGAGACATGGCAGCCTGATTTCTCCTCAGTGGGACCGCTGTTTTACCCGCTTGCAGGGCTAGCTTGCAATCTCCACTTGCTGACTGAGCTGGGTTGGTTGCAAGTAGGTCAGACAGCAGTGTTGGACACAAACTGAGCAGAAATTGGTTTACTGCCATAGTCGTGGCTGAGTGGTTAAGGCGATGGACTAGAAATCCATTGGGGTTTCCCCGCGCAGGTTTGAATCCTGCCGACTACGCTGAAGGCCATGAGGCAAAGCATCCATGCATTTTTCACGGTCCTCGCACTTATTTGCGAAATGTCCAGTCTCTCTTCGATGGACAAACACGCCGCTGCTGCTTCTTGTATCCGGGCTCCAGGGGCTGTCTTGGGTGAGCCAGTGGCACGCCGTGATCGTATAGTGGTTAGTACTCTGCGTTGTGGCCGCAGCAACCCCGGTTCGAATCCGGGTCACGGCAACCCTTTGCCGTTGATTATACGGGAAGGTTGAAAATTTTTTACCACCTCATCTTTCTGCGTGATTTTGTTTCTGAAGCTTGGCCTGTGCAGGGCGCCACCAGACAAGGGTGCTTGCTTTTTAACATTAGCCGTAGTCGTGGCCGAGAGGTTAAGGCGATGGACTTGAAATCCATTGTGGTCTCCCCACGCAGGTTCGAACTCTGCCGACTACGGGAGGGATTTGCAGTATTGCTTTAGATTTCTGTGACGGTAATTGTGCCTTCTATTGTCCTTCGCTCTCTGTGCCATAACTGCTTCTAGCTTTCATCCTCGTGACACCTGCGTCTCTTCTGGGCAGCTTGTTGTAAAACTGCTGCTTTATAAAAGGTGAGAAGCCAGTTCTCCACAAGAGCCCGGATAGCTCAGTCGGTAGAGCATCAGACTTTTAATCTGAGGGTCCAGGGTTCAAGTCCCTGTTTGGGTGAAGGTCTGTCTGCTTTTGGCGGAGTCACCTTGCTATCACTACGGTCCATCTCTTCTTCTGAATCTGTACCGGAGCGGTGTTCCTTCCTGCTCCAGGGTATCAGTGCACCTCCCTTGTTTGGCACACCTGATTCTGATGGTCAGCTCATTAGGAAAGCGCGCTCACAGAGTGAGTAGAATAAGACAGACCTCCGAATTGTGCAGTGCTGTCGGTCCCCAGGCCCAGCACTGAAAAACGTCATTACATAGGATGAGACATGGCAGCCTGATTTCTCTTAGAGCGATGTTCCTTCCTTCTCCAGGGGGTCAGTGCATCTTCCTTGTTCGGCACACATGATTCTGATGGTCAGCCCTTTAGGAAAGAGTGCTCACGGAGTGAGTAGAATAAGACAGACTTCCCAATTGTGCAGTGCTGTCGGTCCCCAGGGCAAGTACTGAAAAACCCCATTACATAGGATGAGACATGGCAGCCTGATTTCTCCTCAGTGGGACCGCTGTTTTACCCGCTTGCAGGGCTAGCTTGCAATCTCCGCTTGCTGACTGAGCTGGGTTGGTTGCAAGTAGGTCAGACAGCAGTGTTGGACACAAACTGAGCAGAAATTGGTTTACTACCATAGTCGTGGCTGAGTGGTTAAGGCGATGGACTAGAAATCCATTGGGGTTTCCCCGTGCAGGTTTGAATCCTGCCGACTACGCTGAAGGCCATGAGGCAAAGCATCCATGCGTTTTTCACGGTCCTCGCACTTATTTGCGAAATGTCCAGTCTCTCTTCGATGGACAAACACGCCGCTGCTGCTTCTTGTATCCGGGCTCCAGGGGCTGTCTTGGGTGAGCCAGTGGCACGCCGTGATCGTATAGTGGTTAGTACTCTGCGTTGTGGCCGCAGCAACCCCGGTTCGAATCCGGGTCACGGCAACCCTTTGCCGTTGATTATACGGGAAGGTTGAAAATTTTTTACCACCTCATCTTTCTGCGTGATTTTGTTTCTGAAGCTTGGCCTGTGCAGGGCGCCACCAGACAAGGGCGCTTGCTTTTTAACATTAGCCGTAGTCGTGGCCGAGAGGTTAAGGCGATGGACTTGAAATCCATTGGGGTCTCCCCGCGCAGGTTCGAACTCTGCCGACTACGGGAGGGATTTGCAGTAATGCTTTAGAATTCTGTGACGTAATTGTGCCTTCTATTGTCCTTCGCTCTCTGTGCCATAACTGCTTCTAGCTTTCATCCTCGTGACACCTGCGTCTCTTCTGGGCAGCTTGTTGTAAAACTGCTGCTTTATAAAAGGTGAGAAGCCAGTTCTCCACAAGAGCCCGGATAGCTCAGTCGGTAGAGCATCTGACTTTTAATCTGAGGGTCTAGGGTTCAAGTCCCTGTTCGGGTGAAGGTCTGTCTGCTTTTGGCAGAGTCACCTTGCTATCACTACGGTCCATCTCTTCTTCTGAATCTGTACCGGAGCGGTGTTCCTTCCTGCTCCAGGGTATCAGTGCACCTCCCTTGTTTGGCACACCTGATTCTGATGGTCAGCTCGTTAGGAAAGCGCGCTCACAGAGTGAGTAGAATAAGACAGACCTCCGAATTGTGCAGTGCTGTCGGTCCCCAGGCCCAGCACTGAAAAACGTCATTACATAGGATGAGACATGGCAGCCTGATTTCTCTTAGAGCGATGTTCCTTCCTTCTCCAGGGGGTCAGTGCATCTTCCTTGTTCGGCACACATGATCCTGATGGTCAGCCCTTTAGGAAAGAGTGCTTACGGAGTGAGTAGAATAAGACAGACCTCCCATTTGTGCAGTGCTGTCGGTCCCCAGGGCCAGTACTGAAAAAGCCCATTACATAGGATGAGACATGGCAGCCTGATTTCTCCTCAGTGGGACTGCTGTTTTAGCCACTTCAAGGGCTAGCTTACAATCTCCGCTTGCTAGGTTGCAAGTAGGTCAGGCAGCAGTTTTACACACAACATGGCAGAAGGTGGTCTGCTTAATTCAAGTCCCTGTTTGGGCGAAGGTCAGTCTTCTTTTTGTAGGCCTCAGCCTGCTATCACTACGGTCCATCTCTTCTGCTGACTCTGTACTAGAGCGATGTTCCTTCCTGCTCCCGGGGATCAGTGCATCTCCCTTGTTCGGCACACCTGATTCTGATGATCAGCCCTTTAGGAAAGAGTGCTCACAGAGAGAGTAGAATAAGACAGACTTCCCAATTGTGCAGTGCTGTCGGTCCCCAGGGCCAGTACTGAAAAACCCCATTACAAAGGATGAGACATGGCAGCCTGATTTCTCCTCAGTGGGACTGCTGTTTTAGCCGCTTCCAGGGCTAGCTTAAAATCTCGGCTTGCTAGGTTGCAAGGAGGTCAGGCAGCAGTGTTACACACAACATGGCAGAAGGTGGTCTGCTTAATTCAAGTCCCTGTTTGGGCGAAGGTCAGTCTTCTTTTTGTAGGCCTCAGCTTGCTATCACTACGGTCCATCTATTCTGTTGACTCTGTACTAGAGCGATGTTCCTTCCTGCTCCCGGGGATCAGTGCATCTCTCTTGTTCGGCAAACCTGATTCTGATGGTCATCCCTTTAGGAAAGAGTGCTCACAGAGTGAGTAGAATAAGACAGACTTCCCAATTGTGCAGTGCTGTCGGTCCCCAGGGCCAGTACTGAAAAACCCCATTACATAGGATGAGACATGGCAGCCTGATTTCTCCTCAGTGGGACCGCTGTTTTACCCGCTTGCAGGGCTAGCTTGCATTCTCCGCTTGCTGACAGAGCTGGGTTGGTTGCAAGTAGGTCAGGCAGCAGTGTTGGACACAAACTGAGCAGAAATTGGTCCACTCCCGTAGTCGTGGCCGAGTGGTTAAGGCGATGGACTAGAAATCCATTGGGGTCTCCCCGCGCAGGTTCGAATCCTGCCGACTACGCTTTTTGCTGAAGGCCATGAGGCAAAGCATCCATGCATTTTTCACGGTCCTCGCACTTATTTGCGAAATGTCCAGTCCCTCTTCGATGGACAAACACGCCGCTGCTGCTTCTTGTATCCGGGCTCCAGGGGTTGTCTTGGTTGAGCCAGTGGCACGCCGTGATAGTATAGTGGTTAGTACTCTGCGTTGTGGCTGCAGCAACCCCGGTTCAAATCCGCGTCACGGCAACCCTTTGCCGTTGAGTATACGGGAAGGTTTAAATTTTTTACCACCTCATCTTTCCGCGTGATTTTGTTTCTGAAGCTTGGCCTGTGCAGGGCGCCACCAGACAAGGGCGCTTGCTTTTTAACATTAGCCGTAGTCGTGGCCGAGAGGTCAAGGCGATGGACTTGAAATCCATTGGGGTCTCCCCACGCAGGTTCGAACTCTGCCGACTACGGGAGGGATTTGCAGTATTGCTTTAGATTTCTGTGACGTAATTGTGCCTTCTATTGTCCTTCGCTCTCTGTGCCATAACTGCTTCTAGCTTTCATCCTCGTGACACCTGCGTCTCTTCTGGGCAGCTTGTTGTAAAACTGCTGATTTATAAAAGGTGAGAAGCCAGTTCTCCACAAGAGCCCGGATAGCTCAGTCGGTAGAGCATCAGACTTTTAATCTGAGGGTCCAGGGTTCAAGTCCCTGTTCGGGTGAAGGTCTGTCTGATTTTGGCGGAGTCACCTTGCTATCACTACGGTCCATCTCTTCTTCTGAATCTGTACCGGAGCGGTGTTCCTTCCTGCTCCAGGGTATCAGTGCACCTCCCTTGTTTGGCACACCTGATTCTGATGGTCAGCTCGTTAGGAAAGCGCGCTCACAGAGTGAGTAGAATAAGACAGACCTCCGAATTGTGCAGTGCTGTCGGTCCCCAGGCCCAGCACTGAAAAACGTCATTACATAGGATGAGACATGGCAGCCTGATTTCTCTTAGAGCGATGTTCCTTCCTTCTCCAGGGGGTCAGTGCATCTTCCTTGTTCGGCACACATGATTCTGATGGTCAGCCCTTTAGGAAAGAGTGCTCACGGAGTGAGTAGAATAAGACAGACCTCCCATTTGTGCAGTGCTGTCGGTCCCCAGGGCCAGTACTGAAAAAGCCCATTACATAGGATGAGACATGGCAGCCTGATTTCTCCTCAGTGGGACTGCTGTTTTAGCCACTTCAAGGGCTAGCTTACAATCTCGGCTTGCTAGGTTGCAAGTAGGTCAGGCAGCAGTGTTACACACAACATGGCAGAAGGTGGTCTGCTTAATTCAAGTCCCTGTTTGGGCAAAGGTCAGTCTTCTTTTTGTAGGCCTCAGCTTGCTATCACTAAGGTCCATCTCTTCTTCTGAATCTGTACCGGAGCGGTGTTCCTTCCTGCTCCAGGGTATCAGTGCACCTCCCTTGTTTGGCACACCTGATTCTGATGGTCAGCTCGTTAGGAAAGAGTGCTCACGGAGTGAGTAGAATAAGACAGACCTCCGAATTGTGCAGTGCTGTCGGTCCCCAAGCCCAGCACTGAAAAACGTCATTACATAGGATGAGACATGGCAGCCTGATTTCTCCTCAGTGGGACCGCTGTTTTACCCGCTTGCAGGGCTAGCTTGCAATCTCCGCTTGCTGACTGAGCTGGGTTGGTTGCAAGTAGGTCAGACAGCAGTGTTGAACACAAACTGAGCAAAAAATTGGTTTACTACCATAGTCGTGGCTGAGTGGTTAAGGCGATGGACTAGAAATCCATTGGGGTTTCCCCGCGCAGGTTTGAATCCTGCCGACTACGCTGAAGGCCATGAGGCAAAGCATCCATGCATTTTTCACGGTCCTCGCACTTATTTGCGAAATGTCCAGTCTCTCTTCGATGGACAAACACGCCGCTGCTGCTTCTTGTATCCGGGCTCCAGGGGCTGTCTTGGGTGAGCCAGTGGCACGCCGTGATCGTATAGTGGTTAGTACTCTGCGTTGTGCTTTTGGCAGAGTGGTTAGTACTCTGCGTTCTGCTTTTGGCAGAGTCACCTTGCTATCACTACGGTCCATCTCTTCTTCTGAATCTACTTGAGCGGTGTTCCTTCCTGCTCCAGGGTATCAGTGCACCTCCCTTGTTAGGCACACCTGATTCTGATGGTCAGCTCGTTAGGAAAGCGCGCTCACAGAATGAGTAGAATAAGACAGACCTCCGAATTGTGCAGTGCTGTCGGTCCCCAGGCCCAGCACTGAGAAACCCCATTACATAGGATGAGACATGGCAGCCTGATTTCAACTCAGTGGGACTGCTGTTTTACCCGCTTCCAGGGCTAGCTTACAATCTCGGCTTGTTAGGTTGCAAGTAGGTCAGGCAGCAATGTGACACACAACAGGGCAGAAGGTGGTCTGCTTAGTTCAAGTCCCTGTTTGGGCGAAGGTCAGTCTACTTTTTGGAGGCCTCAGCTTGCTATCACTACGGGTCCATCTCTTCTGCTGACTCTGTATTAGAGCGATGTTCCTTCCTTCTCCAGGGGGTCAGTGCATCTCCCTTGTTCATCACACATGATTCTGATGGTCAGCCCTTTAGGAAAGCGGGCTCACAGAGTGAGTAGAATAAGACAGACCTCCGAATTGTGCAGTGCTGTCGGTCCCCAGGCCCAGCACTGAAAAAACCCATTACATAGGATGAGACATGGCAGCCTGATTTCTCCTCAGTGGGACTGCTGTTTTACCCGCTTCCAGGGCTAGCTTACAATCTCGGCTTGCTAGGTTGCAAGTAGGTCAGGCAGCAGTGTTACACACACCATGGCAGAAGGTGGTCTGCTTAATTCAAGTCCCTGTTTGGGCGAAGGTCAGTCTTCTTTTTGTAGGCCTCAGCTTGCTATCACTACGGTCCATCTCTTCTGCTGACTCTGTACTAGAGCGATGTTCCTTCCTGCTCCCAGGGATCAGTGCATCTCTCTTGTTCGGCAAACCTGATTCTGATGGTCAGCCCTTTAGGAAAGAGTGCTCACAGAGTGAGTAGAATAAGACAGACTTCCCAATTGTGCAGTGCTGTCGGTCCCCAGGGCCAGTCCTGAAAAACCCCATTACATAGGATGAGACATGGCAGCCTGATTTCTCCTCAGTGGGACCGCTGTTTTACCCGCTTGCAGGGCTAGCTTGCAATCTTCGCTTGCTGACTGAGCTGGGTTGGTTGCAAGTAGGTCAGGCAGCAGTGTTGGAGACAAACTGAGCAGAAATTGGTCTACTCCCGTAGTCGTGGCCGAGTGGTTAAGGCGATGGACTAGAAATCCATTGCGGTCTCCCCGCGCAGGTTCGAATCCTGCCGACTACGCTGTTTGCTGAAGGCCATGAGGCATAGCATCCATGCATTTTTCACGGTCCTCGCACTTATTTGCGAAATGTCCAGTCCCTCTTCGATGGACAAACACGCCGCTGCTCCTTCTTGTATCCGGGCTCCAGGGGTTGTCTTGGGTGAGCCAGTGGCACGCCGTTATTGTATAGTGGTTAGACCTCTGCGTTTTGGCCGCAGCAACCCCGGTTTGAATCCGGGTCACGGCAACCCTTTGCCGTTGAGTATACGGGAAGGTTGAAATTTTTTTACCACCTCATCTTTCTGCGTGATTTTGTTTCTGAAGCTTGGCCTTTGCAGGGCGCCACCAGACAAGGGCGCTTGCTATCTAACATTAGGCGTAGTCGTGGCCGAGAGGTTAAGGTGATGGACTTGAAATCCATTGGGGTCTCCCTGCGCAGGTTCGAACTCTGCCGACTACGGGAGGGATTTGCAGTATTGCTTTAGCTTTCTGTGACAGTAATTGTGCCTTCTATGGTCCTTCGCTCTCTGTGCCATAACTGCTTCTAGCTTTCATCCTCGTGACACCTGCGTCTCTTCTAGGCAGCTTGTTGTAAAACTGCTGCTTTATAAAAGGGGAGAAGCTAGTGCTCCATAAGAGCCCGGATAGCTCAGTCGGTAGAGCATCAGACTTTTAATCTGAGGGTCCAGGGTTCAAGTCCCTGTTCAGGCGAGGGTATGTCTGCTTTTGGCGGAGTCACCTTGCTATCACTACGGTCCATCACTTCTTCTGAATCTGTACTGGAGCGGTGTTCCTTCCTGCTCCAGGGTATCAGTGCACCTCCCTTGTTTGGCACACCTGATTCTGATGGTTAGCTCGTTAGGAAAGCGCGCTCACAGAGTGAGTAGAATAAGACAGACCTTCGAATTGTGCAGTGCTGTCGGTCCCCAGGCCCAGCACTGAAAAACGTCATTACATAGGATGAGACATGGCAGCCTGATTTCTCTTAGAGCAATGTTCCTTCCTTCTCCAGGGGGTCAGTGCATCTTCCTTGTTTGGCACACATGATTCTGATGGTCAGCCCTTTAGGAAAGAGTGCTCACGGAGTTAGTAGAATAAGAAAGACCTCCCATTTGTGCAGTGCTGTCGGTCCCTAGGCCCATCACTGAAAAACCCCATTACATAGGATGAGATATGACAGCCTGATTTCTCCTCAGTGGGACTGCTGTTTTACCCGCTTACAGGGCTAGCTTGCAATCTCCGCTTGCTAGGTTGCAAGTAGGTCAGGCAGCAATGTGACACAACATGGCAGAAGGTGGTCTGCTTAATTCAAGTCCCTGTTTGGGCGAAGGTCAGTCTTCTTTTTGGAGGGCTCAGCTTGCTATCACTACGGGTCCATCTCTTCTGCTGACTCTGTATTAGAGCGATGTTCCTTCCTTCTCCCGGGGATCAGTGCATCTCCCTTGTTCGGCACACATGATTCTGATGGTCAGCCCTTTAGGAAAGAGTGCTCACGGAGTGAGTAGAATAAGAAAGACCTCCCATTTGTGCAGTGCTGTCAGTCCCCAGGGCCAGTACTGAAAAGCCCCATTACATAGGATTAGACATGGCAGCCTGATTTCTCCTCAGTGGGACTGCTGTTTTAGCTGCATCCAGGGCTAGCTTACAATCTCCGCTTGCTAGGTTGCAAGTATGGTCAGGCAGCAGTGTTACACACAACATGGCAGAAGGTGGTCTGCTTAATTCAAGTCCCTGTTTGGGCGAAGGTCAGTCTTCTTTTTGTAGGCCTCAGCTTGCTATCACTACGGTCCATCTCTTCTGCTGACTCTGTACTAGAGCGATGTTCCTTCCTGCTCCCGGGGATCAGTGCATCTCCCTTGTTCGGCAAACCTGATTCTGATGGTCATCCCTTTAGGAAAGAGTGCTCACAGAGTGAGTAGAATGAGACAGACCTCCCATTTGTGCAGTGCTGTCGGTCCCCAGGGCCAGTACTGAAAAACCACATTACATAGGATGAGACATGGCAGCCTGATTTCTCCTCAGTGGGACCGCTGTTTTACCCGCTTGCAGGGCTAGCTTGCATTCTCCGCTTGCTGACTGAGCTGGGTTGGTTGCAAGTAGGTCAGGCAGCAGTGTTGGACACAAACTGAGCAGAAATTGGTCCACTCCCGTAGTCGTGGCCGAGTGGTTAAGGCGATGGACTAGAAATCCATTGGGGTCTCCCCGCGCAGGTTCGAATCCTGCCGACTACGCTGTTTGCTGAAGGCCTTGAGGCAAAGCATCCATGCATTTTTCACGGTCCTCGCACTTATTTGCGAAATGTCCAGTCCCTCTTCGATGGACAGACACACCGCTGCTGCTTCTTGTATCCGGACTCCAGGGGTTGTCTTGGTTGAGCCAGTGGCACGCCTTGATCGTATAGTGGTTAGTACTCTGTGTTGTGGCTGCAGCAACCCCGGTTCGAATCCGCGTGACGGCAACCCTTTGCCGTTGAGTTTACGGGAAGGTTGAAATTTTTTACCACCTCATCTTTCTGCATGATTTTGTTTCTGAAGCTTGGCCTGTGCAGGGCGCCACCAGACAAGGGCGCCACCAGACAAGGGCGCTTGCTTTTTAACATTAGCCGTAGTCGTGGCCGAGAGGTCAAGGCAATGGACTTGAAATCCATTGGGGTCTCCCCACGCAGGTTCGAACTCTGCCGACTACGGGTGGGATTTGCAGTATTGCTTTAGATTTCTGTGACGTAATTGTGCCTTCTATTGTCCTTCGCTCTCTGTGCCATAACTGCTTCTAGCTTTCATCCTCGTGACACCTGCGTCTCTTCTGGGCAGCTTGTTGTAAAACTGCTGATTTATAAAAGGTGAGAAGCCAGTTCTCCACAAGAGCCCGGATAGCTCAGTCGGTAGAGCATCAGACTTTTAATCTGAGGGTCCAGGGTTCAAGTCCCTGTTCGGGAGAAGGTCTGTCTGATTTTGGCGGAGTCACCTTGCTATCACTACGGTCCATCTCTTCTTCTGAATCTGTACCGGAGCGGTGTTCCTTCCTGCTCCAGGGTATCAGTGCACCTCCCTTGTTTGGCACACCTGATTCTGATGGTCAGCTCGTTAGGAAAGCGCGCTCACAGAGTGAGTAGAATAAGACAGACCTCCGAATTGTGCAGTGCTGTCGGTCCCCAGGCCCAGCACTGAAAAAGCCCATTACATAGGATGAGACATGGCAGCATGATTTCTCTTAGAGCGATGTTCCTTCCTTCTCCAGGGGGTCAGTGCATCTTCCTTGTTCGGCACACATGATTCTGATGGTCAGCCCTTTAGGAAAGAGTGCTCACGGAGTGAGTAGAATAAGACAGACCTCCCATTTGTGCAGTGCTGTCGGTCCCCAGGGCCAGTACTGAAAAAGCCCATTACATAGGATGAGACATGGCAGCCTGATTTCTCCTCAGTGGGACTGCTGTTTTAGCCACTTCAAGGGCTAGCTTACAATCTCGGCTTGCTAGGTTGCAAGTAGGTCAGGCAGCAGTGTTACACACAACATGGCAGAAGGTGGTCTGCTTAATTCAAGTCCCTGTTTGGGCGAAGGTCAGTCTTCTTTTTGTAGGCCTCAGCTTGCTATCACTACGGTCCATCTCTTCTGCTGACTCTGTACTAGAGCGATGTTCCTTCCTGCTCCCGGGGATCAGTGCATCTCCCTTGTTTGGCACACCTGATTCTGATCGTCAGCCCTTTAGGAAAGAGTGCTCACAGAGTGAGTAGAATAAGACAGACTTCCCAATTGTGCAGTGCTGTCGGTCCCCAGGGCCAGTACTGAAAAACCCCATTACATAGGATGAGACATGGCAGCCTGATTTCTCCTCAGTGGGACCGCTGTTTTACCCGCTTGCAGGGCTAGCTTGCATTCTCCGCTTGCTGACTGAGCTGGGTTGGTTGCAAGTAGGTCAGGCAGCAGTGTTGGACACAAACTGAGCAGAAATTGGTCCACTCCCGTAGTCGTGGCCGAGTGGTTAAGGCGATGGACTAGAAATCCATTGGGGTCTCCCCGCGCAGGTTCGAATCCTGCCGACTACGCTGTTTGCTGAAGGCCATGAGGCAAAGCATCCATGCATTTTTCACGGTCCTCGCACTTATTTGCGAAATGTCCAGTCCCTCTTCGATGGACAAACACGCCGCTGCTGCTTCTTGTATCCGGGCTCCAGGGGTTGTCTTGGTTGAGCCAGTGGCACGCCGTGATCGTAAAGTGGTTAGTACTCTGCGTTGTGGCTGCAGCAACCCCGGTTCAAATCCGCGTCACGGCAACCCTTTGCCGTTGAGTATACGGGAAGGTTTAAATTTTTTACCACCTCATCTTTCTGCGTGATTTTGTTTCTGAAGCTTGGCCTGTGCAGGGCGCCACCAGACAAGGGTGCTTGCTTTTTAACATTAGCCGTAGTCGTGGCCGAGAGGTTAAGGCGATGGACTTGAAATCCATTGGGGTCTCCCCACGCAGGTTTGAACTCTGCCGACTACGGGAGGGATTTGCAGTATTGCTTTAGATTTCTGTGACGGTAATTGTGCCTTCTATTGTCCTTCGCTCTCTGTGCCATAACTGCTTCTAGCTTTCATCCTCGTGACACCTGCGTCTCTTCTGGGCAGCTTGTTGTAAAACTGCTGCTTTATAAAAGGTGGGAAGCCAGTGCTCCACAAGTGCCTGGATAGCTCAGTCGGTAGAGCATCAGACTTTTAATCTGAGGGTCCAGGGTTCAAGTCCCTGTTCGGGTGAAGGTCTGTCTGCTTTTGGCAGAGTCACCTTGCTATCACTACGGTCCATCTCTTCTTCTGAATCTACTTGAGCGGTGTTCCTTCCTGCTCCAGGGTATCAGTGCACCTCCCTTGTTAGGCACACCTGATTCTGATGGTCAGCTCGTTAGGAAAGCGCGCTCACAGAATGAGTAGAATAAGACAGACCTCCGAATTGTGCAGTGCTGTCGATCCCCAGGCCCAGCACTGAGAAACCCCATTACATAGGATGAGACATGGCAGCCTGATTTCAACTCAGTGGGACTGCTGTTTTACCCGCTTCCAGGGCTAGCTTACAATCTCGGCTTGTTAGGTTGCAAGTAGGTCAGGCAGCAATGTGACACACAACAGGGCAGAAGGTGGTCTGCTTAGTTCAAGTCCCTGTTTGGGCGAAGGTCAGTCTACTTTTTGGAGGCCTCAGCTTGCTATCACTACGGGTCCATCTCTTCTGCTGACTCTGTATTAGAGCGATGTTCCTTCCTTCTCCAGGGGGTCAGTGCATCTCCCTTGTTCATCACACATGATTCTGATGGTCAGCCCTTTAGGAAAGCGGGCTCACAGAGTGAGTAGAATAAGACAGACCTCCGAATTGTGCAGTGCTGTCGGTCCCCAGGCCCAGCACTGAAAAACCCCATTACATAGGATGAGACATGGCAGCCTGATTTCTCCTCAGTGGGACTGCTGTTTTACCCGCTTCCAGGGCTAGCTTACAATCTCGGCTTGCTAGGTTGCAAGTAGGTCAGGCAGCAGTGTTACACACAACATGGCAGAAGGTGGTCTGCTTAATTCAAGTCCCTGTTTGGGCGAAGGTCAGTCTTCTTTTTGTAGGCCTCAGCTTGCTATCACTACGGTCCATCTCTTCTGCTGACTCTGTACTAGAGCGATGTTCCTTCCTGCTCCCAGGGATCAGTGCATCTCTCTTGTTCGGCAAACCTGATTCTGATGGTCAGCCCTTTAGGAAAGAGTGCTCACAGAGTGAGTAGAATAAGACAGACTTCCCAATTGTGCAGTGCTGTCGGTCCCCAGGGCCAGTCCTGAAAAACCCCATTACATAGGATGAGACATGGCAGCCTGATTTCTCCTCAGTGGGACCGCTGTTTTACCCGCTTGCAGGGCTAGCTTGCAATCTTTGCTTGCTGACTGAGCTGGGTTGGTTGCAAGTAGGTCAGGCAGCAGTGTTGGAGACAAACTGAGCAGAAATTGGTCTACTCCCGTAGTCGTGGCCGAGTGGTTAAGGCGATGGACTAGAAATCCATTGCGGTCTCCCCGTGCAGGTTCGAATCCTGCCGACTACGCTGTTTGCTGAAGGCCATGAGGCAAAGCATCCATGCATTTTTCACGGTCCTCGCACTTATTTGCGAAATGTCCAGTCCCTCTTCGATGGACAAACACGCCGCTGCTCCTTCTTGTATCCGGGCTCCAGGAGTTGTCTTGGGTGAGCCAGTGGCACGCCGTTATTGTATAGTGGTTAGTACTCTGCGTTGTGGCCGCAGGAACCCCGGTTTGAATCCGGGTCACGGCATCCCTTTGCCGTTGAGTATACGGGAAGGTTGAATTTTTTTTACCACCTCATCTTTCTGCGTGATTTTGTTTCTGAAGCTTGGCCTTTGCAGGGCGCCACCAGACAAGGGCGCTTGCTATCTAACATTAGGCGTAGTCGTGGCCGAGAGGTTAAGGTGATGGACTTGAAATCCATTGGGGTCTCCCTGCGCAGGTTCGAACTCTGCCGACTACGGGAGGGATTTGCAGTATTGCTTTAGCTTTCTGTGACAGTAATTGTGCCTTCTATGGTCCTTCGCTCTCTGTGCCATAACTGCTTCTAGCTTTCATCCTCGTGACACCTGCGTCTCTTCTAGGCAGCTTGTTGTAAAACTGCTGCTTTATAAAAGGGGAGAAGCTAGTGCTCCATAAGAGCCCGGATAGCTCAGTCGGTAGAGCATCAGACTTTTAATCTGAGGGTCCAGGGTTCAAGTCCCTGTTCGGGCGAAGGTCTGTCTGCTTTTGGCGGAGTCACCTTGCTATCACTACGGTCCATCACTTCTTCTGAATCTGTACTGGAGCGGTGTTCCTTCCTGCTCCAGGGTATCAGTGCACCTCCCTTGTTTGGCACACCTGATTCTGATGGTTAGCTCGTTAGGAATGCGCGCTCACAGAGTGAGTAGAATAAGACAGACCTTCGAATTGTGCAGTGCTGTCGGTCCCCAGGCCCAGCACTGAAAAACGCCATTACATAGGATGAGACATGGCAGCCTGATTTCTCCTCAGTGGGACTGCTGTTTTAGCCGCTTCCAGGGCTAGCTTACAATCTCGGCTTGCTAGGTTGCAAGTAGGTCAGGCAGCAGTGTTACACACAACATGGCAGAAGGTGGTCTGCTTAATTCAAGTCCCTGTTTGGGCGAAGGTCAGTCTTCTTTTTGTAGGCCTCAGCTTGCTATCACTAAGGTCCATCTCTTCTGCTGACTCTGTACTAGAGCGATGTTCCTTCCTGCTCCCGGGGATCAGTGCATCTCCCTTGTTCGGCAAACCTGATTCTGATGGTCAGCCCTTTAGGAAAGAGTGCTCACAGAGTGAGTAGAATAAGACAGACTTCCCAATTGTGCAGTGCTGTCGGTCCCCAGGGCCAGTCCTGAAAAACCCCATTACATAGGATGAGACATGGCAGCCTGATTTCTCCTCAGTGGGACCGCTGTTTTACCCGCTTGCAGGGCTAGCTTGCAATCTCCGCTTGCTGACTGAGCTGGGTTGGTTGCAAGTAGGTCAGGCAGCAGTGTTGGACACAAACTGAGCAGAAATTGGTCTACTCCCGTAGTCGTGGCCGAGTGGTTAAGGCGATGGACTAGAAATCCATTGCGGTCTCCCCGCGCAGGTTCGAATCCTGCCGACTACACTGTTTGCTGAAGGCCATGAGGCAAAGCATCCATGCATTTTTCACGGTCCTCACACTTATTTGCGAAATGTCCAGTCCCTCTTCGATGGACAAACACGCTGCTGCTGCTTCTTGTATCCGGGCTCCAGGGGTTGTCTTGGTTGAGTCAGTGGCACGCCGTGATCGTATAGTGGTTAGTACTCTGCGTTGTGGCTGCAGCAACCCCGGTTCGAATCCGCGTTACGGCAACCCTTTGCCGTTGAGTATACGGGAAGGTTGAAAATTTTTACCACCTCATCTTTCTGCGTGATTTTGTTTCTGAAGCTTGGCCTGTGCAGGGCGCCACCAGACAAGGGCGCTTGCTTTTTAACATTAGGCGTAGTCGTGGCCGAGAGGTTAAGGCGATGGACTTGAAATCCATTGGGGTCTCCCCGCGCAGGTTCGAACTCTGCCGACTACTGGAGGGATTTGCAGTATTGCTTTAGATTTCTGTGACTGTAATTGTGCCTTCTATTGTCCTTCGCTCTCTGTGCCATAACTGCTTCTAGCTTTCATCCTCGTGACACCTGCTTCTCTTCTGGGCAGCTTGTTGTAATACTGCTGCTTTATAAAAGGTGAGAAGCCAGTTTTTCCACAAGAGCCCGGATAGCTCAGTCGGTAGAGCATCAGACTTTTAATCTGAGGGTCCAGGGTTCAAGTCCCTGTTCGGGTGAAGGTCTGTCTACTTTTGGCGGAGTCACCTTGCTATCACTACGGTCCATCTCTTCTTCTGAATCTGTACAGGAGCGGTGTTCCTTCCTGCTCCAGGGTATCAGTGCACCTCCCTTGTTTTGCACACCTGATTCTGATGGTCAGCTCGTTAGGAAAGCGCGCTCACAGAGTAAGTAGAATAAGACAGACCTCCGAATTGTGCAGTGCTGTCGGTCCCCAGGCCCAGCACTGAAAAACGTCATTACATAGGATGAGACATGGCAGCCTGATTTCTCTTAGAGCGATGTTCCTTCCTTCTCCAGGGGGTCAGTGCATCTTCCTTGTTCGGCACACATGATTCTGACGGTCAGCCCTTTAGGAAAGAGTGCTCACGGAGTGAGTAGAATAAGACAGACCTCCCATTTGTGCAGTGCTGTCGGTCCCCAGGGCCAGTACTGAAAAACCCCATTACATAGGATGAGACATGGCAGCCTGATTTCTCCTCAGTTGGACTGCTGTTTTACCCGCTTCCAGGGCTAGCTTACAATCTCCGCTTGCTAGGTTGCAAGTAGGTCAGGCAGCAGTGTTACACACAACATGGCAGAAGGTAGTCTGCTTAATTCAAGTCCCTGTTTGGGCAAAGGTCAGTCTTCTTTTTGTAGGCCTCAGCTTGCTATCACTACAGTCCATCTCTTCTGCTGACTCTGTACTAGAGCGATGTTCCTTCCTGCTCCCGGGGATCAGTGCATCTCCCTTGTTCGGCACACCTGATTCTGATGATCAGCCCTTTAGGAAAGAGTGCTCACAGAGTACGTAGAATAAGACGGACTTCCCAATTGTGCAGTGCTGTCGGTCCCCAGGGCCAGTACTGAAAAACCCCATTACATAGGATGAGACATGGCACCCTGATTTCTCCTCAGTGGGACTGCTGTTTTACCCGCTTCCAGGGCTAGCTTACAATCTCGGCCTGCTAGGTTGCAAGTAGGTCAGGCAGCAGTGTTACACACAACATGGCAGAAGGTGGTCTGCTTAATTCAAGTCCCTGTTTGGGTGAAGGTCAGTCTTCTTTTTGTAGGCCTCAGCTTGCTATCACTACGGTCCATCTCTTCTGCTGACTCTGTACTAGAGCGATGTTCCTTCCTGCTGCCGGGGTTCAGTGCATCTCCCTTGTTCGGCACACCTGATTCTGATCGTCAGCCCTTTAGGAAAGAGTGCTTACAGAGTGAGTAGAATAAGACAGACTTCCCAATTGTGCAGTGCTGTCAGTCCCCAGGGCCAGTACTGAAAAACCCCATTACATAGGATGAGACATGGCAGCCTGATTTCTCCTCAGTGGGACCGCTGTTTTACCCGCTTGCAGGGCTAGCTTGCAATCTCCGCTTGCTGACTGAGCTGGGTTGGTTGCAAGTAGGTCAGACAGCAGTGTTGGACACAAACTGAGCAGAAATTGGTTTACTACCATAGTCGTTGCTGAGTGGTTAAGGTGATGGACTAGAAATCCATTGGGGTCCCCCCGCGCAGGTTCGAATCCTGCCGACTACGCTGAAGGCCATGAGGCAAAGCATCCATGCATTTTTCACGGTCCTCGCACTTATTTGCAAAATGTCCAGTCCCTCTTCCATGGACAAACACGCCGCTGCTGCTTCTTGTATCCGGGCTCCAGGGGTTGTCTTGGGAGAGCCAGTGGCACGCCGTGATCGTATAGTGGTTAGTACTCTGTGTTGTGGCAGCAGCAACCCTCATTCAAATCTGGGTCACGGCAACCCTTTGCCGTTGAGTATACGGGAAGGTTGAAAATTTTTTACCACCTCATCTTTCTGCGTGATTTTGTTTCTGAAGCTTGGCCTGTGCAGGGCGCCACCAGACAAGGGCGCTTGCTTTCTAACATTAGGCGTAGTCGTGGCCGAGAGGTAAATGTGATGGACTTGAAATCCATTGGGGTCTCCCCGCGCAGGTTCGAACTCTGCCGACTATGGGAGGGATTTGTAGTACTGCTTTAGCTTTCTGTGACGGTAATTGTGCCTTCTATGGTCCTTCGCTCTCTGTGCCATAACTGCTTCTAGCTTTCATCCTCGTGACACCTGGGTGTCTTCTAGGCAGCTTGTTGTAAAACTGCTGCTTTATAAAATGTGAGAAGACAGTGCTCCACAAGAGCCCAGATAGCTCAGTAGGTAGAGCATCAGACTTTTAATCTGAGGGTCCAGGGTTCAAGTCCCTGTTCGGGCGAAGGTCTGTCTGCTTTTGGCGGAGTCACCTTGCTATCACTACGGTCCATCTCTTCTTCTGAATCTGTACTGGAGCGGTGTTCCTTCCTGCTCCAGGGTATCAGTGCACCTCCCTTGTTTGGCACACCTGATTCTGATGGTCAGCTTGTTAGGAAAGCGGGCTCACAGAGTGAGTAGAATAAGACAGACCTCCGAATTGTGCAGTGCTGTCGGTCCGCAGGCCCATCACTGAAAAACCCCATTACATAGGATGAGACATGGCAGCCTGATTTCTCCTCAGTGGGACTGCTGTTTTAGCCGCTTACAGGGCTAGCTTGCAATCTCCGCTTGCTAGGTTGCAAGTAGGTCAGGCAGCAGTGTTACACACAACATGGCAGAAGGTGGTCTGCTTAATTCAAGTCCCTGTTTGGGCGAAGGTCAGTCTTCTTTTTGTAGGCCTCAGCTTGCTATCACTAAGGTCCATCTCTTCTGCTGACTCTGTACTAGAGCGATGTTCCTTCCTGCTCCCGGGGATCAGTGCATCTCCCTTGTTCGGCAAACCTGATTCTGATGGTCAGCCCTTTAGGAAAGAGTGCTCACAGAGTGAGTAGAATAAGACAGACTTCCCAATTGTGCAGTGCTGTCGGTCCCCAGGGCCAGTCCTGAAAAACCCCATTACATAGGATGAGACATGGCAGCCTGATTTCTCCTCAGTGGGACCGCTGTTTTACCCGCTTGCAGGGCTAGCTTGCAATCTCCGCTTGCTGACTGAGCTGGGTTGGTTGCAAGTAGGTCAGGCAGCAGTGTTGGACACAAACTGAGCAGAAATTGGTCTACTCCCGTAGTCGTGGCCTAGTGGTTAAGGCGATGGACTAGAAATCCATTGCGGTCTCCCCGCGCAGGTTCGAATCCTGCCGACTACACTGTTTGCTGAAGGCCATGAGGCAAAGCATCCATGCATTTTTCACGGTCCTCACACTTATTTGCGAAATGTCCAGTCCCTCTTCGATGGACAAACACGCTGCTGCTGCTTCTTGTATCCGGGCTCCAGGGGTTGTCTTGGTTGAGCCAGTGGCACGCCGTGATCGTATAGTGGTTAGTACTCTGCGTTGTGGCTGCAGCAACCCCGGTTCGAATCCGCGTTACGGCAACCCTTTGCCGTTGAGTATACGGGAAGGTTGAAAATTTTTACCACCTCATCTTTCTGCGTGATTTTGTTTCTGAAGCTTGGCCTGTGCAGGGCGCCACCAGACAAGGGCGCTTGCTTTTTAACATTAGGCGTAGTCGTGGCCGAGAGGTTAAGGCGATGGACTTGAAATCCATTGGGGTCTCCCCGCGCAGATTCGAACTCTGCCGACTACGGGAGGGATTTGCAGTATTGCTTTAGATTTCTGTGACGGTAATTGTGCCTTCTATTGTCCTTCGCTCTCTGTGCCATAACTGCTTCTAGCTTTCATCCTCGTGACACCTGCTTCTCTTCTGGGCAGCTTGTTGTAATACTGCTGCTTTATAAAAGGTGAGAAGCCAGTTTTTCCACAAGAGCCCGGATAGCTCAGTCGGTAGAGCATCAGACTTTTAATCTGAGGGTCCAGGGTTCAAGTCCCTGTTCGGGTGAAGGTCTGTCTACTTTTGGCGGAGTCACCTTGCTATCACTACGGTCCATCTCTTCTTCTGAATCTGTACCGGAGCGGTGTTCCTTCCTGCTCCAGGGTATCAGTGCACCTCCCTTGTTTTGCACACCTGATTCTGATGGTCAGCTCGTTAGGAAAGCGCGCTCACAGAGTAAGTAGAATAAGACAGACCTCCGAATTGTGCAGTGCTGTCGGTCCCCAGGCCCAGCACTGAAAAACGTCATTACATAGGATGAGACATGGCAGCCTGATTTCTCTTAGAGCGATGTTCCTTCCTTCTCCAGGGGGTCAGTGCATCTTCCTTGTTCGGCACACATGATTCTGACGGTCAGCCCTTTAGGAAAGAGTGCTCACAGAGTGAGTAGAATAAGACAGACTTCCCAATTGTGCAGTGCTGTCGGTCCCCAGGGCCAGTCCTGAAAAACCCCATTACATAGGATGAGACATGGCAGCCTGATTTCTCCTCAGTGGGACCGCTGTTTTACCCGCTTGCAGGGCTAGCTTGCAATCTCCGCTTGCTGACTGAGCTGGGTTGGTTGCAAGTAGGTCAGGCAGCAGTGTTGGACACAAACTGAGCAGAAATTTGTCTACTCCCGTAGTTGTGGCCGAGTGGTTAAGGCGATGGACTAGAAATCCATTGCGGTCTCCCCGCGCAGGTTCGAATCCTGCCGACTACGCTGTTTGCTGAAGGCCATGAGGCAAAGCATCCATGCATTTTTCACGGTCCTCGCACTTATTTGCGAAATGTCCAGTCCCTCTTCGATGGACAAACACGCCGCTGCTCCTTCTTGTATCCGGGCTCCAGGGGTTGTCTTGGGTGAGCCAGTGGCTCGCCGTGATTGTATAGTGGTTAGTACTCTGCATTGTGGCCGCAGCAACCCCGGTTTGAATCCGGGTCACGGCAACCCTTTGCCGTTGAGTATACGGGAAGGTTGAAAATTTTTTACCACCTCATCTTTCTGCGTGATTTTGTTTCTGAAGCTTGGGCTTTGCAGGGCGCCACCAGACAAGGGCGCTTGCTATCTAACATTAGGCGTTGTCGTGGCCGAGAGGTTAAGGCGATGGACTTGAAATTCATTGGGGTCTCCCCGCGCAGGTTCGAACTCTGCCGACTACGGGAGGGATTTGCAGTATTGCTTTAGCTTTCTGTGACGGTAATTGTGCCTTCTATGGTCCTTCGCTCTCTGTGCCATAACTGCTTCTAGCTTTCATCCTCGTGACACCTGCGTCTCTTCTAGGCAGCTTGTTGTAAAACTGCTGCTTTATAAAAGGGGAGAAGCCAGTGCTCCATAAGAGCCCGGATAGCTCATTCGGTAGAGCATCAGACTTTTAATCTGAGGGTCCAGGGTTTAAGTCCCTGTTCGGGCGAAGGTCTGTCTGCTTTTGGCGGAGTCACCTTGCTATCACTACGGTCCATCTCTTCTTCTGAATCTGTACTGGAGCGGTGTTCCTTCCTGCTCCAGGGTATCAGTGCACCTCCCTCGTTTGGCACACCTGATTCTGATGGTCAGCTCGTTAGGAAAGCGGGCTCACAGAGTGTGCAGTGCTGTCGGTCCCCAGGCCCAGCACTGAAAAACCCCATTACATAGGATGAGACATGGCAGCCTGATTTCTCCTCAGTGGGACTGCTTTTTTACCCGCTTCCAGTGCTAGCTTACAATCTCGGCTTGCTAGGTTGCAAGTAGGTCAGGCAGCAATGTGACACACAACAGGGCAGAAGGTAGTCTGCTTAATTCAAGTCCCTGTTTGGGCGAAGGTCAGTCTACTTTTTGGAGGGCTCAGCTTGCTATCACTACGGGTCCATCTCTTCTGCTGACTCTGTATTAGAGCGATGTTCCTTCCTTCTCCCGGGGATCAGTGCATCTCCCTTGTTCGGCACACATGATTCTGATGGTCAGCACTTTAGGAAAGAGTGCTCACGGAGTGAGTAGAATAAGAAAGACCTCCCATTTGTGCAGTGCTGTCGGTCCCCAGGGCCAGTACTGAAAAACCCCATTACATAGGATTAGACATGGCAGCCTGATTTCTCCTCAGTGGGACTGCTGTTTTAGCTGCATCCAGGGCTAGCTTACAATCTCCGCTTGCTAGGTTGCAAGTAGGTCAGGCAGCAGTGTTACACACAACATGGCAGAAGGTGGTCTGCTTAATTCAAGTCCCTGTTTGGGCGAAGGTCAGTCTTCTTTTTGTAGGCCTCAGCTTGCTATCACTACGGTCCATCTCTTCTGCTGACTCTGTACTAGAGCGATGTTCCTTCCTGCTCCCGGGGATCAGTGCATCTCCCTTGTTCGGCACACCTGATTCTGATGATCAGCCCTTTAGGAAAGAGTGCTCACAGAGAGAGTAGAATAAGACAGACTTCCCAATTGTGCAGTGCTGTCGGTCCCCAGGGCCAGTACTGAAAAACCCCATTACAAAGGATGAGACATGGCAGCCTGATTTCTCCTCAGTGGGACTGCTGTTTTAGCCGCTTCCAGGGCTAGCTTAAAATCTCGGCTTGCTAGGTTGCAAGGAGGTCAGGCAGCAGTGTTACACACAACATGGCAGAAGGTGGTCTGCTTAATTCAAGTCCCTGTTTGGGCGAAGGTCAGTCTTCTTTTTGTAGGCCTCAGCTTGCTATCACTACGGTCCATCTCTTCTGCTGACTCTGTACTAGAGCGATGTTCCTTCCTGCTCCCGGGGATCAGTGCATCTCCCTTGTTCGGCAAACCTGATTCTGATGGTCATCCCTTTAGGAAAGAGTGCTCACAGAGTGAGTAGAATAAGACAGACTTCCCAATTGTGCAGTGCTGTCGGTCCCCAGGGCCAGTACTGAAAAACCCCATTACATAGGATAAGACATGGCAGCCTGATTTCTCCTCAGTGGGACCGCTGTTTTACCCGCTTGCAGGGCTAGCTTGCATTCTCCGCTTGCTGACTGAGCTGGGTTGGTTGCTAGTAGGTCAGGCAGCAGTGTTGGACACAAACTGAGCAGAAATTGGTCCACTCCCGTAGTCGTGGCCGAGTGGTTAAGGCGATGGACTAGAAATCCATTGGGGTCTCCCCGCGCAGGTTCGAATCCTGCCGACTACGCTGTTTGCTGAAGGCCATGAGGCAAAGCATCCATGCATTTTTCACGGTCCTCGCACTTATTTGCGAAATGTCCAGTCCCTCTTCGATGGACAAACACGCTGCTGCTGCTTCTTGTATCCGGGCTCCAGGGGTTGTCTTGGTTGAGCCAGTGGCACGCCGTGATCGTATAGTGGTTAGTACTCTGCGTTGTGGCTGCAGCAACCCCGGTTCGAATCCGCTTCACGGCAACCCTTTGCCGTTGAGTATACAGGAAGGTTGACATTTTTTACCACAACATCTTTCTGCGTGATTTTGTTTCTGAAGCTTGGCCTGTGCAGGGCGCCACCAGACAAGGGCGCTTGCTTTTTAACATTAGGCGTAGTCGTGGCCGAGAGGTTAAGGCGATGGACTTGAAATCCATTGGGGTCTCCCCGCGCAGGTTCGAACTCTGCCGACTACAGGAGGGATTTGCAGTATTGCTTTAGCTTTCTGTGACGGTAATTGTGCCTTCTATGGTCCTTCGCTCTCTGTGCCATAACTGCTTCTAGCTTTCATCCTCGTGACACCTGCGTCTCTTCTAGGCAGCTTGTTGTAAAACTGCTGCTTTATAAAAGGTGAGAAGCCAGTTCTCCATAAGAGCCTGGATAGCTCAGTCGGTAGAGCATCAGACTTTTAATCTGAGGGTCCAGGGTTCAAGTCCCTGTTCGGGCTAAGGTCTGTCTGCTTTTGGCGGAGTCACCTTGCTATCACTACGGTCCATCTGTTCTTCTGAATCTGTACCGGAGCGGTGTTCCTTCCTGCTCCAGGGTATCAGTGCACCTCCCTTGTTTGGCACACCTGATTCTGATGGTCAGCTCATTAGGAAAGCGCGCTCACAGAGTGAGTAGAATAAGACAGACCTCCGAATTGTGCAGTGCTGTCGGTCCCCAGGCCCAGCACTGAAAAACGCCATTACATAGGATGAGACATGGCAGCCTGATTTCTCTTAGAGCGATGTTCCTTCCTTCTCCAGGGGGTCAGTGCATCTTCCTTGTTCGGCACACATGATTCTGACGGTCAACCCTTTAGGAAAGAGTGCTCACGGAGTGAGTAGAATAAGACAGACCTCCCATTTGTGCAGTGCTGTCGGTCCCCAGGGCCAGTACTGAAAAACCACATTACATAGGATGAGACATGGCAGCCTGATTTCTCCTCAGTTGGACTGCTGTTTTAGCCACTTCAAGGGCTAGCTTACAATCTCAGCTTGCTAGGTTGCAAGTAGGTCAGGCAGCAGTGTTACACACAACATGGAAGAAGGTGGTCTGCTTAATTTAAGTCCCTGTTTGGGCGAAGGTCAGTCTTCTTTTTGTAGGCCTCAGCTTGCTATCACTACGGTCCATCTCTTCTGCTGACTCTGTACTAGAGCGATGTTCCTTCCTGCTCCCGGGGATCAGTGCATCTCCCTTGTTCGGCAAACCTGATTCTGATGGTCAGCCCTTTAGGAAAGAGTGCTGACAGAGTGAGTAGAATAAGACAGACTTCCCAATTGTGCAGTGCTGTCGGTCCTCAGGGCCAGTACTGAAAAACCCCATTACATAGGATGAGACATGGCAGCCTGATTTCTCCTCAGTGGGACCGCTGTTTTACCCGCTTGCAGGGCTAGCTTGCAATCTCCGCTTGCTGACTGAGCTGGGTTGGTTGCAAGGAGGTCAGACAGCAGTGTTGGACACAAACTGAGCAGAAATTGGTTTACTACCATAGTCGTGGCTGAGTGGTTAAGGCGATGGACTAGAAATCCATTGGGGTTTCCCCGCGCAGGTTTGAATCCTGCCGACTACGCTGAAGGCCATGAGGCAAAGCATCCATGCATTTTTCACGGTCCTCGCACTTATTTGCGAAATGTCCAGTCTCTCTTCGATGGACAAACACGCTGCTGCTGCTTCTTGTATCCGGGCTCCAGGGGCTGTCTTGGGTGAGCCAGTGGCACGCCGTGATCGTATAGTGGTTAGTACTCTGCGTTGTGGCCGCAGCAACCCCGGTTTGAATCCGGGTCACGGCAACCCTTTGCCGTTGATTATACGGGAAGGTTGAAAATTTTTTACCACCTCATCTTTCTGCGTGATTTTGTTTCTGAAGCTTGGCCTGTGCAGGGCGCCACCAGACAAGGGTGCTTGCTTTTTAACATTAGCCGTAGTCGTGGCCGAGAGGTTAAGGCGATGGACTTGAAATCCATTGGGGTCTCCCCACGCAGGTTCGAACTCTGCCGACTACGGGAGGGACTTGCAGTATTGCTTTAGATTTCTGTGACGGTAATTGTGCCTTCTATTGTCCTTCGCTCTCTGTGCCATAACTGCTTCTAGCTTTCATCCTCGTGACACCTGCGTCTCTTCTGGGCAGCTTGTTGTAAAACTGCTGCTTTATAAAAGGTGAGAAGCCAGTTCTCCACAAGAGCCCGGATAGCTCAGTCGGTAGAGCATCAGACTTTTAATCTGAGGGTCCAGGGTTCAAGTCCCTGTTCGGGTGAAGGTCTGTCTGCTTTTGGCGGAGTCACCTTGCTATCACTACGGTCCATCTCTTCTTCTGAATCTGTACCGGAGCGGTGTTCCTTCCTGCTCCAGGGTATCAGTGCACCTCCCTTGTTTGGCACACCTGATTCTGATGGTCAGCTCATTAGGAAAGCGCGCTCACAGAGTGAGTAGAATAAGACAGACCTCCGAATTGTGCAGTGCTGTCGGTCCCCAGGCCCAGCACTGAAAAACGTCATTACATAGGATGAGACATGGCAGCCTGATTTCTCCTCAGTGGGACTGCTGTTTTACCCGCTTACAGGGCTAGCTTGCAATCTCCGCTTGCTAGGTTGCAAGTAGGTCAGGCAGCAATGTGACACACAACAGGGCAGAAGGTAGTCTGCTTAATTCAAGTCCCTGTTTGGGCGAAGGTCAGTCTACTTTTTGGAGGGCTCAGCTTGCTATCACTACGGGTCCATCTCTTCTGCTGACTCTGTATTAGAGCGATGTTCTTTCCTTCTCCCGGGGATCAGTGCATCTCCCTTGTCCGGCACACATGATTCTGATGGTCAGCCCTTTAGGAAAGAGTGCTCACGGAGTGAGTAGAATAAGAAAGACCTCCCATTTGTGCAGTGCTGTCGGTCCCCAGGGCCAGTACTGAAAAACCCCATTACATAGGATGAGACATGGCAGCCTGATTTCTCCTCAGTGGGACTGCTGTTTTAGCTGCATCCAGGGCTAGCTTACAATCTCCGCTTGCTAGCTTGCAAGTAGGTCAGGCAGCAGTGTTACACACAACATGGCAGAAGGTGGTCTGCTTAATTCAAGTCCCTGTTTGGGCGAAGGTCAGTCTTCTTTTTGTAGGCCTCAGCTTGCTATCACTACGGTCCATCTATTCTGCTGACTCTGTACTAGAGCGATGTTCCTTCCTGCTCCCGGGGATCAGTGCATCTCCCTTGTTCGGCAAACCTGATTCTGATGGTCATCCCTTTAGGAAAGAGTGCTCACAGAGTGAGTAGATTAAGACAGACTTCCCAATTGTGCAGTGCTGTCGGTCCCCAGGGCCAGTACTGAAAAACCCCATTACATAGGATGAGACATGGCAGCCTGATTTCTCCTCAGTGGGACCGCTGTTTTACACGCTTGCAGGGCTAGCTTGCATTCTCCGCTTGCTGACTGAGCTGGGTTGGTTGCAAGTAGGTCAGGCAGCAGTGTTGGACACAAACTGAGCAGAAATTGGTCCACTCCCGTAGTTGTGGACGAGTGGTTAAGGCGATGGACTAGAAATCCATTGGGGTCTCCCCGCGCAGTTTCGAATCCTGCCGACTACGCTGAAGGCCATGAGGCAAAGCATCCATGCATTTTTCACGGTCCTCGCACTTATTTGCGAAATGTCCAGTCCCTCTTCGATGGACAAACACGCCGCTGCTGCTTCTTGTATCCGGGCTCCAGGGGTTGTCTTGGGTGAGCCAGTGGCATGCTGTGATCGTATAGTGGTTAGTACTCTGTGTTGTGGCTGCAGCAACCCTGGTTCGATTCCGGGTCAGGGCAACACTTTGCCCTTGAGTATATGGGAAGGTTGAAAATTTTTTACAACCTCATCTTTCTGCGTGATTTTGTTTCTGAAGCTTGGCCTGTGCAGGGCGCCACCAGACAAGGGCGCTTGCTTTCTAACATTAGGCGTAGTCGTGGCCGAGAGGTTAAGGCGATGGACTTGAAATCCATTGGGGTCTCCCCGCGCAGGTTCGAACTCTGCCGACTACGGAAGGGATTTGCAGTATTGCTTTAGCTTTCTGTGACGGTAATTGTGCCTTCTATGGTCCTTCGCTCTCTGTGCCATAACTGCTTCTAGCATTCATCCTCGTGACACCTGGGTCCCTTCTAGGCAGCTTGTTGTAAAACTGCTGCTTTATAAAAGGTGAGAAGACAGTGCTCCACAAGAGCCAGGATAGCTCAGTCGGTAGAGCATCAGACTTTTAATCTGAGGGTCCAGGGTTCGAGTCCCTGTTCGGGTGAAGGTCTGTCTGCTTTTGGCGGAGTCACCTTGCTATCACTATGGTCCATCTCTTCTTCTGAATCTGTACTGGAGCAGTGTTCCTTCCTGCTCCAGCGTATCAGTGCACCTCCCTTGTTTGGAACACCTGATTCTGATGGTCAGCTCGTTAGGAAAGCGGGCTCACAGAGTGAGTAGAATAAGACAGACCTCCGAATTGTGCAGTGCTGTCGGTCCCCAGGCCCAGCACTGAAAAACCCCATTACATAGGATGAGACATGGCAGCCTGATTTCTCCTCAGTGAGACCGCTGTTTTACCCGCTTGCAGGGCTAGCTTGCAATCTCCGCTTGCTGACTGAGCTGGGTTGGTTGCAATTAGGTCAGGCAGCAGTGTTGGTCACAAACTGAGCAGAAATTGGTCTACTCCTGTAGTCGTGTCCGAGTGGTTAAGGCGATGGACTAGAAATCCATCGGGGTCTCTCCGCGCAGGTTCGAATCCTGCAGACTATACTGTTTGCTGAAGGCCATGAGGCAAAGCATCCATGCATTTTTCAAGGTCCTCGCACTTATTTGCAAAATGTCCAGTCCCTCTTCGATGGACAAACACGCCGCTGCTGCTTCTTGTATCCGGGATCCAGGGGTTGTCTTGGGTGAGCCAGTGGCACGCTTTCATCGTATAGTGGTTAGTACTCTGTGTTGTGGCCGCAGCAACCCCGGTTCGAATCCTGGTCACGGCAACCCTTTGCCGTTGGGTATACGGGAAGGTTGAACATTTTTTACCACCTCATCTTTCTGAGTGACTTTGTTTCTGAAGCTTGGCCTGTGCAGGGCACCACCAGACAAGGGCGCTTGCTTTTTAACATTAGGCGTAGTCGTGGCCGAGAGGTTAAGGTGATGGACTTGAAATTCATTGGGATCTCCCCGCGCAGGTTCGAACTCTGCCGACTACGGGAGGGATTTGCAGTATTGCTTTAGCTTTCTGTGACGGTAATTGTGCCTTCTATTGTCCTTCGCTCTCTGTGCCATAACTGCTTCTAGCTTTCATCCTCGTGACACCTGCGTCTCTTCTGGGCAGCTTGTTGTAAAACTGCTGCTTTATAAAAGGTGAGAAACCAGTTCTCCACAAGAGCCAGGATAGCTCAGTCGGTAGAGCATCAGACTTTTAATCTGAGGGTCCAGGGTTCAAGTCCCTGTTCAGGTGAAGGTCTGTCTGCTTTTGGCGGAGTCACCTTGCTATCACTACGGTCCATCTCTTCTTCTGAATCTGTACCGGAGCGGTGTTCCTTCCTGCTCCAGGGTATCAGTGCACCTCCCTTGTTTGGCACAACTGATTCTGATGGTCAGCTCGTTAGGAAAACGGGCTCACAGAGTGAGTAGAATAAGACAGACCTCCGAATTGTGCAGTGCTGTCGGTCCCCAGGCCCATCACTGAAAAACCCCATTACATAGGATGAGACATGACAGCCTGATTTCTCCTCAGTGGGACTGCTGTTTTACCCGCTTACAGGGCTAGCTTGCAATCTCCGCTTGCTAGGTTGCAAGTAGGTCAGGCAGCAATGTGACACAACAGGGCAGAAGGTAGTCTGCTTAATTCAAGTCCCTGTTTGGGCGAAGGTCAGTCTACTTTTTGGAGGGCTCAGCTTGCTATCACTACGGGTCCATCTATTCTGCTGACTCTGTATTAGAGCGATGTTCCTTCCTTCTCCCGGGGATCAGTGCATCTCCCTTGTTCGGCACACATGATTCTGATGGTCAGCCCTTTAGGAAAGAGTGCTCACGGAGTGAGTAGAATAAGAAAGACCTCCCATTTGTGCAGTGCTGTCGGTCCCCAGGGCCAGTACTGAAAAACCCCATTAGATAGGATTAGACATGGCAGCCTGATTTCTCCTCAGTGGGACTGCTGTTTTAGCTGCTTCCAGGGCTAGCTTACAATCTCCGCTTGCTAGGTTGCAAGTAGGTCAGGCAGCAGTGTTACACACAACATGGCAGAAGGTGGTCTGCTTAATTTAAGTCCCTGTTTGGGCAAAGGTCAGTCTTCTTTTTGTAGGCCTCAGCTTGCTATCACTACGGTCCATCTCTTCTGCTGACTCTGTACTAGAGCGATGTTCCTTCCTGCTCCCGGGGATCAGTGCATCTCCCTTGTACGGCACACCTGATTCTGATGATCAGCCCTTTAGGAAAGAGTGCTCACAGAGTGAGTAGAATAAGACGGAATTCCCAATTGTGCAGTGCTGTCGGTCCCCAGGGCCAGTACTGAAAAACCCCATTACATAGGATGAGACATGGCAGCCTGAATTCTCCTCAGTGGGACTGCTGTTTTACCCGCTTCCAGTGCTAGCTTACAATCTCGGCTTGCTAGGTTGCAAGTAGGTCAGGCAGCAATGTGACACACAACAGGGCAGAAGGTAGTCTGCTTAATTCAAGTCCCTGTTTGGGCGAAGGTCAGTCTACTTTTTGGAGGGCTCAGCTTGCTATCACTACGGGTCCATCTCTTCTGCTGACTCTGTATTAGAGCGATGTTCCTTCCTTCTCCCGGGGATCAGTGCATCTCCCTTGTTCGGCACACATGATTCTGATGGTCAGCCCTTTAGGAAAGAGTGCTCACGGAGTGAGTAGAATAAGAAAGACCTCCCATTTGTGCAGTGCTGTCGGTCCCCAGGGCCAGTACTGAAAAACCCCATTACAAAGGATGAGACATGGCAGCCTGATTTCTCCTCAGTGGGACTGCTGTTTTAGCCACTTCAAGGGCTAGCTTACAATCTCGGCTTGCTAGGTTGCAAGTAGGTCAGGCAGCAGTGTTACACACAACATGGCAGAAGGTGGTCTACTTAATTCAAGTCCCTGTTTGGGCGAAGGTCAGTCTTCTTTTTGTAGGCCTCAGCTTGCTATCACTACGGTCCATCTCTTCTGCTGACTCTGTACTAGAGCGATGTTCCTTCCTGCTCCCGGGGATCAGTGCGTCTCCCTTGTTCGGCAAACCTGATTCTGATGGTCAGCCCTTTAGGAAAGAGTGCTCACAGAGTGAGTAAAATAAGACATAAGATTTTAAAGAGCGCTAGGGGAAGGGCGGTACCGCTGGTGCCACGACCAGGTGCTAAAGGCTTTGGCGGACTCCATCTGCACAGCGATCCAGCTCAGCAAGACCCAGGTAGCCCCCAAACAGACAATCACCTTCATTAGAGCTGGGCAGAAGGAACAATTCCACCGGCCTAGCTCTACGGGGGGGCTCCTCTCCACTGCTCGTGATTGGCAGCTTCAGGTTGACCTTGGAAGGCAGCTTAAGTTCCCAGGCAACATCACAGCCACTTCTCTCCGCCCAGACATGGTGCTAACATCTGAGTCTACCAAGCAAGTGGTTATCCTGGAACTAACTGTCCCCTGGGAAGACCATATTGAAGAGGCCCACGAGCGCAAGAGGGCTAACTACGCAGGGCTCAGCTCGAAGTGCCGGAACAATGGCTGGAAAACTCGCTGCGAGCCAGTCGAGGTCGGGTGCCGAGGCTTCGCTGGCCACTCACTGCTGCGAACCCTCAAACTCCTTGGAGTGAAAGGACTGCAATTGAAAAAAGCCACCGCAAACATCTTAGAGGCCACAGAAAGGGCTTCTCGGTGGCTGTAGATCCGTAGGGGGGATCCGTGGAGCAACATGCCACTTGGACACAAGCCGGGGACTGATCACCCCCGGCTGGGTCGCCCGGGTGAGGGTGTATGAAGATTAAAGACCCGAAACACCCTATGACCTCGGGTTTTTCACTGATGACGTGTCCAAGTAGCACCAGAAGGTGTATTCAAACTCTAGACAGACTTCCCAATTGTGCAGTGCTGTCGGTCCCCAGGGCCAGTACTGAAAAACCCCATTACATAGGATGAGACATGGCAGCCTGATTTCTCCTCAGTGGGATCGCTGTTTTACCCGCTTGCAGGGCTAGCTTGCAATCTCCGCTTGCTGACTGAGCTGGGTTGGTTGCAAGTAGGTCAGGCAGCAGTGTTGGACACAAACTGAGCAGAAATTGGTCTACTCCCGTAGTCGTGGCCGAGTGGTTAAGGCGATGGACTAGAAATCCATTGGGGTCTCCCCTCGCAAGTTCAAATCCTGCCGACTAAACTGTTTGCTGAAGGCCATGAGACAAAGCATCCATGCATTTTTCATGGTCCTCGCACTTATTTGCAAAATGTCCAGTCCCTTTTCGATTGACAAACACGCCACTGCTGCTTCTTGTATCCGGGCTCCAGGGATTCTCTTGGGTGAGCCAGTGGCACGGCGTGATCGTATAGTGGTTAATACTTTGCGTTGTGGCCGCAGCAACCCCGGTTCGAATCAGGGTCACGGCAACCCTTTGCCGTTGAGTATACGGGAAGGTTGAAAATTTTTTTACCACCTCATCTTTCTGCGTGATTTTGTTTCTGAAGCTTGGCCTGTGCAGGGCGCCACCAGACAAGGGGGCTTGCTTTCTAAGATTAGGCGTAGTCGTGGCCGAGAGGTTAAGGCGATGGACTTGAAATCCATTGGGGTCTCCCCGCGCAGGTTCGAACCCTGCCGACTACGGGAGGGCTTTGCAGTATTGCTTTAGCTTTCTGTGACGGTAATTGTGCCTTCTATGGTCCTTCGCTCTCTGTGCCATAACTGCTTCTAGCTTTCATCCTCGTGACACCTGCGTCTCTTCTGGGCAGCTTGTTGTAAAACTGCTGCTTTATAAAAGGTGAGAAGCCAGTGCTCCACAAGAGCCCGGGTAGCTCAGTCGGTAGAGCATCAGACTTTTAATCTGAGGGTCCAGGGTTCAAGTCCCTGTTTGGGTGAAGGTCTGTCTGCTTTTGGCTGAGTCACCCTGCTGTCACTACGGTCCATCTCTTCTTCTGAATCTGTACTGGAGCGGTGTTCCTTCCTGCTCCAGGGTATCAGTGCACCTCCCTTAATCGGCACACCTGATTCTGATGGTCAGCCCTTTAGGAAAGAGTGCTCAAAGAGTGAGAAGAATAAGACAGACTTCCCAATTGTGCAGTGCTGTCAGTCCCCAGTGGGATCGCTGTTTTACCCGCTTGCAGGGCTAGCTTGCAATCTCTGCTTGCTGACTGAGCTGGGTTGGTTGCAAGTAGGGCAGCAGTGTTGGACACAAACTGAGCAGAAATTGGTTGGCTTGTTCGGCACACCTGATTCTTATGGTCAGCCCTTTTTTTTTTTTGGAGCGTCCATTCAGGTATAAGTTTGAGGGCTCGTGTACGTGGGTTAAGGGGACCTGCGCGCTGACCCCAAAAAATTTTTGCAGGATGCGGTGTCGATGTCTGCCGACTGCGCTGGCCCACGGGAGACCCCTGACCGGCGCGGGAGGATCTGGACCCCCGAGGGGCCTCGCGGAAGCTTACCCAAATTTGAGGCCCCTAAATGCCATTCAGCACTTCTCCACAGGGTGGCGCATGGAGCAGTACACCTCAGGTTTAAAACAGTGGCATTTACCCGAATGGGGGATGGACGATTTTTTTGCCCACGAAACCAATATTTGTCCATTTGACCTTTAAAGTTACAGAATGACCACAGAACCGGTGCGGACCCCCGTCGGACCCCCAACCCGGGTCCCACGAACCCATTATTTGTCCATTTGACCATTATATTCACACAATGACTGCGGATCATCTGCGGACCCCTTGCGGACCCCCACCCTGGGTCCCACGAACCTAGTATTTGTCCATTTGACCATTATATTTACACAATGACTGCGGATCATCTGCGGACCACTTGCGGACCCCCACCCTGGGTCCCACAAACCCACTATTTGTCCATTTGACCATTATATTCACACAATGACTGCGGATCATCTGCGGACCACTTGCGGACCCCCACCCTGGGTCCCACGAACCCACTATTTGTCCATTTGACCATTATGTTCACACAATGACTGCGGATCATCTGCGGACCACTTGCGGACCCCCACCCTGGGTCCCACGAACCCAATATTTGTCCATTTGACCATTATGTTCACACAATGACTGCGGATCATCTGCGGACCACTTGTGGACCCCCACCCTGGTTCCCACGAACCCACTATTTGTCCATTTGACCATTATGTTCACGGAATGACCACAGATCACATGCGGAACATTTGCGGACCCCACCTCCGGGTCCCACGGACCCAATATTTGTCCATTTGACCATTAGCGTTAGAAAAGAGCCTCGTTCGGACATTTTTTTCTGAGACATCCCTGGGGCCCAAAACTTGGAACGGTGGCTCCTGGGGCTTCCCCCAGTAAGCTTATGAAGGCCCGGGGCCCAAGAGCCCTTGCAATCAGTGTCCACGAACCCGCTATGCTGAACACATTCAAATAAATGGCAGGTGGGATTTTTTTAGAAAAGTCCCAGGGGCCCGAAATTCGGAACGGTGGCTCTTTGGGGCCCCTGGATCGTGCAGTCAAAAGCGCGGGGCCCTAGTGCGATGCACTTTTTTCCCTTTAGTCCTACGACTATGTGCTTCGGGGCCCTGGGTGAGGGGCCCCTGAGATGCCAGAATCTAAAATCTGGGGGCCCTCCGGCCTATCGTCTCCGAACTGTGGACGTCCCACCTCCCATCAAAACGCGTAACGCTTTTGTGTACGTGGGGTCCCTTCTGTGACCGTTTGACCCCTAAAGAAGGTGGTAGGGCCACCAGACTTCAGTGCCCGGTCGAGGGGATCCCCTCGAGACACATATCCAAAATTCGGCCCGATCGGACCCTTGGGAGTCGTGTCCACGTCGTGTCCACGACCCTCTTGGGATCCCCCGAATTTCAGCCGCGGGGTCCAACGCATCGCGGAGATATTAGCAAAAAAATAGTACCATCCACCCCCCTCGCACCTACTCATCCATACCGGCCAGGGTGCACCCTCCCCGGCTAGAGAAGGCAGCTCGAAGGGGGTGGAAGTCGGAAGAAAAAAATTTTTATGAGGCCTAGAGAAAACACTTGTACTGTACCCAGGGCACTCAGAGGAATCCATTTTTGTAAGTTTTATCCCATTATACTGTAGAAATATGCATATAAAAAATGTTGGATTTTGGTTAACCAAAATGTCACAGACTTTGCCAAGCTGTAACTCCGCAAAACGGGGCCAAACTGCACCAAACTCGGGTCAAGGTCAGACCAGGTGGCCCTCTATCCGATGACACCTGCCCCATGTCCCTATGACCCCGGGGGTCAAAGTTACGGCCCCCCAAAATGTTCAATTCAATTCAATTCAAGTTTATTTGTATAGCGCTTTTTACAATACAAATCGTTACAAAGCAACTTTACAGAAAATTATGTTTCTACAATATTTAGTAGTAGCTAGTAGTTTGTGCACGTTTGACAGGATTTTAGAAAAATAAAAATAATAATAATAATAATACAAGACGTAGTCAGCTAGATGATGAACTATCAATATTATTAATTAATAGTAATTTATAGGATGCAGTTACACATGTAGCAATATTTGTTAGTTCTGTTTGTTGATTCAAGGTTAGCATCATCTGGGGTCCTCTGAGGGTCAGCATCATCTCTTCTCAGGTGTTCTGGATCCAGACTGGAGCTTGTGTAAATCCTAGTTACCACGGGATGTAAATCCCGTGGCAAAACATAGAAACAAAATAGAGACATCATTAGCATAGCTGCTGATCCAACAAAGTAAAATTAGTTTAACCCAAGCTAAAGAATAAAAATGCAGATGCAACTACACTCACAATTTAAGAGATACATTATTCGAATGCTTGGTGAAAGAGATGCGTTTTTAATCTAGATTTAAACAGAGAGAGTGTGTCTGAACCCCGAACATTATCAGGAAGGCTATTCCAGAGTTTGGGAGCCAAATGTGAAAAAGCTCTACCTCCTTTAGTGGACTTTGCTATCCTAGGAACTACCAAAAGTCCAGCGTTTTGTGACCTTAGGGTGCGTGATGGGTTGTAGCGTGGTAGAAGGCTAGTTAGGTACGCAGGAGCTAAACCATTTAGGGCCTTATGGGTAAGTAATGATAATTTGTAACTGATACGGAACTTAATAGGTAGCCAGTGCAGAGACTGTAAAATAGGGGTAATATGATCATATTTTCTTGACCTGGTAAGGACTCTAGCTGCTGCATTTTGGACGACCTGTAGCTTGTTTATTGACGAAGCAGGACAACCACCTAGAAGTCCATTACAATAGTCCAGTCTAGAGGTCATGAAAGCATGAACTAGCTTTTCTGCATCAGAAACAGATAACATGTTTCGTAGCTTGGCAATGTTTCTAAGATGGAAGAATGCGGTTTTTGTAACATTGGAAATATGATTTTCAAAAGACAAATTGCTGTCCAATATAACACCCAGATTTCTGACTGTAGAGGAAGTAACAGTACATCCGTCTAGTTGCAGATTGTAATCTACAAGATTCTGTGTGGTGTTTTTTGGTCCAATAATTAATATCTCTGTCTTATCCGAATTTAATTGGAGAAAATTATTTGTCATCCAATCTTTTACATTTTTAACACACTCTGTTAGCTTAGATAATTGGGAAGTTTCATCTGGTCTCGTTGAAATATATAGCTGAGTATCATCAGCATAACAGTGGAAGCTAATTCCATATTTTCTAATAATATTACCAAGGGGCAACATGTATATTGAAAATAGAAGGGGACCTAGGACGGATCCTTGTGGCACTCCATATTTTACTGATGATAAATGAGATGACACCCCATTTAAGTAAACAAAATGGTAGCGATCGGACAGGTAGGATCTAAACCATCTTAGAGCCTGCCCTTGAATACCTGTATAGTTTTGTAATCGATCTATGAGTATGTCATGATCTATGGTGTCGAACGCAGCACTAAGATCAAGTAAGACTAGAAATGAGATGCAGCCTTGATCTGACGCAAGAAGCAGGTCATTTGTAATTTTAACAAGTGCAGTTTCTGTGCTATGGTGGGGCCTAAAACCTGACTGAAATTCTTCATACAGATCATTTTTATGCAGGAAGGTGCTCAATTGAGCAGACACAACTTTTTCTAAAATTTTAGACATAAATGGAAGATTTGAAATAGGCCTATAATTTGCCAGTACACTAGGATCTAGTTTTGGTTTCTTAATAAGAGGCTTGATAACCGCCATTATGATAACCGCCAAAATGTGGGATTTGAACCGGGATAACTCAGGAACCGGACCACCCAGGAACTAGAGGGTGGTCGCATACGGTAGGCCCCTCGACCCTCTAGGGATCCCCTGAATTTCAGCCCCGGGGTCCACCGCTTCGCGGAGATATTAGCAAAAAAATAGTACCATCCACCCCCCTCGCACCTACTCATCCATGCCGGCCAGGGTGCACCCTCCCCGGCTAGAGAAGGCAGCTCAAAGGGGGTGGAAGTCGGAAGAAAAGTTTTTTTATGAGGCCGAGAGAAAACAGTTGTACTGTACTCAGGGCACTCAGAGGAATCAATTTTTGTAAGTTTTAACCCATAATACTGTAGAATTTGCATAAAAATGAGCGTTGAATTTTGGCACACATGTGCACCACATGTGGTGCGTATCTCACTTTTCATTAAATAGCAACTGTATTTAACTTTATTTATTTCAAATGTGTGTTATTGTTAATGAAAAGACCTTTACTGTACTCAGGACACCCAGAGGAATCAATTCTTGTAAGTTTTATCCAATAATAATGTAAAATATGCATAAAAATTTATGTCCACCAGAGCACTACGGAGGTCCCGCTGAATAAATTGTACATGGACATTTTTTTAAAAAAAACCTCCCATTTGCCATTTATTCAGCACGCCCTTCCTAATGGTTCCGTTGACGGATCAATTTTAGCGATTTCGTGGTTGAAGTCTCATCTGCTGTACTCTGCAAGCTCCGAGGAACCCATTTTTGTAAGTTTTGTCCCATAATACTGTAGAATTATGCATAGAAAACCACATGTGGTGCATGTCCACCCGCAATTTATTTGAACCCCATCCAAATATATGGCAGGTGGGACTTTTTTAGAAACATCCCAGAGGCCCGAAATTCGGATCGGTGGGTCCAGGGGCCGCCGCGAGTGAGCTGACGAAAGCGCGGGACCCTCAGGCGAGGGAAAAATTCGGAGCCTCCTGCACAAAATCTCTCCCTCAGCCCTCTCTGACTCTTACATGATGAGAGCATTTTGAGAGATTTGAGGGTGCCGGGCGGGCATTTTTTTTCAAGGTCCAACAGCTTCGTGCTTCGGGGACATGGGAGAGGGGCCCCTGAGATGCTCGAATCTCGAATCTGGGGGCCCTACGACCTATCGTCTCCGAAGGGCGGATATCCCACCTCCAATGTAAACATGTACCGGTTTGGTGGACAAGCCCTTCCGTTTTTGACCTTTTGACCCCTAAGGAAGGTCGTAGGGCCACCAAACTTCTCTGCCCGGTCAAGGGGGTCCCCATGAGGCAATCATACCAAATTCGGCCCGATCAGACCCCGGCGAGCCGTGTCCACGAAACCGCTAGGCCGAACACATTCAAGTAATTGGCAGGTGGGACTTTTTCAGAAAAGACCCAGGGGCCCAAAATTCGGATCGGTGGGTCAAGGGGCCGCCCCGAGTGAGCTTCCGAAAGCGCGGGGCCCTGGGGCCCTCGCGAGTTGTGTCCACGAATCCGCTAGGCCGAACCCATTCAAGTATGTGGCAGGTGGGACTTTTTTAGAAAAGACCCAGGGGCCCGAAATTCGGATCGGTGGGTCCAGGGGCCGCCCCGATTGAGCTGCCGAAAGAGCGGGGCCCTAAGGCGAGGGGATAATTCGGAGCCTCCTGCACAAAATCTCTCCCTCAGCCCTCTCTGACTCTTACATGATCAGAGCCTTTTGAGAGATTTCAGGGTGCCGGATGGGAATTATTTTTTCAAGGTCCTACAGCTTCGTGCTTTGGGGACATGGGAGAGGGGCCTCTGACATGCGAGAATCTCGAATCTCGGGGCCCTACGACCCATCGTCTCCGAAGGGCGGATGTCCCATCTCCAATGTAAACGCGTACCGGTTTGGTGGACAAGCGCTCCCTTTTTTGACCCTTTGATCCCTAAATAAGGTCGTAGGGGTCACCAGACTTCTATGCCCGGTCGAGGTGGCCCCCATGAGACACATATCCAAAATTCGGCCCGATCGGACCCCGGCGAGCCGTGTCCACGAAACCGCTAGGCCGAACACATTCAAGTAAATGGCAGGAGGGATTTTTTAGAAACGTCCTAGGGGCCCGAAATTTGGATCGGTTGCTCGTGAGGGCCCCTAGAACGTGCTGTCAAAAGCGTGAGGACCTAGCGCGATGCCCTTTTTTTCCATGGGTCCTACGTGACTACGTGTTTCGGGGCCCTTGTTGAGGGGCCCCTGAGAAGCCAGAATCTCAAATCTGGGGGCCTTACAACCTATCGTCTCCGAACTGTGGACGTCCCACCTCCCATCAAAACGCGTACCGCTTTTGTGGACGTGGGGTCCCTTCTGTGACCGTTTGACCCCTAAAGAAGGTCGTAGGGCCACCAGACTTCTGTGCCCGGTCGAGGGGATGCCCTCGAGACACATATCCAAAATTCGGCCCGATCGGACCCTTGGGAGTCGTGTCCACGAATCCGCTAGGCCGAAAGCATGGGAATAAATGGCAGGTGGGATTTTTTTAGAAACGTCCCAGAGGTCCCAAATTTCACAGCGGGGTCCGTGGGGCCCCCCCAGTGACCTCACCGAGACCGCGGACCGATCGGAGTGACTTGCGTCGGCGACCCCGAAATGGCCAGAGGGGGCGCCGGTGAGCGCCCGCGGGGCGGGGACGCCCACCCCCCACCTCTGGGACCCTTTTGGGAACGTTCCGTAAAAATAGTGGAAAAGTGGACAAATAGTGGTTCCGTGGGACCGGGGGTCCGGGTCGGGGGGTCCTCGCGGCTGGAGGGTCCGATCCGCGATGATAATGGTTAAATGGACAAATAATGGGTTCGTGGTCACGGGGGTCTGCACAGCGGACCCATATGGCGGGTGGACAAAACGCAGCGCGCTGGGATGCGAAGCCCACCCTAGAACAGCCCCGGCCATTCGTTTAATGGGAGAAAGGCCAAATAATAGGGTCCTGGGAGCGAATACCCCCAATGGCCAGCAGAACGATGGCAAAAGGACCTTTATAGGGAGCGTGGTCACGGGGGTCCGCTAAGCGGGCCCATATGGCGGGTGGACAAAACGCGGCCCGCTGGGATGCGAAGCCCACCCTAGAACTGCCCCGGCCATTTGTTTAATAGGAGAAAGGCCAAATAATAGGGTCCTGGGAGCGAATACCCCCAACGGCCAGCAGAACGATGGCAAAAGGACCTTTATAGGGTTCGTGGGAGGTGGGGGTGGTGGTGGGGGGGCTCTCCCGGTGGTCAACATCACCCCCTAGAGGTGTCAATACTTGGTTTACTGCGGATTCCCTACGGAAAAGGGGGGTAAGCCGACTCGTCCCGTTGGCCAGTTTTCTAAAGAAGAAAATGGATCCAAATTGACAGTACAATCCCTTCGAACCATTATGCGGTATATGGCAATTTAAATGAATGGGTTTTTTTTCCACGAACCCATTATGTGTACTACCTAACATTAGGCGTAGCCGTGGCCGAGAGGTTAAGGCGATGGACTTGAAATCCATTGGGGTCTCCCTGCGCAGGTTCGAACTCTGGGTTAATGGTAGAACAGGAAGGGAGAATAAAAGGAATAGGCATAGAGGGAGGAGAGAATAAAATATTTCAATACGCTGATGATACTACGCTATTGCTGCAAGATCTGTTGAGTGTAAGGGAAGCAATGAAAATAGTACAAACATTTTGCAGGGGATCAGGGGCTAAAGTGAACGAGGATAAAACAGTATACATGAGATTCGGGAGAAGTGAGGTTTTAACGGCGCACTTTAATTTTAAGGAAATGAATGAAATAAAGATTTTAGGTGTTTTAATGGGGAGGGATGAAACCAAAGCAGAAGGAATTATGTGGGAGGAGATGTTAGGAGGGATCGAGAGAAGGTTGAATTTTTGGAGATTAATGTCCTTAACTTTGGAGGGGAGGGTTTTAATTTTGAATGTTTTAATGGTTTCTAAGTTATGGCATATTTTATATGTGGCTTCAATGCCGTTGTGGACAGAAAAAAGGCTGAAAAAATGTTTTTTAGATTTTTTATGGGAAGGAAAGCCACCGAGAATTGCATATAACACTTTAATAGGAGCAGTGGGGAAGGGGGGGCTAGGGCTAATGGACGTGGAGCAAAGAAAGAACAGTTTAAGGGTGAAAATCATAAGCAAATATCTAGACGAAGAAAATAAAGCAGCATGGAAAAGAACAATGGGGCATTTTTTAAACAAGTGTAGTCATTTTAATCTGGGGGACAACATTTTATGGATGAAAACAACAAATTGGATGACGGAGGGGCTGCCAGAATTTTATAAAGAACTGATGAGAGCATGGGGAAAATGTTTAGATAATGTGCATTTTAAGCCACAAGGTAGAGAGAACATTTTAAATCAGCCTTTATTCTTAAACAACTGCATTTTAAATCAAGGGAAGCAGGTTTTTTTTAAGAAATGGTGGGATGTTGGAATCATGAAAGTCAGAGATGTTTTATATGAATTCAAAGAGGGGTTTTTACCAGTGCAATACATTGTGGATGTGATGGAGGAGGCAAAGGAGGATTATAGCAGACAAGAGATTACAAACAAATATGATTTAATTAAGAATGCTATACCTAAAGAATGGATAAAGAGAATTGAAAATATGGAAGAAGAAAATCAAGGAAAAGATGTGTATGCAAATATGGGGGGGAAATTGTGTGCTTTTAAAGAATGTACTGTGAAAATGTTTTATTGTTTTTTTAGAGATGTGGTTTTCAAGAAACCTGTTGTAAATGAATACTGGCTACGGATGTTCAATGATGTACCGGAAGAGAAAATATGGGGGAATATAAATGGGAAAATTGTACAGACTAAACTGGAGAATATGGAATATTTTATCAGGAACAAAGCAGTGTTTACAGATGTGATTTTAAGCAAAATTGGGATGGAGGAAAGTGCAATATGTAAAGTATGCCAAGATGCAGATGAAGGGTTTTTACACTTGTTTTTATATTGTGATAAGCTGAAAGATTTTAATGAGAGATGTAAAAGAATGATTTTAATTTTGAGAGGAGAGGGAAATGGAAACTTTGAGTGGGAAAAGGTGTTAATGTTGGGCATTAATGAGAAATATAAACATGAGAAGCTGATTAATTTACTTGTGATGCTGATGAAAAGTGCGATATGGGAAAGAAGAGTGGTGGTGAAAAAGGACAATGCTTTAATTGATGTATGGAATGTGTTTAGGAGAAAAGTTGAAAAATATGTTGGATGTCTGTTTTATTATTTTAAATTGGAGGAAACGATTGATGTTTTTTATAATATTTTTACTCAGGAGGTATTAATGGTCTTCAAAGAGCTGGGAATTGAATTTTCATTTTTAAAAGATTAAACTATTTAATGACTTCTTTCTTTAAATTGTAAGATGTCTGTCAATTCAAGATTTTAGGAATTTTTTATGTCAAAGAAAGAATCTTATGTACTTTTGTATGTGAATAATTGATATGTATGTTTGAATTGATTAATTTCTTCAATAAAAAAAAAAAAAAAAAGGTTAAGGCGATTGACTTGAAATCCATTGGGGTCTCCCTGCGCAGGTTCGAACTCTGCCGACTACGGGAGGGATTTGCAGTATTGCTTTAGCTTTCTGTGACGGTAATTGTGCCTTCTATTGTCCTTCGCTCTCTGTGCCATAACTGCTTCTAGCTTTCATCCTCGTGACACCTGCGTCTCTTCTGGGCAGCTTGTTGTAAAACTGCTGCTTTATAAAAGGTGAGAAGCCAGTTCTCCACAAGAGCCCGGATAGCTCAGTCGGTAGAGCATCAGACTTTTAATCTGAGGGTCCAGGGTTCAAGTCCCTGTTCGGGTGAAGGTCTGTCTGCTTTTGGCGGAGTCACCTTGCTATCACTACGGTCCATCTCTTCTTCTGAATCTGTACCGGAGCGGTGTTCCTTCCTGCTCCAGGGTATCAGTGCACCTCCCTTGTTTGGCACACCTGATTCTGATGGTCAGCTCGTTAGGAAAGCGCGCTCACAGAGTGAGTAGAATAAGACAGACCTCCGAATTGTGCAGTGCTGTCGGTCCCCAGGCCCAGCACTGAAAAACGTCATTACATAGGATGAGACATGGCAGCCTGATTTCTCCTCAGTGGGACTGCTGTTTTACCCGCTTACAGGGCTAGCTTGCAATCTCCGCTTGCTAGGTTGCAAGTAGGTCAGGCAGCAATGTGACACACAACAGGGCAGAAGGTAGTCTGCTTAATTCAAGTCCCTGTTTGGGCGAAGGTCAGTCTACTTTTTGGAGGGCTCAGCTTGCTATCACTACGGGTCCATCTCTTCTGCTGACTCTGTACTAGAGCGATGTTCCTTCCTGCTCCCGGGGATCAGTGCATCTCCCTTGTTCGGCACACCTGATTCTGATGATCAGCCCTTTAGGAAAGAGTGCTCACAGAGTACGTAGAATAAGACGGACTTCCCAATTGTGCAGTGCTGTCGGTCCCCAGGGCCAGTACTGAAAAACCACATTACATAGGATGAGACATGGCAGCCTGATTTCTCCTCAGTGGGACTGCTGTTTTACCCGCTTCCAGTGCTAGCTTACAATCTCGGCTTCCTGAGTTGCAAGTAGGTCAGGCAGCAATGTGACACACAACAGGGCAGAAGGTAGTCTGCTTAATTCAAGTCCCTGTTTGGGCGAAGGTCAGTCTACTTTTTGGAGGGCTCAGCTTGCTATCACTACGGGTCCATCTCTTCTGCTGACTCTGTATTAGAGCGATGTTCTTTCCTTCTCCCGGGGATCAGTGCATCTCCCTTGTTCGGCACACATGATTCTGATGGTCAGCCCTTTAGGAAAGAGTGCTCACGGAGTGAGTAGAATAAGAAAGACCTCCCATTTGTGCAGTGCTGTCGGTCCCCAGGGCCAGTACTGAAAAACCCCATTACATAGGATGAGACATGGCAGCCTGATTTCTCCTCAGTGGGACTGCTGTTTTAGCCGCTTCCAGAGGTAGCTTACAATCTCGGCTTGCTAGCTTGCAAGTAGGTCAGGCAGCAGTGTTACACACAACATGGCAGAAGGTGGTCTGCTTAATTCAAGTCCCTGTTTGGGCGTAGGTCAGTCGTCTTTTTGTAGGCCTCAGCTTGCTATCACTACGGTCCATCTCTTCTGCTGACTCTGTACTAGAGCGATGTTCCTTTCTGCTCCCGGGGATCAGTGCATCTCCCTTGTTCGGCAAACCTGATTCTGATGGTCAGCCCTTTAGGAAAGAGTGCTCACAGAGTGAGTAGAATAAGACAGACTTCCCAATTGTGCAGTGCTGTCGGTCCCAAGGGCCAGTACTGAAAAACCTCATTACATAGGATGAGACATGGCAGCCTGATTTCTCCTCAGTGGGACTGTGTTTTACCCGCTTGCAGGGCTAGCTTGCAATCTCCGCTTGCTGACTGAGCTGGGTTGGTTGCAAGTAGGTCAGGCAACAGTGTTGGACACAAACTGAGCAGTAATTGGTCTACTCCCGTAGTCGTGGCTGAGTGGTTAAGGTGATAGACTTGAAATCCATTGGGGTCTCCCCGCGCAGGTTCGAATCCTGCTGACTACGCTGCTTGCTGAAGGCCATGAGGCAAAGCATCCATGCATTTTTCACGGTCCTCGCACTTATTTGCAAAATGTCCAGTCCCTCTTCGATGGACAAACACGCCACTGCTGCTTCTTCTATCCGGGCTCCAGGGGTTGTCTTGGGTGAGCCAGTGGCACGCCGTGATCGTATAGTGGTTAGTACTCTGCGTTGTGGCCGCAGCAACCCCGGTTCGAATCCGGGTCATGGCAACCCTCTGCTGTTGAGTATACGGGAAGGTTGAACATTTTTTACCACCTCATCGTTCTGCGTGATTTTGTTTCTGAAGATTGGCCTGTGCAGGGCGCCATCAGACAAGGGGGCTTGCTTTCTAACATTAGGCGTAGTCGTGGCCCAGAGGTTAAGACGATGGACGATGGACTTGAAATCCATTGGGGTCTCCCTGCGCAGGTTCGAACTCTTCCCATTTCCGGAAGGATTTGCAGTATTGCTTTAGCTTTCTGTGACTGTAATTGTGCCATCTATGGTCCTTCGCTCTCTGTGCCATAACTATTTCTAGCTTTCATCCTTGTGACACCTGCGTCTCTTCTGGGCAGCTTGTTGTAAAACTGCTGCTTTATAAAAGGTGAGAAGCCAGTGCTCCACAAGAGCCTGGATAGCTCAGTCGGTAGAGCATCAGACTTTTAATTTGAGGGTCCAGGGTTCAAGTCCCTGTTAGGGTGAAGGTCTGTCTGCTTTTGGCGGAGTCACCTTGCTATCACTACGGTCCATCTCTTCTTCTGAATCTGTACTGGAGCGGTGTTCCTTCCTGCTCCAGGGTATCAGTGCACCTCCCTTGTTTGGCACACCTGAATCTGATGGTCAGCTCGTTAGGAAAGCGCGCTCACAGAGTGAGTAGAATAAGACAGACCTCCGAATTGTGCAGTGCTGTCGGTCCCCAGGCCCAGCACTGAAAAACCCCATTATATAGGATGAGACATGGCAGCCTGATTTCTCCTCAGTGGGACTGCTGTTTTACCCGCTTCCAGGGCTAGCTTACAATCTCGGCTTGCTAGGTTGCAAGTAGGTCAGGCAGCAATGTGACACACAACAGGGCAGAAGGTGGTCTGCTTAATTCAAGTCCCTGTTTGGGCGAAGGTCAGTCTACTTTTTGGAGCCCTCAGCTTGCTATCACTACGGGTCCATCTGTTCTGCTGACTCTGTATTAGAGCGATTTTCCTTCCTTCTCCCGGGGATCAGTGCATCTCCCTTGATCGGCACACATGATTCTGATGGTCAGCCCTTTAGGAAAGAGTGCTCACAGAGTGAGTAGAATAAGACAGACTTCCCAATTGTGCAGTGCTGTCGGTCCCCGGGGTCAGTACTGAAAAACCCCATTACATAGGATGAGACATGGCAGGCTGATTTCTCCTCAGTGGGACCGCTGTTTTACCCGCTTGCAGGGCTAGCTTGCAATCTCTGCTTGCTGACTGAGCTGGTTTGGTTGCAAGTAGGTCAGGCAGCAGTGTTGGACACAAACTGAGCAGAAATTGGTCTACTGCCGTAGTCGTGGCCGAGTGGTTAAGGCGATGGATTAGAAATCCATTGGGGTCTCCCCGCGCAGATTCGAATCCTGCCGACTTCACTGTTTGCTGAAGGCCATGAGGCAAGGCATCCATGCATTTTTCACGGTCCTCGCACTTATTTGCGAAATGTCCAGTCCCTCTTCGATGGACAAACACGCCGCTGCTGCTTCTTCTATCCGGGCTCCAGGGATTGTCTTGGGTGAGCCAGTGGCACGCCGTGATCGTATAGTGGTTAGTACTCTGCGTTGTGGCTGCAGCAACCCCTTTCGAATCCGGGTCGCGGCAACCCTTTGCCATTGAGTATACGGGAAGGTTGTACATTTTTTACCACCTCATATTTTTGCGTGATTTTGTTTCTGAAGCTTGGCCTGTGCAGGGCGCCATCAGACAAGGGGGCTTGCTTTCTAACATTAGGCGTAGTCGTGGCCGAGAGGTTAAGGCGATGGACTTGAAATCCATTGGGGTCTCCCTGCGCAGGTTCGAACTCTTCCCATTTCCGGAAGGATTTGCAGTATTGCTTTAGCTTTCTGTGACGGTAATTGTGCCATCTATGGTCCTTCGCTCTCTGTGCCATAACTGCTTCTAGCTTTCATCCTCGTGACACCTGGGTCTCTTCTAGGCAGCTTGTTGTAAAACTGCTGCTTTATAAAAGGTGAGAAGACAGTGCTCCACAAGAGCCCGGATAGCTCAGTTGGTAGAGCATCAGACTTTTAATCTGAGGGTCCAGGGTTCAAGTCCCTGTTCAGGCGAAGGTCTGTCTGCTTTTGGCGGAGTCACCTTGCTATCACTACGGTCCATCTCTTCTTCTGAATCTGTACTGGAGCGGTGTTCCTTCCTGCTCCAGGGTATCAGTGCACCTCCCTTGTTTGGCACACCTGATTCTGATGGTCAGTTCGTTAGGAAAGCGCGCTCACAGAGTGAGTAGAATAAGACAGACCTCCGAATTGTGCAGTGCTGTCGGTCCCCAGGCCCAGCACTGAAAAACCCCATTACATAGGATGAGACATGGCAGCCTGATTTCTCCTCAGTGGGACTGCTGTTTTACCCACTTCCAGGGCTAGCTTACAATCTCGGCTTGCTAGGTTGCAAGTAGGTCAGGCAGCAATGTGACACACAACAGGGCAGAAGGTGGTCTGCTTAATTCAAGTCCCTGTTTGGGCAAAGGTCAGTCTACTTTTTGGAGGCCTCAGCTTGCTATCACTACGGGTCCATCTCTTCTGCTGACTCTGTATTAGAGCGATGTTCCTTCCTTCTCCAGGGGGTCAGTACATCTCCCTTGATCGGTACACATGATTCTGATGGTCAGCCCTTTAGGAAAGTGTGCTCACAGAGTGAGTAGAATAAGACAGACTTCCCAATTGTGCAGTGCTGTCGGTCCCCGGGGTCAGTACTGAAAAACCCCATTACATAGGATGAGACATGGCAGGCTGATTTCTCCTCAGTGGGACCGCTGTTTTACCCGCTTGCAGGGCTAGCTTGCAATCTCTGCTTGCTGACTGAGCTGCTTTGGTTGCAAGTAGGTCAGGCAGCAGTGTTGGACACAAACTGAGCAGAAATTGGTCTACTGCCGTAGTCGTGGCCGAGTGGTTAAGGCGATGGATTACAAAATCCATTGGGGTCTCCCCGCGCAGATTCGAATCCTGCCGACTACACTGTTTGCTGAAGGCCATGAGGCAAGGCATCCATGCATTTTTCACGGTCCTCGCACTTATTTGCGAAATGTCCAGTCCCTCTTCGATGGACAAACACGCCGCTGCTGCTTCTTCTATCCGGGCTCCAGGGATTGTCTTGGGTGAGCCAGTGGCACGCCGTGATCGTATAGTGGTTAGTACTCTGCGTTGTGGCTGCAGCAACCCCTTTCGAATCCAGGTCGCGGCAACCCTTTGCCGTTGAGTATACGGGAAGGTTGTAAATTTTTTTACCACCTCATCTTTTTGCGTGATTTTGTTTCTGAAGCTTGGCCTGTGCAGGGCGCCATCAGACAAGGGGGCTTGCTTTCTAACATTAGGCGTAGTCGTGGCCGAGAGGTTAAGGCGATGGACTTGAAATCCATTGGGGTCTCCCTGCGCAGGTTCGAACTCTTCCCATTTCCGGAAGGATTTGCAGTATTGCTTTAGCTTTCTGTGACTGTAATTGTGCCATCTATGGTCCTTCGCTCTCTGTGCCATAACTATTTCTAGCTTTCATCCTTGTGACACCTGCGTCTCTTCTGGGCAGCTTGTTGTAAAACTGCTGCTTTATAAAAGGTGAGAAGCCAGTGCTCCACAAGAGCCTGGATAGCTCAGTCGGTAGAGCATCAGACTTTTAATTTGAGGGTCCAGGGTTCAAGTCCCTGTTAGGGTGAAGGTCTGTCTGCTTTTGGCGGAGTCACCTTGCTATCACTACGGTCCATCTCTTCTTCTGAATCTGTACTGGAGCGGTGTTCCTTCCTGCTCCAGGGTATCAGTGCACCTCCCTTGTTTGGCACACCTGAATCTGATGGTCAGCTCGTTAGGAAAGCGCGCTCACAGAGTGAGTAGAATAAGACAGACCTCCGAATTGTGCAGTGCTGTCGGTCCCCAGGCCCAGCACTGAAAAACCCCATTACATAGGATGAGACATGGCAGCCTGATTTCTCCTCAGTGGGACTGCTGTTTTACCCGCTTCCAGGGCTAGCTTACAATCTCAGCTTGCTAGGTTGCAAGTAGGTCAGGCAGCAATGTGACACACAACAGGGCAGAAGGTAGTCTGCTTAATTCAAGTCCCTGTTTGGGCGAAGGTCAGTCTACTTTTTGGAGGCCTCAGCTTGCTATCACTACGGGTCCATCTGTTCTGCTGACTCTGTATTAGAGCGATTTTCCTTCCTTCTCCCGGGGATCAGTGCATCTCCCTTGATCGGCACACATGATTCTGATGGTCAGCCCTTTAGGAAAGAGTGCTCACAGAGTGAGTAGAATAAGACAGACTTCCCAATTGTGCAGTGCTGTCGGTCCCCGGGGTCAGTACTGAAAAACCCCATTACATAGGATGAGACATGGCAGGCTGATTTCTCCTCAGTGGGACCGCTGTTTTACCCGCTTGCAGGGCTAGCTTGCAATCTCTGCTTGCTGACTGAGCTGGTTTGGTTGCAAGTAGGTCAGGCAGCAGTGTTGGACACAAACTGAGCAGAAATTGGTCTACTGCCGTAGTCGTGGCGAGTGGTTAAGGCGATGGATTAGAAATCCATTGGGGTCTCCCCGCGCAGATTCGAATCCTGCCGACTTCACTGTTTGCTGAAGGCCATGAGGCAAGGCATCCATGCATTTTTCACGGTCCTCGCACTTATTTGCGAAATGTCCAGTCCCTCTTCGATGGACAAACACGCCGCTGCTGCTTCTTCTATCCGGGCTCCAGGGATTGTCTTGGGTGAGCCAGTGGCACGCCGTGATCGTATAGTGGTTAGTACTCTGCGTTGTGGCTGCAGCAACCCCTTTCGAATCCGGGTCGCGGCAACCCTTTGCCATTGAGTATACGGGAAGGTTGTACATTTTTTACCACCTCATCTTTTTGCGTGATTTTGTTTCTGAAGCTTGGCCTGTGCAGGGCGCCATCAGACAAGGGGGCTTGCTTTCTAACATTAGGCGTAGTCGTGGCCGAGAGGTTAAGGCGATGGACTTGAAATCCATTGGGGTCTCCCTGCGCAGGTTCGAACTCTTCCCATTTCCGGAAGGATTTGCAGTGTTGCTTTAGCTTTCTGTGACTGTAATTGTGCCATCTATGGTCCTTCGCTCTCTGTGCCATAACTATTTCTAGCTTTCATCCTTGTGACACCTGCGTCTCTTCTGGGCAGCTTGTTGTAAAACTGCTGCTTTATAAAAGGTGAGAAGCCAGTACTCCACAAGAGCCTGGATAGCTCAGTCGGTAGAGCATCAGACTTTTAATTTTAGGGTCCAGGGTTCAAGTCCCTGTTAGGGTGAAGGTCTGTCTGCTTTTGGCGGAGTCACCTTGCTATCACTACGGTCCATCTCTTCTTCTGAATCTGTACTGGAGCGGTGTTCCTTCCTGCTCCAGGGTATCAGTGCACCTCCCTTGTTTGGCACACCTGAATCTGATGGTCAGCTCGTTAGGAAAGCGCGCTCACAGAGTGAGTAGAATAAGACAGACCTCCGAATTGTGCAGTGCTGTCGGTCCCCAGGCCCAGCACTGAAAAACCCCATTACATAGGATGAGACATGGCAGCCTGATTTCTCCTCAGTGGGACTGCTGTTTTACCCACTTCCAGGGCTAGCTTACAATCTCGGCTTGCTAGGTTGCAAGTAGGTCAGGCAGCAATGTGACACACAACAGGGCAGAAGGTGGTCTGCTTAATTCAAGTCCCTGTTTGGGCGAAGGTCAGTCTACTTTTTGGAGGCCTCAGCTTGCTATCACTACGGGTCCATCTGTTCTGCTGACTCTGTATTAGAGCGATTTTCCTTCCTTCTCCCGGGGATCAGTGCATCTCCCTTGATTGGCACACATGTTTCTGATGGTCAGCCCTTTAGGAAAGAGTGCTCACGGAGTGAGTAGAATAAGACAGACCTCCCATTTGTGCAGTGCTGTCGGTCCCCAAGGCCAGTACTGAAAAACCCCATTACATAGGATGAGACATGGCAGCCTGATTTCTCCTCAGTGGGACCGCTGTTTTAGCCGCTTCCAGGGCTAGCTTACAATCTCGGCTTGCTAGGTTGCAAGTAGGTCAGGCAGCAGTGTTACACACAACATGGCAGAAGGTGGTCTGCTTAATTCAAGTCCCTGTTTGGGCGTAGGTCAGTCTTCTTTTTGTAGGCCTCAGCTTGCTATCACTACGGTCCATATCTTCTGCTGACTCTGTACTAGAGCGATGTTCCTTTCTGCTCTCGGGGATCAGTGCATCTCCCTTGTTCGGCAAACCTGATTCTGATGGTCAGCCCTTTAGGAAAGAGTGCTCACAGAGTGAGTAGAATAAGACAGACTTCCCAATTGTGCAGTGCTGTTGGTCCCAAGGGCCAGTACTGAAAAACCCCATTACATAGGATGAGACATGGCAGCCTGATTTCTCCTCAGTGGGACCGCTGTTTTACCCGCTTGCAGGGCTAGCTTGCATTCTCCGCTTGCTGACTGAGCTGGGTTGGTTGCAAGTAGGTCAGGCAGCAGTGTTGGACACAAACTGAGCAGAAATTGGTCTACTCCCGTAGTTGTGGCCGAGTGGTTAAGGCGATGGACTTGAAATCCATTGGGGTCTCCCCGCGCAGGTTCGAATCTGCCGACTACGCTGTTTGCTGAAGGCCATGAGGCAAAGCATCCATGCATTTTTTACGGTCCTCGCACTTATTTGCGAAATGTCCAGTCCCTCTTCGATGGACAAACACGCCGCTGCTGCTTCTTGTATCCGGGCTCCAGGGGTTGTCTTGGTTGAGCCAGTGGCACGCCGTGATTGTATAGTGGTTAATACTCTGCGTTGTGGCTGCAGCAACCCCGGTTCGAATCCGCGTCACGGCAACCCTTTGCCGTTGAGTATACGGGAAGGTTGAAATTTTTTACCACCTCATCTTTCTGCGTGATTTTGTTTCTGAAGCTTGGCCTGTGCAGGGCGCCACCAGACAAGGGCGCTTGCTTTTTAACATTAGGCGTAGTCGTGGCCGAGAGGTTAAGGCGATGGACTTGAAATCCATTGGGGTCTCTCCGCGCAGGTTCAAACTCTGCCGACTATGGGAGGGATTTGCAGTATTGCTTTAGATTTTTGTGACGGTAATTGTGCCTTCTATTGTCCTTCGCTCTCTGTGCATAACTGCTTCTAGCTTTCATCCTCGTGACAGCTGCGTCTCTTCTGGGCAGCTTGTTGTAAAACTGCTGCTTTATAAAAGGTGAGAAGCCAGTTCTCCACAAAAGCCCGGATAGCTCAGTCGGTAGAGCATCAGACTTTTAATCTGAGGGTCTAGGGTTCAAGTCCCTGTTCGGGTGAAGGTCTGTCTGCTTTTGGCGGAGTCACCTTGCTATCACTACGGTCCATCTCTTCTTCTGAATCTGTACCGGAGCGGTGTTCCTTCCTGCTTCAGGGTATCAGTGCACCTCCCTTGTTTGGCACACCTGATTCTGATGGTCAGCTCGTTAGGAAAGCGCGCTCACAGAGTGAGTAGAATAAGACAGACCTCCGAATTGTGCAGTGCTGTCGGTCCCCAGGCCCAGCACTGAAAAACGTCATAACATAGGATGAGACATGGCAGCCTGATTTCTCTTAGAGCGATGTTCCTTCCTTCTCCAGGGGGTCAGTGCATCTCCGTGTTCGGCACACATGATCCTGATGGTCAGCCCTTTAGTAAAGATTGCTCACGGAGTGAGTAGAATAAGACAGACCTCCCATTTGTGCAGTGCTGTCGGTCCCCAGGGCCAGTACTGAAAAAGCCCATTACATAGGATGAGACATGGCAGCCTGATTTCTCCTCAGTGGGACTGCTGTTTTAGCCACTTCAAGGGCTAGCTTACAATCTCGGCTTGCTAGGTTGCAAGTAGGTCAGGCAGCAGTGTTACACACAACATGGCAGAAGGTGGTCTGCTTAATTCAAGTCCCTGTTTGGGCGAAGGTCAGTCTTCTTTTTGTAGGCCTCAGCTTGCTATCACTATGGTCCATCTCTTCTGCTGACTCTGTACTAGAGCGATGTTCCTTCCTGCTCCCGGGGATCAGTGCACCTCCCTTGTTTGGCACACCTGATTCTGATGGTCAGCTCGTTAGGAAAGCGCGCTCACAGAGTGAGTAGAATAAGACAGACCTCCGAATTGTGCAGTGCTGTCGGTCCCCAGGCCCGGCACTGAAAAACGTCATTACATAGGATGAGACATGGCAGCCTGATTTCTCTTAGAGCGATGTTCCTTCCTTCTCCAGGGGGTCAGTGCATCTTCCTTGTTCGGCACACATGATTCTGATGGTCAGCCCTTTAGGAAAGAGTGCTCACGGAGTGAGTAGAATAAGACAGACTTCCCAATTGTGCAGTGCTGTCGGTCCCCAGGGCCAGTACTGAAAAACCCCATTACATAGAATGAGACATGGCAGCCTGATTTCTCCTCAGTGGGACCGCTGTTTTACCCGCTTGCAGGGCTAGCTTGCAATCTCCGCTTGCTGACTGAGCTGGGTTGGTTGCAAGTAGGTCAGACAGCAGTGTTGGACACAAACTGAGCAGAAATTGGTTTGCTACCATAGTCGTGGCTGAGTGGTTAAGGCGATGGACTAGAAATCCATTGGGGTTTCCCCGCGCAGGTTTGAATCCTGCCGACTACGCTGAAGGCCATGAGGCAAAGCATCCATGCGTTTTTCACGGTCCTCGCACTTATTTGCGAAATGTCCAGTCTCTCTTCGATGGACAAACACGCCGCTGCTGCTTCTTGTATCCGGGCTCCAGGGGCTGTCTTGGGTGAGCCAGTGGCACGCTGTGATCGTATAGTGGTTAGTACTCTGCGTTGTGGCCGCAGCAACCCCGGTTCGAATCCGGGTCACGGCAACCCTTTGCCGTTGATTATACGGGAAGGTTGAACATTTTTTACCACCTCATCTTTCTGCGTGATTTTGTTTCTGAAGCTTGGCCTGTGCAGGGCGCCACCAGACAAGGGCGCTTGCTTTTTAACATTAGCCATAGTCGTGGCCGAGAGGTTAAGGCGATGGACTTGAAATCCATTGGGGTCTCCCCGCGCAGGTTCGAACTCTGCCGACTACGGGAGGGATTTGCAGTATTGCTTTAGATTTCTGTGACGTAATTGTGCCTTCTATTGTCCTTCGCTCTCTGTGCCATAACTGCTTCTAGCTTTCATCCTCGTGACACCTGCGTCTCTTCTGGGCAGCTTGTTGTAAAACTGCTGCTTTATAAAAGGTGAGAAGCCAGTTCTCCACAAGAGCCCGGATAGCTCAGTCGGTAGAGCATCAGACTTTTAATCTGAGGGTCTAGGGTTCAAGTCCCTGTTCGGGTGAAGGTCTGTCTGCTTTTGGCGGAGTCACCTTGCTATCACTACGGTCCATCTCTTCTTCTGAATCTGTACCGGAGCGGTGTTCCTTCCTGCTCCAGGGTATCAGTGCACCTCCCTTGTTTGGCACACCTGATTCTGATGGTCAGCTCGTTAGGAAAGCGCGCTCACAGAGTGAGTAGAATAAGACAGACCTCCGAATTGTGCAGTGCTGTCGGTCCCCAGGCCCAGCACTGAAAAACGTCATTACATAGGATGAGACATGGCAGCCTGATTTCTCTTAGAGCGATGTTCCTTCCTTCTCCAGGGGGTCAGTGCATCTTCCTTGTTCGGCACACATGATCCTGATGGTCAGCCCTTTAGGAAAGAGTGCTTACGGAGTGAGTAGAATAAGACAGACCTCCCATTTGTGCAGTGCTGTCGGTCCCCAGGGCCAGTACTGAAAAAGCCCATTACATAGGATGAGACATGGCAGCCTGATTTCTCCTCAGTGGGACTGCTGTTTTAGCCACTTCAAGGGCTAGCTTACAATCTCCGCTTGCTAGGTTGCAAGTAGGTCAGGCAGCAGTGTTACACACAACATGGCAGAAGGTGGTCTGCTTAATTCAAGTCCCTGTTTGGGCGAAGGTCAGTCTTCTTTTTGTAGGCCTCAGCTTGCTATCACTACGGTCCATCTCTTCTGCTGACTCTGTACTAGAGCGATGTTCCTTCCTGCTCCCGGGGATCAGTGCATCTCCCTTGTTCGGCACACCTGATTCTGATCGTCAGCCCTTTAGGAAAGAGTGCTCACAGAGTGAGTAGAATAAGACAGATTTCCCAATTGTGCAGTGCTGTCGGTCCCCAGGGCCAGTACTGAAAAACGTCATTACATAGGATGAGACATGGCAGCCTGATTTCTCCTCAGTGGGACCGCTGTTTTACCCGCTTGCAGGGCTAACTTGCAATCTCGGCTTGCTAGGTTGCAAGGAGGTCAGGCAGCAGTGTTACACACAACATGGCAGAAGGTGGTCTGCTTAATTCAGGTCCCTGTTTGGGCGAAGGTCAGTCTACTTTTTGGAGGGCTCAGCTTGCTATCACTACGGGTCCATCTCTTCTGCTGACTCTGTATCAGAGCGATGTTCCTTCCTTCTCCCGGGGATCAGTGCATCTCCCTTGTTCGGCACACATGATTCTGATGGTCAGCACTTTAGGAAAGAGTGCTCACGGAGTGAGTAGAATAAGAAAGACCTCCCATTTGTGCAGTGCTGTCGGTCCCCAGGGCCAGTACTGAAAAACCCCATTACATAGGATTAGACATGGCAGCCTGATTTCTCCTCAGTGGGACTGCTGTTTTAGCTGCATCCAGGGCTAGCTTACAATCTCCGCTTGCTAGGTTGCAAGTAGGTCAGGCAGCAGTGTTACACACAACATGGCAGAAGGTGGTCTGCTTAATTCAAGTCCCTGTTTGGGCGAAGGTCAGTCTTCTTTTTGTAGGCCTCAGCTTGCTTTCACTACGGTCCATCTCTTCTGCTGACTCTGTACTAGAGCGATGTTCCTTCCTGCTCCCGGGGATCAGTGCATCTCCCTTGTTCGGCACACCTGATTCTGATGATCAGCCCTTTAGGAAAGAGTGCTCACAGAGAGAGTAGAATAAGACAGACTTCCCAATTGTGCAGTGCTGTCGGTCCCCAGGGCCAGTACTGAAAAACCCCATTACAAAGGATGAGACATGGCAGCCTGATTTCTCCTCAGTGGGACTGCTGTTTTAGCCGCTTCCAGGGCTAGCTTAAAATCTCGGCTTGCTAGGTTCCAAGGAGGTCAGGCAGCAGTGTTACACACAACATGGCAGAAGGTGGTCTGCTTAATTCAAGTCCCTGTTTGGGCGAAGGTCAGTCTTCTTTTTGTAGGCCTCAGCTTGCTATCACTACGGTCCATCTCTTCTGCTGACTCTGTACTAGAGCGATGTTCCTTCCTGCTCCTGGGGATCAGTGCATCTCCCTTGTTCGGCAAACCTGATTCTGATGGTCATCCCTTTAGGAAAGAGTGCTCACAGAGTGAGTAGAATAAGACAGACTTCCCAATTGTGCAGTGCTGTCGGTCCCCAGGGCCAGTAATGAAAAACCCCATTACATAGGATGAGACATGGCAGCCTGATTTCTCCTCAGTGGGACCGCTGTTTTACCCGCTTGCAGGGCTAGCTTGCATTCTCCGCTTGCTGACTGAGCTGGGTTGGTTGCTAGTAGGTCAGGCAGCAGTGTTGGACACAAACTGAGCAGAAATTGGTCCACTCCCGTAGTCGTGGCCGAGTGGTTAAGGCGATGGACTAGAAATCCATTGGGGTCTCCCCGCGCAGGTTCGAATCCTGCTGACTACGCTGTTTGCTGAAGGCCATGAGGCAAAGCATCCATGCATTTTTCACGGTCCTCGCACTTATTTGCGAAATGTCCAGTCCCTCTTCGATGGACAAACACGCTGCTGCTGCTTCTTGTATCCGGGCTCCAGGGGTTGTCTTGGTTGAGCCAGTGGCACGGCGTGATCGTATAGTGGTTAGTACTCTGCGTTGTGGCTGCAGCAACCCCGGTTCGAATCCGCGTCACGGCAACCCTTTGCCGTTGAGTATACGGGAAGGTTGACATTTTTTACCACAACATCTTTCTGCGTGATTTTGTTTCTGAAGCTTGGCCTGTGCAGGGCGCCACCAGACAAGGGCGCTTGCTTTTTAACATTAGGCGTAGTCGTGGCCGAGAGGTTAAGGCGATGGACTTGAAATCCATTGGGGTCTCCCCGCGCAGGTTCGAACTCTGCCGACTACAGGAGGGATTTGCAGTATTGCTTTAGCTTTCTGTGACAGTAATTGTGCCTTCTATGGTCCTTCGCTCTCTGTGCCATAACTGCTTCTAGCTTTCATCCTCGTGACACCTGCATCTCTTCTAGGCAGCTTGTTGTAAAACTGCTGCTTTATAAAAGGTGAGAAGCCAGTTCTCCATAAGAGCCTGGATAGCTCAGTCAGTAGAGCATCAGACTTTTAATCTGAGCGTCCAGGGTTCAAGTCCCTGTTCGGGTGAAGGTCTGTCTACTTTTGGCGGAGTCACCTTGCTATCACTACGGTCCATCTCTTCTTCTGAATCTGTACCGGAGCGGTGTTCCTTCCTGCTCCAGGGTATCAGTGCACCTCCCTTGTTTTGCACACCTGATTCTGATGGTCAGCTCGTTAGGAAAGCGCGCTCACAGTGTAAGTAGAATAAGACAGACCTCCGAATTGTGCAGTGCTGTCGGTCCCCAGGCCCAGCACTGAAAAACGTCATTACATAGGATGAGACATGGCAGCCTGATTTCTCTTAGAGCGATGTTCCTTCCTTCTCCAGGGGGTCAGTGCATCTTCCTTGTTCGGCACACATGATTCTGACGGTCAGCCCTTTAGGAAAGAGTGCTCACGGAGTGAGTAGAATAAGACAGACCTCCCATTTGTGCAGTGCTGTCGGTCCCCAGGGCCAGTACTGAAAAACCCCATTACATAGGATGAGACATGGCAGCCTGATTTCTCCTCAGTTGGACTGCTGTTTTAGCCAATTCAAGGGCTAGCTTACAATCTCGGCTTGCTAGGTTGCAAGTAGGTCAGGCAGCAGTGTTACACACAACATGGAAGAAGGTGGTCTGCTTAATTTAAGTCCCTGTTTGGGCGAAGGTCAGTCTACTTTTTGGAGGGCTCAGCTTGCTATCACTCCGGGTCCATCTCTTCTGCTGACTCTGTATTAGAGCGATGTTCCTTCCTTCTCCCGGGGATCAGTGCATCTCCCTTGTTCGGCACACATGATTCTGATGGTCAGCCCTTTAGGAAAGAGTGCTCACAGAGTGAGTAGAATAAGACAGACTTCCCAATTGTGCAGTGCTGTCGGTCCCCAGGACCAGTACTGAAAAACCCCATTACATAGGATGAGACATGGCAGCCTGATTTCTCCTCAGTGGGACCACTGTTTTACCCGCTTGCAGGGCTAGCTTGCAATCTCCGCTTGCTGCCTGAGCTGGGTTGGTTGCAAGTAGGTCAGGCAGCAGTGTTGGACACAAACTGAGCAGAAAGTGGTCCACTCCCGTAGTCGTGGCCGAGTGGTTAAGGTGATGGACTAGAAATCCATTGGGGTCTCCCCGCGCAGGTTCGAATCCTGCCAACTACGCTGAAGGCCATGAGGCAAAGCATCCATGCATTTTTCACGGTCCTCGCACTTATTTGCGAAATGTCCAGTCCCTCTTCGATGGACAAACACGCCGCTGCTGCTTCTTGTATCCGGGCTCCAGGTGTTGTCTTGGGTGAGCCAGTGGCACGCCGTGATCGTATAGTGGTTAGTACTCTGTGTTGTGGCCGCAGCAACCCCCGTTCGAACCCGGGTCACGGCAACCCGTTGAGTATACTGGAAGGTTGAAAATTTTTTACCACCTCATCTTTCTGCGTGATTTTGTTTCTGAAGCTTGGCCTGTGCAGGGCGCCACCAGACAAGGGCGCTTGCTTTCTAACATTAGGCATAGTCATGGCCGAGAGGTATAGGCGATGGATTTGAAATCCATTGGGATCTCCCCGCGCAGGTTCGAACTCTGCCGACTACGGGAGGGATTTATAGTACTGCTTTAGCTTTCTGTGACGGTAATTGTGCCTTCTATGGTCCTTCGCTCTCTGTGCCATAACTGCTTCTAGCTTTCATCCTCGTGACACCTGGGTCTCTTCTAGGCAGCTTGTTGTAAAACTGCTGCTTTATAAAAGGTGAGAAGCCAGTGCTCCACAAGAGCCCGGATAGCTCAGTCGGTAGAGCATCAGACTTTTAATCTGAGGGTCCAGGGTTCAAGTCCCTGTTCGGGCGAAGGTCTGTCTGCTTTTGGCGGAGTCACCTTGCTATCACTACGGTCCATCTCTTCTTCTGAATCTGTACTGGAGCGGTGTTCCTTCCTGCTCCAGGGTATCAGTGCACCTCCCTTGTTTGGCACACCTGATTCTGATGGTCAGCTCGTTAGGAAAGCGGGCTCACAGAGTGAGTAGAATAAGACAGACCTCCGAATTGTGCAGTGCTGTCGGTCCCCAGGCCCATCACTGAAAAACCCCATTACATAGGATGAGACATGGCAGCCTGATTTCTCCTCAGTGGGACTGCTGTTTTACCCGCTTACAGGGCTAGCTTGCAATCTCCGCTTGCTAGGTTGCAAGTAGGTCAGGCAGCAATGTGACACACAACAGGGCAGAAGGTAGTCTGCTTATTTCAAGTCCCTGTTTGGGGCGAAGGTCAGTCTACTTTTTGGAGGGCTAAGCTTGCTATCACTACGGGTCCATCTCTTCTGCTGACTCTGTATTAGAGCGATGTTCCTTCCTTCTCCCGGGGATCAGTGCATCTCCCTTGTTCGGCACACCTGATTCTGATGGTCAGCCCTTTAGGAAAGAGTGCTCACGGAGTGAGTAGAATAAGAAAGACCTCCCATTTGTGCAGTGCTGTCGGTCCCCAGGGCCAGTACTTAAAAACCCCATTACATAGGATTAGACATGGCAGCCTGAGTTCTCCTCAGTGGGACTGCTGTTTTAGCTGCTTCCAGGGCTAGCTTACAATCTCCGCTTGCTAGGTTGCAAGTAGGTCAGGCAGCAGTGTTACACACAACATGGCAGAAGGTGGTCTGCTTAATTCAAGTCCCTGTTTGGGCAAAGGTCAGTCTTCTTTTTGTAGGCCTCAGCTTGCTATCACTGCGGTCCATCTCTTCTGCTGACTCTGTACTAGAGCGATGTTCCTTCCTGCTCCCGGGGATCAGTGCATCTCCCTTGTTCGGCACACCTGATTCTGATGATCAGCCCTTTAGGAAAGAGTGCTCACAGAGTACGTAGAATAAGACGGACTTCCCAATTGTGCAGTGCTGTCGGTCCCCAGGGCCAGTACTGAAAAACCCCATTACATAGGATGAGACATGGCAGCCTGATTTCTCCTCAGTGGGACTGCTGTTTTACCCGCTTCCAGTGCTACCTTACAATCTCGGCTTGCTAGGTTGCAAGTAGGTCAGGCAGCAATGTGACACACAACAGGGCAGAAGGTAGTCTGCTTAATTCAAGTCCCTGTTTGGGCGAAGGTCAGTCTACTTTTTGGAGGGCTCAGCTTGCTATCACTACGGGTCCATCTCTTCTGCTGACTCTGTATTAGAGCGATGTTCCTTCCTTCTCCCGGGGATCAGTGCATCTCCCTTGTTCGGCACACATGATTCTGATGGTCAGCCCTTTAGGAAAGAGTGCTCACGGAGTGAGTAGAATAAGAAAGACCTCCCATTTGTGCAGTGCTGTCGGTCCCCAGGGCCAGTACTGAAAAACCCCATTACATAGGATTAGACATGGCAGCCTGATTTCTCCTCAGTGGGACTGCTGTTTTAGCTGCATCCAGGGCTAGCTTACAATCTCTGCTTGCGAGGGTGCAAGTAGGTCAGGCAGCAGTGTTACACACAACATGGCAGAAGGTGGTCTGCTTAATTCAAGTCCCTGTTTGGGCGAAGGTCAGTCTTCTTTTTGTAGGCCTCAGCTTGCTATCACTACGGTCCATCTCTTCTGCTGACTCTGTACTAGAGCGATGTTCCTTCCTGCTCCCGGGGATCAGTGCATCTCCCTTGTTCGGCACACCTGATTCTGATGATCATCCCTTTAGGAAAGAGTGCTCACAGAGTGAGTAGAATAAGACAGACTTCCCAATTGTGCAGTGCTGTCAGTCCCCACGGCCAGTACTGAAAAACCCCATTACAAAGGATGAGACATGGCAGCGTGATTTCTCCTCAGTGGGACTGCTGTTTTAGCCGCTTCCAGGGCTAGCTTAAAATCTCGGCTTGCTAGGTTGCAAGGAGGTCAGGCAGCAGTGTTACACACCACATGGCAGAAGGTGGTCCGCTTAATTCAAGTCCCTGTTTGGGCGAAGGTCAGTCTTCTTTTTGTAGGCCTCAGCTTGCTATCACTACGGTCCATCTCTTCTGCTGACTCTGTACTAGAGCGATGTTCCTTCCTGCTCCCGGGGATCAGTGCATCTCCCTTGTTCGGCAAACCTGATTCTGATGGTCATCCCTTTAGGAAAGAGTGCTCACAGAGTGAGTAGAATAAGACAGACTTCCCAATTGTGCAGTGCTGTCGGTCCCCAGGGCCAGTACTGAAAAACCCCATTACATAGGATGAGACATGGCAGCCTGATTTCTCCTCAGTGGGACCGCTGTTTTACCCGCTTGCAGGGCTAGCTTGCATTCTACGCTTGCTGACTGAGCTGGGTTGGTTGCAAGTAGGTCAGGCAGCAGTGTTGGACACAAACTGAGCAGAAATTGGTCCACTCCTGTAGTCGTGGCCGAGTGGTTAAGGTGATGGAATAGATATCCATTGGGGTCTCCCCGCGCAGGTTCGAATCCTGCCGACTACACTTTTTGCTGAAGGCCATGAGGCAAAGCATCCATGCATTTTTCACGGTCCTCGCACTTATTTGCGAAATGTCCAGTCCCTCTTTGATGGACAAACACGCCGCTGCTGCTTCTTGTATCCGGGCTCCAGGGGTTGTCTTGGTTGAGCCAGTGGCACGCCGTGATCGTATAGTGGTTAGTACTCTGCGTTGTGGCTGCAGCAACCCCGGATCGAATCCGTGTCACGGCAACCCTTTGCCGTTGAGTATACGGGAAGGTTGAAATTTTTTACCACCTCATCTTTCTGCGTGATTTTGTTTCTGAAGCTTGGCCTGTGCAGGGCGCCACCAGACAAGGGCGCTTGCTGTTTAACATTAGCCGTAGTCGTGGCCGAGAGGTTAAGGCGATGGACTTGGAATCCATTGGGGTCTCCCCGCGCAGGTTTGAACTCTGCCGACTACGGGAGGGATTTGCAGTATTGCTTTAGATTTCTGTGACGTAATTGTGCCTTCTATTGTCCTTCGCTCTCTGTGCCATAACTGCTTCTAGCTTTCATCCTCGTGACACCTGTGTCTCTTCTGGGCAGCTTGTTGTAAAACTGCTGCTTTATAAAAGGTGAGAAGCCAGTTCTCCACAAGAGCCCGGATAGCTCAGTCGGTAGAGCATCAGACTTTTAATCTGAGGGTCTAGGGTTCAAGTCCCTGTTCGGGTGAAGGTCTGTCTGCTTTTGGCGGAGTCACCTTGCTATCACTATGGTCCATCTCTTCTTCTGAATCTGTACCGGAGCGGTGTTCCTTCCTGCTCCAGGGTATCAGTGCACCTCCCTTGTTTGGCACACCTGATTCTGATGGTCAGCTCGTTAGGAAAGCGCGCTCACAGAGTGAGTAGAATAAGACAGACCTCCGAATTGTGCAGTGCTGTCGGTCCCCAGGCCCAGCACTGAAAAACGTCATTACATAGGATGAGACATGGCAGCCTGATTTCTCTTAGAGCGATGTTCCTTCCTTCTCCAGGGGGTCAGTGCATCTTCCTTGTTCGGCACACATGATCCTGATGGTCAGCCCTTTAGGAAAGAGTGCTTACGGAGTGAGTAGAATAAGACAGACCTCCCATTTGTGCAGTGCTGTCGGTCCCCAGGGCCAGTACTGAAAAAGCCCATTACATAGGATGAGACATGGCAGCCTGATTTCTCCTCAGTGGGACTGCTGTTTTAGCCACTTCAAGGGCTAGCTTACAATCTCCGCTTGCTAGGTTGCAAGTAGGTCAGGCAGCAGTTTTACACACAACATGGCAGAAGGTGGTCTGCTTAATTCAAGTCCCTGTTTGGGCGAAGGTCAGTCTTCTTTTTGTAGGCCTCAGCTTGCTATCACTACGGTCCATCTCTTCTGCTGACTCTGTACTAGAGCGATGTTCCTTCCTGCTCCCGGGGATCAGTGCGTCTCCCTTGTTCGGCAAACCTGATTCTGATGGTCAGCCCTTTAGGAAAGAGTGCTCACAGAGTGAGTAGAATAAGACATAAGATTTTAAAGAGCGCTAGGGGAAGGGCGGTACCACTGGCGCCACGACCAGGTGCTAAAGGATTTGGCGGACTCCATCTGCACAGCGATCCAGCTCAGCAAGACCCAGGTAGCCCCCAAACAGACAATCACCTTCATTAGAGCTGGGCAGAAGGAACAATTCCACCGGCCTAGCTCTACGGGGGGGGCTCCTCTCCACTGCTCGTGATTGGCAGCTTCAGGTTGACCTTGGAAGGCAGCTTAAGTTCCCAGGCAACATCACAGCCACTTCTCTCCGCCCAGACATGGTGCTAACATCTGAGTCTACCAAGCAAGTGGTTATCCTGGAACTAACTGTCCCCTGGGAAGACCATATTGAAGAGGCCCACGAGCGCAAGAGGGCTAACTACGCAGGGCTCAGCTCGAAGTGCCGGAACAATGGCTGGAAAACTCGCTGCGAGCCAGTCGAGGTCGGGTGCCGAGGCTTCGCTGGCCACTCACTGCTGCGAACCCTCAAACTCCTTGGAGTGAAAGGACTGCAATTGAAAAAAGCCACCGCAAACATCTTAGAGGCCGCAGAAAGGGCTTCTCGGTGGCTGTAGATCCGTAGGGGGGATCCGTGGAGCAACATGCCACTTGGACACAAGCCGGGGACTGATCACCCCCGGCTGGGTCGCCCGGGTGAGGGTGTATGAAGATTAAAGACCCGAAACACCCTATGACCTCGGGTTTTTCACTGATGACGTGTCCAAGTAGCACCAGAAGGTGTATTCAAACTCTAGACAGACTTCCCAATTGTGCAGTGCTGTCGGTCCCCAGGGCCAGTACTGAAAAACCCCATTACATAGGATGAGACATGGCAGCCTGATTTCTCCTCAGTGGGATCGCTGTTTTACCCGCTTGCAGGGCTAGCTTGCAATCTCCGCTTGCTGACTGAGCTGGGTTGGTTGCAAGTAGGTCAGGCAGCAGTGTTGAACACAAACTGAGCAGAAATTGGTCTACTCCCGTAGGTGTGGCCGAGTGGTTAAGGCGATGGATTTGAAATCCATTGGGGTCTCCCCGCGCAGATTCGAATCCTGCCGACTACACTGTTTGCTGAAGGCCATGAGGCAAGGCATCCATGCATTTTTCACGGTCCTCGCACTTATTTGCGAAATGTCCAGTCCCTCTTCGATGGACAAACACGCCGCTGTTGCTTCTTCTATCCGGGCTCCAGGGATTGTCTTGGGTGAGCCAGTGGCACGCCGTGATCGTATAGTGATTTGTACTCTGCGTTGTGGCTGCAGCAACCCCGGTTCGAATCCGGGTAACGGCAACCCTCTGCCGTTGAGTATACGGGAAGGTTGAACATTTTTTACCACCTCATCGTTCTGCGTGATTTTGTTTCTGAAGCTTGGCCTGTGCAGGGCGCCATCAGACAAGTGGGATTGCTTTCTAACATTAGGCGTAGTCGTGGCCGAGAGGTTAAGACGATGGACTTGAAATCCATTGGGGTCTCCCTGCGCAGGTTCGAACTCTTCCCATTTCCGGAAGGATTTGCAGTATTGCTTTAGCTTTCTGTGACGGTAATTGTGCCATCTATGGTCCTTCGCTCTCTGTGCCATAACTGCTTCTAGCTTTCATCCTCGTGACACCTGCGTCTCTTCTGGGCAGCTTGTTGTAAAACTGCTGCTTTATAAAAGGTGAGAAGCCAGTGCTCCACAAGAGCCTGGATAGCTCGGTCGGTAGAGCATCAGACTTTTAATTTGAGGGTCCACCCTGTTAGGGTGAAGGTCTGTCTGCTTTTGGCGGAGTCACCTTGCTATCACTACGGTCCATCTCTTCTTCTGAATCTGTACCGGAGCGGTGTTCCTTCCTGCTCCAGGGTATCAGTGCACCTCCCTTGTTTGGCACACCTGATTCTGATGGTCAGCTCGTTAGGAAAGCGCGCTCACAGAGTGAGTAGAATAAGACAGACCTCTGAATTGTGCAGTGCTGTCGGTCCCCAGGCCCAGCACTGAAAAACCCCATTACATAGGATGAGAAATGGCAGCCTGATTTCTCCTCAGTGGGACTGCTGTTTTACCCGCTTCCAGGGCTAGCTTACAATCTCGGCTTGCTAGGTTGCAAGTAGGTCAGGCAGCAATGTGACACACAACAGGGCAGAAGGTGGTCTGCTTAATTCAAGTCCCTGATTGGGGGAAGGTCAGTCTACTTTTTGGAGGCCTCAGCTTGCTATCACTACGGGTCCATCTCTTCTGCTGACTCTGTATTAGAGCGATGTTCCTTCCTTCTCCCGGGGATCAGTGCATCTCCCTTGTTCGGCACACATGATTCTGATGGTCAGCCCTTTAGGAAAGAGTGCTCACTGAGTGAGTAGAATAAGAAAGACCTCCCATTTGTGCAGTGCTGTCGGTCCCCAGGGCCAGTACTGAAAAACCCCATTACATAGGATGAGACATGGCAGCCTGATTTCTCCTCAGTGGGACTGCTGTTTTAGCCGCTTCCAGGGCTATCTTACAATCTCCGCTTGCTAGGTTGCATGTAGGTCAGGCAGCAGTGTTACACACAACATGGCAGAAGGTGGCCTGCTTAATTCAAGTCCCTGTTTGGGCGAAGGTCAGTCTTCTTTTTGTAGGCCTCAGCTTGCTATCACTATGGTCCATCTCATCTGCTGACTCTGTACTAGAGCGATGTTCCTTCCTGCTACCGGGGATCAGTGCATCTCCCTTCAGAATCAGAATCAGAATGAGCTTTATTGCCAGGTATGTTCACACATACGAGGAATTTGTTTTCGTGACAGAGCTCCGCAGTGCAACATAACAGCGACAGAACAAAAAACACAATAAGGAATAAAAAATACAAAAAAATACAAATAGGTGGGTAAGGATTGACACTATACAAATTGACAATGTATGGCAGGTATATTAAAAAGAGCATTTATGTATGTACATGTATATTATGTGGAAAAATTGTAACTGTACGCTAAGTATGTGTGTTTGGATAAATAAGTGTATGTGTATATAAATATAAATATAAGTAGTATAGTGTGTTCCATGTATGTACATGTATATTATGTGCAAAAGATTTACGTGTACGCTAAGTATGTGTGTTGGATAAAAAGTGTAGTGTATATAAATATAAATAGTGTAGTGTGTCCCACAGTTATTATCAGCTGTTCATAAGATGGATTGCCTGAGGGAAGAAACTGTTCCTGTGTCTGGTCGTTCTGGTGCTCAGTGCTCTGTAGCGTCGACCAGATGGCAACAGTTCAAAGAGGGAGTGTGCTGGATGTGAGGGGTCCAGAGTGATTTTAACAGCCCTTTTGCTCACTCTGGATAAGTACAGTTCTTGAATAGATGGGAGGGTTGTACCGATAATTCGCTCAGCAGTCCGGACTACCCTCTGTAGTCTTCTGAGGTCCGATTTAGAAGCTAACCGATTTAGAAGCTTGTTGGGCACACCTGATTCTGATGGTCAGCCCTTTAGGAAAGAGTGCTCACAGAGTGAGTAGAATAAGACAGACTTCCCAATTGTGCAGTGCTGTCGGTCCCCAGGGTCAGTACTGAAAAACCCCATTACATAGGATGAGACATGGCAGGCTTATTTCTCCTCAGTGGGACCGCTGTTTTACCCGCTTGCAGGGCTATCTTGCAATCTCCGCTTGCTGACTGAGCTGGGTTGGTTGCAAGTAGGTCAGGCAGCAGTGTTGGACACAAACTGAGCAGAAATTGGTCTACTCCCGTAGTCGTGGCCGAGTGGTTAAGGCGATGGACTAGAAATCCATTGGGGTCTCCCCTCGCAAGTTCAAATCCTGCCGACTAAACTGTTTGCTGAAGGCCATGAGACAAAGCATCCATGCATTTTTCATGGTCCTCGCACTTATTTGCAAAATGTCCAGTCCCTTTTCGATTGACAAACACGCCACTGCTGCTTCTTGTATCCGGGCTCCAGGGGTTCTCTTGGGTGAGCCAGTGGCACGGTGTGATCGTATAGTGGTTAATACTTTGCGTTGTGGCAGCAGCAACCCCGGTTCGAATCAGGGTCACGGCAACCCTTTGCCGTTGAGTATACGGGAAGGTTGAAAATTTTTTTACCACCTCATCTTTCTGCGTGATTTTGTTTCTGAAGCTTGGCCTGTGCAGGGCGCCACCAGACAAGGGGGCTTGCTTTCTAAGATTAGGCGTAGTCGTGGCCGAGAGGTTAAGGCGATGGACTTGAAATCCATTGGGGTCTCCCCGCGCAGGTTCGAACCCTGCCGACTACGGGAGGGCTTTGCAGTATTGCTTTAGCTTTCTGTGACGGTAATTGTGCCTTCTATGGTCCTTCGCTCTCTGTGCCATAACTGCTTCTAGCTTTCATCCTCGTGACACCTGCGTCTCTTCTGGGCAGCTTGTTGTAAAACTGCTGCTTTATAAAAGGTGAGAAGCCAGTGCTTCACAAGAGCCCGGGTAGCTCAGTCGGTAGAGCATCAGACTTTTAATCTGAGGGTCCAGGGTTCAAGTCCCTGTTTGGGCGAAGGTCTGTCTGCTTTTGGCTGAGTCACCCTGCTATCACTACGGTCCATCTCTTCTTCTGAATCTGTACTGGAGCGGTGTTCCTTCCTGCTCCAGGGTATCAGTGCACCTCCCTTAATCGGCATACCTGATTCTGATGGTCAGCCCTTTAGGAAAGAGTGCTCAAAGAGTGAGAAGAATAAGACAGACTTCCCAATTGTGCAGTGCTGTCAGTCCCCAGTGGGATCGCTGTTTTACCCGCTTGCAGGGCTAGCTTGCAATCTCCGCTTGCTGACTGAGCTGGGTTGGTTGCAAGTAGGGCAGCAGTGTTGGACACAAACTGAGCAGAAATTGGTTGGCTTATTCGGCACACCTGATTCTTATGGTCAGCCCTTTTTTTTTTTTGGAGCGTCCATTCAGGTATAAGTTTGAGGGCTCGTGTACGTGGGTTAAGGGGACCTGCGCGCTGACCCCAAAAAATTTTTGCAGGACGCGGTGTCGATGTCTGCCGACTGCGCTGGCCCACGGGAGACCCCTGACCGGCGCGGGAGGATCTGGACCCCCGAGGGGCCTCGCGGAAGCTTACCCAAATTTGAGGCCCCTAAATGCCATTCAGCACTTCTCCACAGGGTGGCGCACGGAGCAGTACACCTCAGGTATAAAACAGTGGCATTTACCCGAATGGGGGATGGACGATTTTTTTGCCCACGAAACCAATATTTGTCCATTTGACCTTTAAAGTTACAGAATGACCACAGAACCCGTGCGGACCCCCGTCGGACCCCCAACCCGGGTCCCACGAACCCATTATTTGTCCATTTGACCATTATATTCACACAATGACTGCGGATCATCTGCGGACCCCTTGCGGACCCCCACCCTGGGTCCCACGAACCTAGTATTTGTCCATTTGACCATTATATTTACACAATGACTGCGGATCATCTGCGGACCACTTGCGGACCCCCACCCTGGGTCCCACAAACCCACTATTTGTCCATTTGACCATTATATTCACACAATGACTGCGGATCATCTGCGGACCACTTGCGGACCCCCACCCTGGGTCCCACGAACCCACTATTTGTCCATTTGACCATTATGTTCACACAATGACTGCGGATCATCTGCGGACCACTTGCGGACCCCCACCCTGGGTCCCACGAACCCAATATTTGTCCATTTGACCAATATGTTCACACAATGACTGCGGATCATCTGCGGACCACTTGTGGACCCCCACCCTGGGTCCCACGAACCCACTATTTGTCCATTTGACCATTATGTTCACGGAATGACCACAGATCACATGCGGAACATTTGCGGACCCCACCTCCGGGTCCCACGGACCCAATATTTGTCCATTTGACCATTAGCGTTATAAAAGAGCCTCGTTCGGACATTTTTGTCTGAGACATCCCTGGGGCCCAAAACTTGGAACGGTGGCTCCTGGGGCTTCCCCCAGTAAGCTTATGAAGGCCCGGGGCCCAAGAGCCCTTGCAATCAGTGTCCACGAACCCGCTATGCTGAACACATTCAAATAAATGGCAGGTGGGATTTTTTTAGAAAAGTCCCAGGGGCCCGAAATTCGGAACGGTGGCTCTTTGGGGCCCCTGGATCGTGCAGTCAAAAGCGCGGGGCCCTAGTGCGATGCACTTTTTTCCCTTTAGTCCTACGACTATGTGCTTCGGGGCCCTGGGTGAGGGGCCCCTGAGATGCCAGAATCTAAAATCTGGGGGCCCTCCGGCCTATCGTCTCCGAACTGTGGACGTCCCACCTCCCATCAAAACGCGTAACGCTTTTGTGGACGTGGGGTCCCTTCTGTGACCGTTTGACCCCTAAAGAAGGTGGTAGGGCCACCAGACTTCAGTGCCCGGTCGAGGGGATCCCCTCGAGACACATATCCAAAATTCGGCCCGATCGGACCCTTGGGAGTCGTGTCCACGTCGTGTCCACGACCCTCTTGGGATCCCCCGAATTTCAGCCGCGGGGTCCAACGCATCGCGGAGATATTAGCAAAAAAATAGTACCATCCACCCCCCTCGCACCTACTCATCCATACCGGCCAGGGTGCACCCTCCCCGGCTAGAGAAGGCAGCTCGAAGGGGGTGGAAGTCGGAAGAAAAATTTTTTTATGAGGCCTAGAGAAAACACTTGTACTGTACCCAGGGCACTCAGAGGAATCCATTTTTGTAAGTTTTATCCCATTATACTGTAGAAATATGCATATAAAAAATGTTGGATTTTGGTTAACCAAAATGTCACAGACTTTGCCAAGCTGTAACTCCGCAAAACGGGGCCAAACTGCACCAAAATCGGGTCAAGGTCAGACCAGGTGGCCCTCTATCCGATGACACCTGCCCCATGTCCCTATGACCCCGGGGGTCAAAGTTACGGCCCCCCAAAATGTGGGATTTGAACCTGGATAACTCAGGAACCGGACCACCCAGGAACTAGAGGGTGGTCGCATACGGTAGGTCCCTCGACCCTCTAGGGATCCCCTGAATTTCAGCCCCGGGGTCCACCGCTTCGTGGAGATATTAGCAAAAAAATAGTACCATCCACCCCCCTCGCACCTACTCATCCATGCCGGCCAGGGTGCACCCTCCCCGGCTAGAGAAGGCAGCTCAAGGGGGGTGGAAGTCGGAAGAAAAGTTTTTTTATGAGGCCGAGAGAAAACAGTTGTACTGTACTCAGGGCACTCAGAGGAATCAATTTTTGTAAGTTTTAACCCATAATACTGTAGAATTTGCATAAAAATGAGCGTTGAATTTTGGCACACATGTGCACCACATGTGGTGCGTATCTCACTTTTCATTAAATAGCAACTGTATTTAACTTTATTTATTTCAAATGTGTGTTATTGTTAATGAAAAGACCTTTACTGTACTCAGGACACCCAGAGGAATCAATTCTTGTAAGTTTTATCCAATAATAATGTAAAATATGCATAAAAATTTATGTCCACCAGAGCACTATGGAGGTCCCGCTGAATAAATTGTAAATGGACATTTTTTTTAAAAAAACCTCCCATTTGCCATTTATTCAGCACGCCCTTCCTAATGGTTTCGTTGACGGATCAATTTTAGCGATTTCGTGGTTGAAGTCTCATCTGCTGTACTCTGCAAGCTCCGAGGAACCCATTTTTGTAAGTTTTGTCCCATAATACTGTAGAATTATGCATAGAAAACCACATGTGGTGCATGTCCACCCGCAATTTATTTGAACCCCATTCAAATATATGGCAGGTGGGACTTTTTTAGAAACATCCCAGAGGCCCGAAATTCGGATCGGTGGGTCCAGGGGCCGCCGCGAGTGAGCTGACGAAAGCGCGGGACCCTAAGGCGAGGGAAAAATTCGGAGCCTCCTGCACAAAATCTCTCCCTCAGCCCTCTCTGACTCTTACATGATGAGAGCATTTTGAGAGATTTGAGGGTACCGGGCGGGCATTTTTTTTCAAGGTCCTACAGCTTCGTGCTTCGGGGACATGGGAGAGGGGCCCCTGAGATGCTCGAATCTCGAATCTGGGGGCCCTACGACCTATCGTCTCCGAAGGGCGGATATCCCACCTCCAATGTAAACATGTACCGGTTTGGTGGACAAGCCCTTCCGTTTTTGACCTTTTGACCCCTAAGGAAGGTCGTAGGGCCACCAAACTTCTCTGCCCGGTCAAGGGGGTCCCCATGAGGCAATCATACCAAATTCGGCCCGATCAGACTCCGGCGAGCCGTGTCCACGAAACCGCTAGGCCGAACACATTCAAGTAATTGGCAGGTGGGACTTTTTCAGAAAAGACCCAGGGGCCCAAAATTCGGATCGGTGGGTCAAGGGGCCGCCCCGAGTGAGCTTCCGAAAGCGCAAGGCCCTGGGGCCCTCGCGAGTTGTGTCCACGAATCCACTAGGCCGAACCCATTCAAGTATGTGGCAGGTGGGACTTTTTTAGAAAAGACCCAGGGGCCCGAAATTCGGATCGGTGGGTCCAGGGGCCGCCCCGATTGAGCTGCCGAAAGAGCGGGGCCCTAAGGCGAGGGGATAATTCGGAGCCTCCTGCACAAAATCTCTCCCTCAGCCCTCTCTGACTCTTACATGATCAGAGCCTTTTCCCCCCCACCTCTGGGACCCTTTTGGGAACGTTCCGTAAAAATAGTGGAAAAGTGGACAAATAGTGGTTCCGTGGGACCGGGGGTCCGGGTCGGGGGTCCTCGCGGCTGGAGGGTCCGATCCGCGATGATAATGGTTAAATGGACAAATAATGGGTTCGTGGTCACGGGGGTCTGCACAGCGGACCCATATGGCGGGTGGACAAAACGCAGCTCGCTGGGATGCGAAGCCCACCCTAGAACAGCCCCGGCCATTCGTTTAATGGGAGAAAGGCCAAATAATAGGGTCCTGGGAGCGAATACCCCCAATGGCCAGCAGAACGATGGCAAAAGGACCTTTATAGGGAGCGTGGTCACGGGGGTCCGCTAAGCGGGCCCATATGGCGGGTGGACAAAACGCGGCCCGCTGGGATGCGAAGCCGACCCTAGAACTGCCCCGGCCATTCGTTTAATAGGAGAAAGGCCAAATAATAGGGTCCTGGGAGCGAATACCCCCAACGGCCAGCAGAACGATGGCAAAAGGACCTTTATAGGGTTATAGGTGGGAGGTGGGGGTGGTGGTGGGGGGGCTCTCCCGGTGGTCAACATCACCCCCTAGAGGTGTCAATACTTGGTTTACTGCGGATTCCCTACGGAAAAGGGGGGTAAGCCGACTCGTCCCGTTGGCCAGTTTTCTAAAGAAGAAAATGGATCCAAATTGACAGTACAATCCCTTCGAACCATTATGCGGTATATGGCAATTTAAATGAATGGGGTTTTTTTCCACGAACCCATTATGTGTACTACCTAACATTAGGCGTAGCCGTGGCCGAGAGGTTAAGGCGATGGACTTGAAATCCATTGGGGTCTCCCTGCGCAGGTTCGAACTCTGGGTTAATGGTAGAACAGGAAGGGAGAATAAAAGGAATAGGCATAGAGGGAGGAGAGAATAAAATATTTCAATACGCTGATGATACTACGCTATTGCTGCAAGATCTGTTGAGTGTAAGGGAAGCAATGAAAATAGTACAAACATTTTGCAGGGGATCAGGGGCTAAAGTGAACGAGGATAAAACAGTATACATGAGATTCGGGGGAAGTGAGGTTTTAACGGCGCACTTTAATTTTAAGGAAATGAATGAAATAAAGATTTTAGGTGTTTTAATGGGGAGGGATGAAACCAAAGCAGAAGGAATTATGTGGGAGGAGATGTTAGGAGGGATCGAGAGAAGGTTGAATTTTTGGAGATTAATGTCCTTAACTTTGGAGGGGAGGGTTTTAATTTTGAATGTTTTAATGGTTTCTAAGTTATGGCATATTTTATATGTGGCTTCAATGCCGTTGTGGACAGAAAAAAGGCTGAAAAAATGTTTTTTAGATTTTTTATGGGAAGGAAAGCCACCGAGAATTGCATATAACACTTTAATAGGAGCAGTGGGGAAGGGGGGGCTAGGGCTAATGGACGTGGAGCAAAGAAAGAACAGTTTAAGGGTGAAAATCATAAGCAAATATCTAGACGAAGAAAATAAAGCAGCATGGAAAAGAACAATGGGGCATTTTTTAAACAAGTGTAGTCATTTTAATCTGGGGGACAACATTTTATGGATGAAAACAACAAATTGGATGACGGAGGGGCTGCCAGAATTTTATAAAGAACTGATGAGAGCATGGGGAAAATTTTTAGATAATGTGCATTTTAAGCCACAAGGTAGAGAGAACATTTTAAATCAGCCTTTATTCTTAAACAACTGCATTTTAAATCAAGGGAAGCAGGTTTTTTTTAAGAAATGGTGGGATGTTGGAATCATGAAAGTCAGAGATGTTTTATATGAATTCAAAGAGGGGTTTTTACCAGTGCAATACATTGTGGATGTGATGGAGGAGGCAAAGGAGGATTATAGCAGACAAGAGATTACAAACAAATATGATTTAATTAAGAATGCTATACCTAAAGAATGGATAAAGAGAATTGAAAATATGGAAGAAGAAAATCAAGGAAAAGATGTGTATGCAAATATGGGGGGAAAATTGTGTGCTTTTAAAGAATGTACTGTGAAAATGTTTTATTGTTTTTTTAGAGATGTGGTTTTCAAGAAACCTGTTGTAAATGAATACTGGCTACGGATGTTCAATGATGTACCGGAAGAGAAAATATGGGGGAATATAAATGGGAAAATTGTACAGACTAAACTGGAGAATATGGAATATTTTATCAGGAACAAAGCAGTGTTTACAGATGTGATTTTAAGCAAAATTGGGATGGAGGAAAGTGCAATATGTAAAGTATGCCAAGATGCAGATGAAGGGTTTTTACACTTGTTTTTATATTGTGATAAGCTGAAAGATTTTAATGAGAGATGTAAAAGAATGATTTTAATTTTGAGAGGAGAGGGAAATGGAAACTTTGAGTGGGAAAAGATGTTAATGTTGGGCATTAATGAGAAATATAAACATGAGAAGCTGATTAATTTACTTGTGATGCTGATGAAAAGTGCGATATGGGAAAGAAGAGTGGTGGTGAAAAAGGACAATGCTTTAATTGATGTATGGAATGTGTTTAGGAGAAAAGTTGAAAAATATGTTGGATGTCTGTTTTATTATTTTAAATTGGAGGAAACGATTGATGTTTTTTATAATATTTTTACTCAGGAGGTATTAATGGTCTTCAAAGAGCTGGGAATTGAATTTTCATTTTTAAAAGATTAAACTATTTAATGACTTCTTTCTTTAAATTGTAAGTAAGATGTCTGTCAATTCAAGATTTTAGGAATTTTTTATGTCAAAGAAAGAATCTTATGTACTTTTGTATGTGAATAATTGATATGTATGTTTGAATTGATTAATTTCTTCAATAAAAAAAAAAAAAAAAAAAAAAAAGGTTAAGGCGATTGACTTGAAATCCATTGGGGTCTCCCTGTGCAGGTTCGAACTCTGCCGACTACGGGAGGGATTTGCAGTATTGCTTTAGCTTTCTGTGACGGTAATTGTGCCTTCTATGGTCCTTCGCTCTCTGTGCCATAACTGCTTCTAGCTTTCATCCTTGTGACACCTGCATCTCTTCTGGGCAGCTCTTTGTAAAACTGCTGCTTTATAAAAGGTGAGAAGCCAGTGCTCCACAAGAGCCTGGATAGCTCAGTCGGTAGAGAATCAGACTTTTAATTTGAGGGTCCAGGGTTCAAGTCCCTGTTAGGGTGAAGGTCTGTCTGCTTTTGGCGTAGTCACCTTGTTATCACTACGGTCCATCTCTTCTTCTGAATCTGTACTGGAGCGGTGTTCCTTCTTGCTCCAGGGTATCAGTGCACCTCCCTTGTTTGGCACACCTGATTCTGATGGTCAGCTCGTTAGGAAAGCGCGCTCACAGAGTGAGTAGAATAAGACAGACCTCCGAATTGTTCAGTGCTGTCGGTCCCCAGGCCCAGCACTGAAAAACCCCATTATATAGGATGAGACATGGCAGCCTGATTTCTCCTCAGTGGGACTGCTGTTTTACCCACTTCCAGGGCTAGCTTACAATCTCGGCTTGCTAGGTTGCAAGTAGATCAGGCAGCAATGTGACACACAACAGGGCAGAAGGTGGTCTGCTTAATTCAAGTCCCTGTTTGGGCGAAGGTCAGTCTACTTTTTGGAGGCCTCAGCTTGCTATCACTACGGGTCCATCTCTTCTGCTGACTCAGTATTAGAGCGATGTTCCTTCCTTCTCCAGGGGGTCAGTACATCTCCCTTGTTCGGCACACATGATTCTGATGGTCAGCCCTTTAGGAAAGAGTGCTCACGGAGTGAGTAGAATAAGACAGACCTCCCATTTGTGCAGTGCTGTCGGTTCCCAGGGCCAGTACTGAAAAACCCCATTACATAGGATGAGACATGGCAGCCTGATTTCTCCTCAGTGGGACTGCTGTTTTAGCCGCTTCCAGGGGTAGCTTACAATCTCGGCTTGCTAGGTTGCAAGTAGGTCAGGCAACAGTGTTACACACAACATGGCAGAAGGTGGTCTGCTTAATTCAAGTCCCTGTTTGGGCGTAGGTCAGTCGTCTTTTTGTAGGCCTCAGCTTGCTATCACTACGGTCCATCTCTTCTGCTGACTCTGTACTAGAGCGATGTTCCTTTCTGCTCCCGGGGATCAGTGCATCTCCCTTGTTCGGCAAACCTGATTCTGATGGTCAGCCCTTTAGGAAAGAGTGCTCACAGAGTGAGTAGAATAAGACAGACTTCCCAATTATGCAGTGCTGTCGGTCCCAAGGGCCAGTACTGAAAAACCTCATTACATAGGATGAGACATGGCAGCCTGATTTCTCCTCAGTGGGACTGTGTTTTACCCGCTTGCAGGGCTAGCTTGCAATCTCCGCTTGCTGACTGAGCTGGGTTGGTTGCAAGTAGGTCAGGCAACAGTGTTGGACACAAACTGAGCAGTAATTGGTCTACTCCCGTAGTCGTGGCTGAGTGGTTAAGGTGATAGACTTGAAATCCATTGGGGTCTCCCCGCGCAGGTTCGAATCCTGCTGACTATGCTGTTTGCTGAAGGCCATGAGGCAAAGCATCCATGCATTTTTCACGGTCCTCGCACTTATTTGCAAAATGTCCAGTCCCTCTTCGATGGACAAACACGCCACTGCTGCTTCTTCTATCCGGGCTCCAGGGGTTGTCTTGGGTGAGCCAGTGGCATGCCGTGATCGTATAGTGGTTAGTACTCTGCGTTGTGGCCGCAGCAACCCCGGTTCGAATCCGGGTCATGGCAACCCTCTGCTGTTGAGTATACGGGAAGGTTGAACATTTTTTACCACCTCATCGTTCTGCGTGATTTTGTTTCTGAAGCTTGGCCTGTGCAGGGCGCCATCAGACAAGGGGGCTTGCTTTCTAACATTAGGCGTAGTCGTGGCCCAGAGGTTAAGACGATGGACTTGAAATCCATTGGGGTCTCCCTGCGCAGGTTCGAACTCTTCCCATTTCCGGAAGGATTTGCAGTATTGCTTTAGCTTTCTGTGACGGTAATTGTGCCTTCAATGGTCCTTCGCTCTCTGTGCCATAACTGCTTCTAGCTTTCATCCTCGTGACACCATCGTCTCTTCTGGGCAGCTTGTTGTAAAACTGCTGCTTTATAAAAGGTGAGAAGCCAGTGCTCCACAAGAGCCCGGATAGCTCAGGCGGTGGAGCATCAGACTTTTAATCTGAGGGTCCAGGGTTCAAGTCCCTGTTTGGGCTAAGGTCTCTCTGCTTTTGGCGGAGTCACCTTGCTATCACTACGGTCCATCTCTTCTTCTGAATCTGTACTGGAGCGGTGTTCCTTCCTGCTACAGGGTATCAGTGCACCTCCCTTGTTCGGCACACCTGATTCTGATGGTCAGCTCGTTAGGAAAGCGCGCACACAGAGTGAGTAGAATAAGACAGACCTCCGAATTGTGCAGTGCTGTCGGTCCCCAGGCCCAGCACTGAAAAACCCCATTACATAGGATGAGACATGGCAGCCTGATTTCTCCTCAGTGGGACTGCTGTTTTACCCGCTTCCAGGGCTAGCTTACAATCTCGGCTTGCTAGGTTGCAAGTAGGTCAGGCAGCAATGTGACACACAACAGGGCAGAAGGTGGTCTGCTTAATTCAAGTCCCTGTTTGGGCGAAGGTCAGTCTACTTTTTGGAGGGCTCAGCTTGCTATCACTACGGTCCATCTCTTCTTCTGAATCTGTACTGGAGCGGTGTTCTTTCCTGCTCCAGGGTATCAGTGCACCTCCCTTGTTCGGCACACCTGATTCTGATGGTCAGCTCGTTAGGAAAGCGTGCTCACAGAGTGAGTAGAATAAGACAGACCTCCGAATTGTGCAGTGCTGTCGGTCCCCAGGCCCAGCACTGAAAAACCCCATTACATAGGATGAGACATGGCAGCCTGATTTCTCCTCAGTGGGACTGCTGTTTTACCCGCTTCCAGGGCTAGCTTACAATCTCCGCTTGCTAGGTTGCAAGTAGGTCAAGCAGCAGTGTTACACACAACATGGCAGAAGGTGGTCTGCTTAATTCAAGTTCCTGTTTGGGCGAAGGTCAGTCTTCTTTTCGTAGGCCTCTGCTTGCTATCACTACGGTCCATCTCTTCTGCTGACTCTGTACTAGAGCGATGTTCCTTCCTGCTCCCGGGGATCAGTGCATCTCCCTTGTTCGGCACACCTGATTCTGATGGTCAGCCCTTTAGGAAAGAGTGCTCACAGAGTGAGTAGAAAAAGACAGACTTCCCAATTGTGCAGTGCTGTCGGTCCCCAGGGCCAGTACTGAAAAACCCCATTACATAGGATGAGACATGGCAGCCTGATTTCTCCTCAGTGGGACCGCTGTTTTACCCGCTTGCAGGGCTAGCTTGCAATCTCCACTTGCTGACTGAGCTGGGTTGGTTGCAAGAAGGTCAGGCAGCAGTGTTGGACACAAACTGAGCAGAAATTGGTTGGCTTGTTCGGCACACCTGATTCTTATGGTCAGCCCTTTAGGAAAGAGTGTCCATAAAGTGTGTCCATTTTTTTTGGAGCGTCCATTCAGGTATAAGTTTGAGGGCTCGTGTACGTGGGTTAAGGGGAACTGCGCGCTGACCCCAAAAAATTTTTGCCGGACGCGGTGTCGGTGTCTGCCGGACTGCGCTGGCCCACGGGAGACCCCTGACCGGCGCGAGAGGATCTGGTCCCCCAAGGGGCCTCGCGGAAGCTTACCCAAATTTGAGGCCCCTAAATGCCATACAGCACTTCTCCACAGGGTGGCGCACGGAGCAGTACACCTCAGGTTTAAAACAGTGGCATTTACCCGAATGGGGGGTGGACGATTTTTTTGCCCACGAAACCAATTTTTGTCCATTTGACCTTTAAAGTTACAGAATGACCATGGAACCGGTGCGGACCCCCGTCGGACCCCCAACCCGGGTCCCACGAACCCATTATTTGTACATTTGACCATTATATTCACACAATGACTGCGGATCATCTGTGGATCATCTGCGGACCCCTTTCGGACCCCCACCCTGGGTCCCACGAACCCAGTATTTGTCCATTTGACCATTATATTCACACAATGACTGCGGAACATCTGCGGACCACTTGCGGACCCCCACCCTAGGTCCCACGAACCCACTATTTGTCCATTTGACCATTATATTCACACAATGACTGCGGATCATCTGCGGACCACTTGCGGACCCCCACCCTGGGTCCCACGAACCCACTATTTGTCCATTTGACCATTATGTTCACACAATGACTGAGGATCATCTGCGGACCACTTGCGGACCCCCACCCTGGGTCCCACTGACCCACTATTTGTCCATTTGACCATTATGTTCACACAATGACTGCGGATCATCTGCGGACCACTTGCGGACCCCCACCCTGGGTCCCACGAACCCACTATTTGTCCATTTGACCATTATGTTCACGGAATGAGCCCAGATCACATGCGGAACATTTGCGGACCCCACCCCCGGGTCCCACGTACCCAATATTTGTCCATTTGACCATTAGCGTTAGAAAAGGGCCTCGGTTGGACATTTTTTTCTGAGACATCCCTGGGGCCCAAAACTTGGAACGGTGGCTCCTGGGGCCTCCCCCAGTAAGCTTATGAAGGCCCGGGGCCCAAGAGCCCTTGCAATCAGTGTCCACGAACCCGCTATGCTGAACACATTCAAATAAATGGCAGGTGGGTTTTTTTTAGAAAAGTCCCAGGGGCCCGAAATTCAGAACGGTGCATCTTCGGGGCCCCTGGATCATGCAGTCAAAAGCGCGGGGCCCTAGTGCGATGCACTTTTTTCCCTTTAGTCCTACGACTACGTGCTTCAGGGCCTTGGGTGAGGGGCCCCTGAGATGCCAGAATCTCAAATCTGGGGGCCCTACGACCTATCGTCTCCGAACTGTGGACGTCCCACCTCCCATCAAAACGCGTAACGCTTTTGTGGACGTGGGGTCCCTTCTGTGACCGTTTGACCCCTAAAGAAGGTGGTAGGGCCACCAGACTTCTGTGCCCAGTCGAGGGGATCCCCTCGAGACACATATCCAAAATTCGGCCCGATCGGACTCTTGGGAGTCGTGTCCACGTCGTGTCCACGACCCTCTAGGGATCCCCCGAATTTCAGCCGCGGGGTCCACCACATCGCGGAGATATTAGCAAAAAAATAGTACCATCCACCCCCCTCGCACCTACTCATCCATGCCGGCCAGGGTGCACCCTCCCCGGCTAGAGAAGGCAGCTCGAGGGGGGTGGAAGTCAGAAGAAAATTTTTTTTATGAGGCCTAAAGAAAACACTTGTACTGTACTCAGGGTAGAGGTCTTTACAGTGCACCCGAGACCCGTCGACCCCGGACCCGACCCGGGACCCGTACGGCTTCGGGTCTATATTTTAAATCATCAGCCGGAGAACAACCGGCCATGATCAAAGACTGCTTGTGTTTTTTGTAACTTGCAACTTGTAAAATTAGGAAAAGAAAAGAGGGAGCCAAAAAAAGTGATCTCTCTCTCTCACTGCTTTTAGAAGCAGAGCGCGCAGACTCAGAGTTAATACAAGTGCACGCACGGTAATAATGCTTGCAGACATGACACACTCATATTTAATATATTTCAAATCAGCAACACAATCTGAGGTGAACTGTCACATGAATGTTTTCTATGACGCTCAAACTGCGTTAAAGCTTTTTCGGTTGATACAGCTAGCACGCATGTGCAGTCTCGAGCGCATTTCATGTTTCAGTGAGGGACACTTCGACCGCCAAACCGCGTTTTACATTTTCTCCCATTTTTATAATATTATAAATGAACCGTTTAATCTTAAAATTTTAGTGGTTCAGATTCAGACTCGATGCAGATCAGAGAGCACAGAGATCAGATGATAGCAAATAAATAACGTGAGCGGCCATGGCATTGCACGAGCGATCGTTATTATAGTTCAAAAGGGCAACCAGTCTAAGTTATTATGCGAATTAACTCAAGTCAGAATGTACATATGCACAGTTGCATTTGTCATCCGTCACCGTGACATCAAGTGGACTTTTGAAACTGAAATAATGAGTGGATTCAGCTTGGACTTGGAATAACGAGAGGAATAACATGAATAACTTTCTTGTCGGAGGATTGTAATGCATCACAGGCAGTCAGGTACAATGAGGAGAGACTACGGCTCTTTAAATTAGGTAAGACAAAAAGCTGTATTTTTCGCAACAGGTTTATTGATTTGTAATAGCAATTTTATGGTGGAATATGTGAACGTCGGGTCCAGTCGGGTCTGTGTCTTCCCAGCGGGTTCGGGTCCAGATTTCAAATAATATACGGGTCTGGGTCGGGTCCGGATAGGCATTTCTCGGATCTACACGGGTCCGGGTCCGGCTTTTGAAATATTAGACGGGTCCGGGTCGGTTCGGTGTAGTACATTACGGGTCTCTTTCGGGTTTGGGCACACATTTTTGGAAACGTGAAGACGTCTAACTCATTTAGATTTTGGTTAATTTCACCACATGTGGTGCATGTTCACCAAAATGTCACACACTTTGCCAAGCTGTAACTCCGACAAAACGGGGCCAAACTGCACCAAACTCGGGTCAGAGTAAGACCTCCAGAAGGCCTACCGAACACCGCTGCCCCCCATCCATAACACCCCGGGGGGCGAAGTTATGGCCCCCCACATTTTTGATAGTCAAATGGAAGGAAGAGACCTAGTGACTTGAAACTCGGTGACGTGATAGCCCTCGAAGGGCCCTCTCTGAAGCCACCTCCCCCAAGTCGATAGACCCCCAGGGGCCAGAGATACGGGCCCGCAAATGCAAAAGGTCCCAAAATTTGACCGGCCATAACTCAGCCAAAAAGAGGGGAAAAAACACCAAACTCTGGTTAAAATTAGACCTTGGGGACCTCAATCCGACGACACTAGCCCCATGTTCCTAGGACCCCGGGGGTCCGAGTTACGGCCCCCCAAAATGTGGAATTTGAACCATTATAACTCAGGAACCAGACCACCCAGGAACTCGAGGGTGGTCGCATACGGTAGGCCTATCGACCCTTTAGGGATCCCCCGAATTTCAGCCCCGGGGTCTACCGCATCGCGGAGATATTAGCAAAAAAATAGTACCATCCACCCCCCTCCCACCTACTCATCCATGCCGGCCAGGGTGCACCCTCCCCGGCTAGAGAAGGCAGCTCGAGGGGGGGTGGAAGTCAGAAGAAAATTTTTTTATGAGGCCTAGAGAAAACACTTGTACTGTACTCAGGGCACTCAGAGGAATCCATTTTTGTAAGTTTTATCCCATTATACTGTAGAAATATACATAAAATAAATTTTGGTTTTTGGTTAATTTCACCACATGTGGTGCATGTTCACCAAAATGTCACACACTTTGCCAAGCTGTAACTCCGCCAAAACGGGACCAAACTGCACCAAACTCGGGTCAGAGTAAGACCTCCAGAAGGCCTAACGAACACCGCTGCCCCCCCATCCATAACATCCCGGGGGGCGGAGTTATGGCCCCCACATTTTTGATAGTCAAATGGAAGGAAGAGACCTAGCGACTTGAAACTCGGTGACCTGATAGCCCTCGAAGGGCCCTCTCTGAAGCCACCTCCCCCAAGTCGATAGAGCCCCAGGGGCCAGAGACACGGGCCCGTAAATGCAAAAAGTCCCAAAATTTGACCGGCCATAACTCACCCAAAAAGATGGGAAAAAACACCAAACTCTGGACAAAAAAATTAGACCTTGGAGACCTCTATCCGATGACACCAGCCCCATGTTCCTATGACCCCGGGGGTCCGAGTTACGGCCCCACAAAATGTGGGATTTGAACCGTTATAACCCAGGAACCGGACCACCCAGGAACTCAAGGGTTGTCGTAAACGGTAGGCCCCTTGACCCTCTAGGGATCCCCCGAATTTCAGCCCCGGGGTCCACCGCATCACGGAGAAATTAGCAAAAAAATAGTACCATTCACCCCCCTCGCACCTACTCATCCATGCCGGCCAGGGTGCACCCTCCCCGGCTAGAGAAGGCAGCTCGAGGGGGGTGGAAGTCGGAAGAAAAATCTTAGGATGAGGCCTAGAGAAAACACCTGTACTGTACTTAGCACACTAAGAGAAGTCCCAAAATTTGACCGGCCATAACTTACTCAAAAAGAGGGGAAAAGATTTTTTGAAAAAATGTTGGATTATGGTTAATTTCACCACATATGGTGCATGTCCACCCTCCATTTATTTGACGGCATATGTGTCCACTTGCAGATTATCAAATAGCAAGTCTATTTAACTTGATTCATTTCAAATGAGTGCAATATTTTTAATGGAAACACCTCTACTGTACACAGCATGCTCAGCAGACTCCATTCATGTAAGTTTTATCAGAATATACTGTAGAATTTGCATAAAAATGAATGTCCACGGGAGCATTATGGAGATCCCGCTGAATAAATTGTAAATGGAATTTTTTTTTTTTAAAAACTCCCATTTGCCATTTATTCAGCACGTCCTTCCTAATGGTTCCATGGACAGATACATTTTAGCGATTTCGTGGTTGAAGTCTCATCTGCTGTACTCTGCAAGCTCCAAGGAACCCATTTTTGTAAGTTTTGTCCCATAATACTGTAGAAATATGTATATATGTCAGGCTGTAACTCCGCCAAAACGGGGCCAAACTGCACCAAAATCGGATCAAAGTCAGACCATGGGGCCGTCTATCCTACGACATTTGCACCATGTCCCTATCACCCCGGGGGTCGGAGTTACGGCCCCCCAAAATGTGGAATTTGAACCATTAAAACTCAGGAACCGGACGACCCAGGAACTCGTGGGTGGTCGCATACGGTTGGCCCCTCGACCCTCTAGGGATCCCCTGAATTTCAGCCCCGAAGTCCACTGCTTCGCGGAGATATTAGCAATAAATAGTACCATCCACCCCCTCGCAAGTACTCATCCATGCCGGCCAGGGTGCACCCTCCCCGGCTAGAGAAGGCAGCTCGAGGGGGGTGGAAGTCGGAAGAAAAATCTTAGGATGAGGCCTAGAGGAAACACCTGTACTGTACTCAGCACACTAAGAGGAATCCATTCATGTAAGTTTTATCACATAATACTGTAGAATTTGCATAAAAATGAGCGTTGAATTTTGGCACACATGTGCACCACATGTGGTGCGTATCTCACTGTTCATTAAATAGCAACTGTATTTAACTTTATTTATTTCAAATGTGTGTTATTGTTAATGAAAATACCTGTAATGTACTCAGGACACCAAGGGGAACCCATTCATGTAAGTTTTATCACGTAATAATGAAGACTGGCCATGTGTTAAAACTGCTATAGCTTGCAACCTTTTAGCAGAAAATAACACTGCATCGGGATCTGTTTTCATGGTGGTCAGGAGGTAAATTTGCAATATGGTTAATGAAAACACCTGTACTGTAGTCAGGACACTCAGAGGAATCCATTCATGTAAGTTTTATCCAATAATAATGTAAAATATGCATAAAAAAATTATGTCCACGGGAGCACTACGGAGGTCCCGCTGAATAAATTGTAAATGGACATTTTTTAAAAAAAACCCTCCCATTTACCATTTATTCAGCACGCCCTTCCTAATGGTTCCGTGGACAGATAAATTTTAGCTCCCAGGAATCCATTTTTGTAAGTTTTATCCCATAACACTGTAGAAATATGCATAGAAAAAATGTGTATATTCAATATTCACCACATGTGGTGAATATTAACCAAAATGTCACACACTTTGCCAAGCTGTAACTCCGCCAAAACGGGGCCAAACTGCACCAAAATCGGGTCAAAGTCAGACCAGGGGGACCTCTATCCGACACCACCAGCCACAAGTCCCTGAACCCCCGGGAGGCGGAGATACGGTGCCCCAAATTTGGTGTACATCCAATATGAATAAATGGCAAGTGAGATATGTGTCCACCTGAGGTTTAACCTGTTAGCCAGCACCCCCCATTATGGGACTCACAGCTGAAAGTGCTCTAACTAACTTATAATCGTAATAGTTTCCTACTTCAGTGTGTTACAAACATATTTGTGGTGTCTTTAGAAAGAAGACCCTTTGGGCTTCACTTTTTATCAACCAGATTTGATAATGCTCAAAAATATTAAAAGTTATAGACACTAAAGTGCCTTGAATTTTTTTTACCACTCTTAAATATTTTTTTATTTGATATAAAAATACATGAAATAAGTCCTGGAGCAATCTAGAAAAGTAATGGGTTGAAAGCCTCATGTCTCATGAGTTTCTATTTCAAATCTGAATAAAATATAATGAAAAATGAGACTCCTGCAAATATTTTTCTGAGACTATGTCTACACCCCCCACCCCCCCAAATATAAGAAAATATATTTCCCAATAGTATTGAAGACTTCTACAAACTATTTAGTCAGTAAACATTCCACTGCATAGTTTTTTTCAATTATAAAACACTAGACATAAACTTAGACATCATATAAATGATTTATTTGAGCAGTAGAAAAATACAATAAGAATAATTTGAGTAAGAAAAATAAGAATAATAAGAAAAATAAAAAAAGATTTAACATTGTTTGCCAATATAAAACATCCTGAGATTGCTAGAGATGCATATTTTACAATGAATTACGATGCAAATAAGTAATGATGTGCTGATGGCCACTTATACAGATGGTAATAACACAAATGTTCCGAAGTAAATAATCCACTCTCCCTATTCATATAGACGCGTTCACTTTGATAGCCGTGACCATTCAGTAATAGCGAGCTGATTTGCACTCAAACAGATGGTAATCATGCACATACATTCACATTCAACATAAAACACACTCTCACATATATAAAAACTCTCTAAAATAAAAAGAAAGACAGGAATTTGCAATCGCTGTAAGTTCCGCCTCCATCAGCTGACCGGTGCGTCAGAGCGCGTCACCAGTTCTCAGGAGAGAGCGCCAAATTCAAATAAACTATTTTCCGCCTATTTTTCAAATCATGGCAGCCTGATTTCTCCTCAGTGGGACTGCTGTTTTAGCCGCTTCCAGGGCTAGCTTACAATCTCCGCTTGCTAGGTTGCAAGTAGGTCAGGCAGCAGTGTTACACACAACATAGGAGAAGGTGGTCTGCTTAATTCAAGTCCCTGTTTGGGCGAAGGTCAGTCTTCTTTTGTAGGCCTCAGCTTGCTATCACTACGTTCCATCTCTTCTGCTGACTCTGTACTAGAGCGATGTTCCTTCCTGCTCCCGGGGATCAGTGTGGAACATGAGCCGGGCAAAAGAAGCTGTATCTGTGGTGGGGGCCTCAACCCTAAGGACATTTGATGTCTGCACAATGTCTCATTTAAACAGCATGAGCCAACGGGTCCTTGGTCGGGCTTTGATGCCAGAATTTACCCCTCCAGGAAAACCCACTGGTAAGATATCTCACAGGAAAATGCTGAGCATTGGAGTATTTCTCTCTCTCCTGTGTTTGTTTGTTTGTGTGTGTGTGTGAGTGTGTGTGTCCTCTCCCCATTAACAATGTGGTACAAATTATTGCAGGGGAGCGCATTGCAGTGGAGTACTTGTTGGCCCAGTCCAATAGAGGCGACCAGTTGATTGCACACCACAATGACATGCCTGAAGTCCCCCCAGAGGAGCCCGAAGAGGATAGTGAAATTGACACGACTGTGTGCCATGCAGCTGACCTTAGGGCTGATGACTCTCCAGTAGCTGTCGTGCAGGTCCAGGTGACAAGTCAGGTGGGTGACACTGAACCCAAATCCCCAGATGAGGAGGTCACTGAGGAAGAGGAGGATGACACTGCAAGTCCTAGCACATCAAGCCAGGTAATATTGCTATCCTGTACTATTTTTTACTTTTAAAAAAAATGTATCTGGTACAGTGCAAAACGCCTATTGTCACCAATGTGTAAAGTTAAAATATATGCATGTACAATGCAAAATAATTATTACAACACCGTATATGTTTATTGGACTGTGTTTGGCATTTTTCTCAATTTCCAGAGTACACAGTGTGATTCCAGAGGTGTCTTGGGCTGGGAGGCAGTTGTTGCCCTGGCAGCCTACTTGGTTGGCTTAAACCGAACGATCACTGCCTTGTCATCACAAGAGGAGGCCAACATAGTCCAGCTGTACATGGCTCTGCATGCCATGGACAAGGTACCATCAAAATATAGCCAGAGGGTTAAGAAGAAGGCTTTGACAGGACCTTGGAGAGCATCCAGGAAGCAGAGTGGCTCTGCTCCAGGACAGCAGGCAGCAGAGAGGTAATTTGACTATTTGGATCGTCACTAGTTTATAACCCAGTATACAGTTCAGATTATATCATCTTTCTTTTCCATAGATTGTTCATGACTCATGGGCAGGCAGCTCAGGACCCTGAAGTCCACAGGGTCTGTGAATGTGTTTGCCTAAGGCTTTTGAAAGAGTTTCAGCAAGCACGGAACAGGCCCAGGGACACACAAGGAAAATTTCTGCCAATTCCACAATCTATTGTGGTGGTATACAGCCACTTAAAACAGCTGATGGAGGACAGCAGAGAGGTTCTAGGACAGACTAACCTAGTTCTGGTCCCGATAAACACCACTACTGTCTCCTCGTGGTGAGTCTTGTTTTATGCGATACTTTTGCACAATCACAGTAGTATATCAAGATTGTACTTATAAAACCTTCTTGTACATGCTTTTAAAAATGATGCTACAGGAAGTAAAGACAATTGGCTTTTATTCACTTAAATTGCTAATTTAAGATGAAGAATGTTTCTCTTGCAGGCTACTAAAAAGACAGAAACGTGTAGACAGAGACATGCTTCTGCAGGGTACTGCACTGCCCAAACAAGTATATTTGGCAAAGGAGGCTCTTCCTGAAGTGCGCGAACTTCCAGCTGTTCCTGCACAGCATGGGCATGAGGCCATGGTATTTCAGGATTCAGCAAATCAGGAGGGAGAGGCCTTCATTCGTAAGCGTATCTCCAACAGGTGCCCAATGCCCACCCCTCCTCCTGGATCTTACTCTGCATTTCCCATATACCCACCAGCACCACACTTTGCATTCCCCCCTGGGTCCTACCCACCCTTTCCCAGCTACCAACCAGGTCTACCACTGCCTCATTCTACCCAATTCCATCCCCCTCCCCAATTCCAGCCCCCTCTCCAATTCCAGCCACCTTTCCAATTCCAGCCCCCTCCCCAATTCCAGCCACCTTCCCAATTCCAGCCACCTCCCCAATTCCAGCCCCCTCCCCAATTCCAGAAGCCTAATACCTTGCCATCACAAACTTGTCCTACCACTCAGCCCAGGCAGCGCACATGGAGAAGGCAGAAAGCTGCCCAAGAGGATGAGGAGTGAGTGGCTAGAGGTGAACCACCATGGAAACGACTAGCAAAGGATATATATCACTATATCTGCAAGCAGTGTGGGCTGGCAAAAAATAAGACAACTGGCCACACTCAGCTGAAGGGCCGGTGGTATTGTCCAGCCTCAGGCCTCTCTGTTGCACAGTGGAGAGAGAAAGTACAGGGAGTTCTTTGATTTTTTTTTCATTGGTGTATATAGTAATGTATATAGTTAGGTTTTTATATAGTTGCATATGTTGTGCTGTGTGTGTGTTGTGCTGTGAACATTTTGTTTTTAGTTGCTGTTTCCAGTGTTTCATTTGCAGTGTTTGTAAAAAAAAGGAAAGACACAGCTCTTGTGGTGTAATAGTAACACATCCACCCTTTGGGTGGAAGATTCCAGGTGCAAGTCCTGGCAAGAGTTTTTGGTGTGTTTGTCAGATTATTATTATAATTATTAATTTTTTTATTAAAAATATAGTCAAAAACCAATCAAACACTTTACTTAAATCCTTTGTGAGTGTTCATGAAGTTTGATGGATAATTTTTTTTCTTTTTCTTGCTTTCCCTCCTTTCTCCTTCTCTTTTCCCTTTCTTTCCCCCTTGTAGCAGTCCCTTTTGCCCTGTTTTTGGCCGAGAGGTTAAGGCGATGGACTTTAAATCCATTGGGGTCTCCCTGCGCAGGTTCGAACTCTGCCGACTACGGGAGGGATTTGCAGTATTGCTTTAGCTTAATTTGAGGGTCCAGGGTTCAAGTCCCTGTTAGGGTGAAGGTCTGTCTGCTTTTGGCGGAGTCACCTTGCTATCACTACGGGTCCATCTCTTCTGCTGACTCTGTATTAGAGCGATGTTCCTTCCTTCTCCCGGGGATCAGTGCATCTCCCTTGTTCGGCACACATGATTCTGATGGTCAGCCCTTTAGGAAAGAGTGCTCACGGATTGAGTAGAATAAGACAAACCTCCCATTTGTGCAGTGCTGTCGGTCCCCAGGGCCAGTACTGAAAAACCCCATTACATAGGATGAGACATGGCAGCCTGATTTCTCCTTAGTGGGACTGCTGTTTTAGCCGCTTCAAGGGCTAGCTTACAATCTCGGCTTGCTAGGTTGCAAGTAGGTCAGGCAGCAGTGTTACACACAACATGGCAGAAGGTGGTCTGCTTAATTCAAGTCCCTGTTTTGGCGAAGGTCAGTCTTCTTTTTGTAGGCCTCAGCTTGCTATCACTACGGTCCATCTCTTCTGCTGACTTTGTACTAGAGCGATGTTCCTTCCTGCTCCCGGGGATCAGTGCATCTCCCTTGTTCGGCACACCTGATTCTGAGACTTCCCAATTGTGCAGTGTTGTCGGTCCCCAGGGCCAGGACTGAAAAACCCCATTACATAGGATGAGACATGGCAGCCTGATTTCTCCTCAGTGGGACCGCTGTTTTAGCCGCTTGCAGGGCTAGCTTGCAATCTCCGCTTGCTGACTGAGCTGGGTTGGTTGCAAGTAGGTCAGGCAGCAGTGTTGGACACAAACTGAGCAGAAGTTGGTCTACTCCCGTAGTCGTGGCCGAGTGGTTAAGGTGGGGTCTCCCCGCGCAGGTTCGAATCCTGCTGACTACGCTGTTTGCTGAAGACCATGAGGCAAAGCATCCATGCATTTTTCACGGTCCTCGCACTTATTTGCGAAATTTCCAGTCCTCTCATCGATGGACAAACACGCCGCTGCTGCTTCTTGTATCTGGGCTCCAGGGGTTGTCTTGGGTGAGCCAGTGGCACGCCGTGATCGTATATTGGTTAGTACTCTGCGCTGAGGCCGCAGCAACCCTGGTTCGAATCCGAGTCACGGCAACCCTTTGCCGTTGAGTATACGGGAAGGTTAAACAATTTTTACCACCTCATCTTTCTGCGTGATTTTTTTTCTGAAGCTTGGCCTGTGCAGGGCGCCATCAGACAAGGGGGCTTGCTTTCTAACATTAGGCGTAGTCGTGGCCGAGAGGTTAAGGCGATGGACTTGAAATTCATTGGGGTCTCCCTGCGCAGGTTCGAACTCTTCCCATTTCCGGAAGGATTTGCAGTATTGCTTTAGCTTTCTGTGACTGTAATTGTGCCATCTATGGTCCTTCGCTCTCTGTGCCATAACTGCTTCTAGCTTTCATCCTCGTGACACCTGCGTCTCTTCTGGCCAGCTTGTTGTAAAATTGCTGCTTTATAAAAGGTGAGAAGCCAGTGCTCCACAGGAGCCCGGATAGCTCAGTCGGTAGAGCATCAGACTTTTAATCTGAGGGTCCAGGGTTCAAATCCCTGTTCGGGTGAAGGTCTGTCTGCTTTTGGCGGAGTCACCTTGCTATCACTACGGTCCATCTCTTCTTCTGAATCTGTACTGGAGCGGTGTTCCTTCCTGCTCCAGGGTATCAGTGCACCTCCCTTGTTTGGCACACCTGATTCTGATGGTCAGCTCGTTAGGAAAGCGCGCTCACAGAGTGAGTAGAATAAGACAGACCTCCGAATTGTGCAGTGCTGTCGGTCCCCAGGCCCAGCACTGAAAAACCCCATTACATAGGATGAGACATGGCAGCCTGATTTCTCCTCAGTGGGACTGCTGTTTTAGCCGCTTCCAGGGCTAACTTACAATCTCAGCTTGCTAGGTTGCAATTAGGTCAGGCACCAGTGTTACACACAACATGGCAGTAGGTGGTCTGCTTAATTCAAGTCCCTGTTTGGGCGTAGGTCAGTCTTCTTTTTGTAGGCCTCAGCTTGCTATCACTACGGTCCATCTCTTCTGCTGACTCTGTACTAGAGCGATGTTCCTTTCTGCTCCCGGGGATCAGTGCATCTCCCTTGTTCAGCACACCTGATTCTGATGGTCAGCCCTTTAGGAAAGAGTGCTCACAGAGTGAGTAGAATAAGACAGACTTCCCAATTGTGCAGTGCTGTCGGTCCCCAAGGCCAGTACTGAAAAACCCCATTACATAGGATGAGACATGGCAGCCTGATTTCTCCTCAGTGGGACCGCTGTTTTACCCGCTTGCAGGGCTAGCTTGCAATCTCCGCTTGCTGACTGAGCTGGGTTGGTTGCAAGTAGGTCAGGCAGCAGTGTTGGACACAAACTGAGCAGTAATTGGTCTACTCCCGTAGTCGTGGCCGAGTGGTTAAGGCGATGGACTTGAAATCCATTGGGGTCTCCCTGCGTAGGTTCGAATCCTGCTGACTACGCTGTTTGCTGAAGGCCATGAGGCAAAGCATCCATGCATTTTTCACGGTCCTCGCACTTATTTGCGAAATGTCCAGTCCCTCATCGATGGACAAACACGCCGCTGCTGCTTCTTGAATCCGGGCTCCAGGGGTTGTCTTGGGTGAGCCAGTGGCACGCCGTGATCGTATAGTGGTCAGTACTCTGCGTTGTGGCTGCAGCAACCCTGGTTTGAATCCAGGTCACGGCAACCCTTTGCCATTGAGTATACAGGAAGGTTGAAAATTTTTTACCACCTCATCTTTCTGCGTGATTTTGTTTCTGAAGCTTGGCCTGTGCAGGGCGCCATCAGACAAGGGGGCTTGCGTAGTCGTGGCCGAGAGGTTAAGGCGATGGACTTGAAATCCATTGGGGTCTCCCTGCGCAGGTTCCAACTCTGCCGACTACGGGAGGGATTTGCAGTATTGCTTTAGCTTTCTGTGATGGTAATTGTGCCATCTATGGTCCTTCGCTCTCTGTGCCATAACTGCTTCTAGCTTTCAACCTCGTGACACCTGCGTCTCTTCTGGGCAGCTTGTTGTAAAATTGCTGCTTTATAAAAGGTGAGAAGCCAGTGCTCCACAAGAGCCCGGATAGCTCAGTCGGTAGAGTATCAGACTTTTAATCTGAGGGTCCAGGGTCCAAGTCCCTGTTCGGGCGAAGGTCTGTCAGCTTTTGGCGGAGTCACCTTGCTATCACTATGGTCCATCTCTTCTTCTGAATCTGTACTGGAGCGGTGTTCCTTCCTGCTCCAGGGTATCAGTGCACCTCCCTTGTTTGGCACACCTGATTCTGATGGTCAGCTCGTTAGGAAAGCGCGCTCACAGAGTCAGTAGAATAAGACAGACCTCCGATTTGTGCATTGCTGTCGGTCCCCAGGCCCAGCACTGAAAAACCCCATTACATAGGATTAGACATGGCAGCCTGATTTCTCCTCAGTGGGACTGCTGTTTTACCCGCTTCCAGTGCTAGCTTACAATCTCGTCTTGCTAGGTTGCAAGTAGGTCAGGCAGCAATGTGACACACAACAGGGCAGAAGGTAGTCTGCTTAATTCAAGTCCCTGTTTGGGCGAAGGTCAGTCTACTTTTTGGAGGGCTCAGCTTGCTATCACTACGGGTCCATCTCTTCTGCTGACTCTGTATTAGAGCGATGTTCCTTCCTTCTCCCGGGGATCAGTGCATCTCCCTTGTTCGGCACACATGATTCTGATGGTCAGCCCTTTAGGAAAGAGTGCTCCCGGAGTGAGTAGAATAAGAAAGACCTCCCATTTGTGCAGTGCTGTCGGTCCCCAGGGCCAGTACTGAAAAACCCCATTACATAGGATGAGACATGGCAGCCTGATTTCTCCTCAGTGGGACTGCTGTTTTAGCCGCTTGCAGGGCTAGCTTGCAATCTCCGCTTGCTGACTGAGCTGGGTTGGTTGCAAGTAGGTCAGGCAGCAGTGTTGGACACAAACTGAGCAGAAATTGGTCTACTGCCGTAGTCGTGGCCGAGTGGTTAAGGCGATGGACTAGAAATCCATTGGGGTCTCCCCGCGCAGGTTCGAATCCTGCCGACTACGCTGTTTCCTGAAGGCCATGAGGCAAAGCATCCATGCATTTTTCATGGTGCTCGCACTTATTTGCGAAATGTCCAGTCCCTCTTCGATGGACAAACACGCCGCTGCTGCTTCTTGTATCCGGGCTCCAGGGGTTGTCTTGGGTGAGCCAGTGGCACGCCGTGATCGTATAGTGGTTAGTACTCTGCGTTGTGGCCGCAGCAACCCCGGTTCGAATCCGGGTCACGGCAACCCTTTGCCGTTGAGTATACGGGAAGGTTGAAAATTTTTTACCACCTCATCTTTCTGCGTGATTTTGTTTCTGAAGCTTGGCCTGTGCAGGGCGCCACCAGACAAGGGGGCTTGCTTTCTAACATTAGGCGTAGTTGTGGACGAGAGGTTAAGACGATGGACTTGAAATCCATTGGGGTCTCCCTGCGCAGGTTCGAACTCTTCCCATTTCCGGAAGGATTTGCAGTATTGCTTTAGCTTTCTGTGACGGTAATTGTGCCATCTATGGTCCTTCGCTCTCTGTGCCATAACTGCTTCTAGCTTTCATCCTCGTGACACCTGCGTCTCTTCTGGGCAGCTTGTTGTAAAATTGCTGCTTTATAAAAGGTGAGAAGCCAGTGCTCCACAAGAGCCCGGATAGCTCAGTCGGTAGAGCATCACACTTTTAATCTGAGGGTCCAGGGTTCAAGTCCCTGTTCGGGCGAAGGTCTTTCTGCTTTTGGCGGAGTCACCTTGCTATCACTACGGTCCATCTCTTCTTCTGAATCTTTACTGGAGCGGTGTTCCTTCCTGCTCCAGGGTATCAGTGCACCTCCCTTGTTTGGCACACCTGATTCTGATGGTCAGCTCGTTAGGAAAGAGTGCTCACGGAGTGAGTAGAATAAGACAGACCTCCCATTTGTGCAGTGCTGTCGGTCCCCAGGGCCAGTACTGAAAAACCCCATTACATAGGATAAGACAAGGCAGCCTGATTTCTCCTTAGTGGGACTGCTGTTTTAGCCGCTTCCAGGGCTAGCTTACAATCTCGGCTTGCTAGGTTGCAAGTAGGTCAGGCAGCAGTGTTACACACAACATGGCAGAAGGTGGTCTGCTTAATTCAAGTCCCTGTTTGGGCGTAGGTCAGTCTTCTTTTTGTAGGCCTCAGCTTGCTATCACTACGGTCCATCTCTTCTGCTGACTCTGTACTAGAGCGATGTTCCTTTCTGCTCCCGGGGATCAGTGCATCTCCCTTGTTCGGCAAACCTGATTCTGATGGTCAGCGCTTTAGGAAAGAGTGCTCACAGAGTGAGTAGAATAAGACATAAGATTTTTAAGAGCGCTGAGGGAAGGGCGGTACCGCTGGCGCCACGACCAGGTGCTAAAGGCTTTGGCGGACTCCATCTGCACAGCGATCCAGCTCAGCAAGACCCAGGTAGCCCCCAAACAGACAATCACCTTCATTAGAGCTGGGCAGAAGGAACAATTCCACCGGCCTAGCTCTACGGGGGGGCTCCTCTCCACTGCTCGTGATTGGCAGCTTCAGGTTGACCTTGGAAGGCAGCTTAAGTTCCCAGGCAACATCACAGCCACTTCTCTCCGCCCAGACATGGTGCTAACATCTGAGTCTACCAAGCAAGTGGTTATCCTGGAACTAACTGTCCCCTGGGAAGACCATATTGAAGAGGCCCACGAGCGCAAGAGGGCTAACTACGTAGGGCTCAGCTCGGAGTGCCGGAACAATGGCTGGAAAACTCGCTGCGAGCCAGTCGAGGTCGGTGCCGAGGCTTCGCTGGCCACTCACTGCTGCGAACCCTCAAACTCCTTGGAGTGAAAGGACTGCAATTGAAAAAAGCCACCGCAAACATCTTAGAGGCCGCAGAAAGGGCTTCTCGGTGGCTGTAGATCCGTAGGGGGGATCCGTGGAGCAACATGCCACTTGGACACAAGCCGGGGACTGATCAACCCCGGCTGGGTCGCCCGGGTGAGGGTGTATGAAGATTAAAGACCCGAAACACCCTATGACCTCGGGTTTTTCACTGATGACGTGTCCAAGTAGCACCAGAAGGTGTATTAAAACTCTAGACAGACTTCCCAATTGTGCAGTGCTGTCGGTCCCCTGGGCCAGTACTGAAAAACCCAATTACATAGGATGAGACATGGCAGCCTGATTTCTCCTCAGTGGGATCGCTGTTTTACCCGCTTGCAGGGCTAGCTTGCAATCTCCGCTTGCTGACTGAGCTGGGTTGGTTGCAAGTAGGTCAGGCAGCAGTGTTGAACACAAACTGAGCAGAAATTGGTCTACTCCCGTAGTCGTGGCCGAGTGGTTAAGGCGATGGATTTGAAATCCATTGGGGTCTCCCCGCGCAGGTTCGAATCCTGCTGACTACGCTGTTTGCTTGAAGGCCATGAGGCAAAGCATCCATGCATTTTTTGCGAAATGTCCAGTCCCTCTTCGATGGACAAACACGCCGCTGCTGCTTCTTGTATCTGGGCTCCAGGGGTTGTCTTGGGTGAGCCAGTGGCACGCCGTGATCGTATATTGGTTAGAACTCTGCGTTGTGGCAGCAGCAACCCCGGTTCTAATCCAAGTCACGGCAACCCTTTGCCGTTGAGTATACGGGAAGGTTGAACATTTTTTTCCACTTCATCTTTCTGCGTGATTTTTTTTCTGAAGCTTGGCCTGTGCAGGGCGCCATCAGACAAGGGGGCTTGCTTTCTAACATTTGGCGTAGTCGTGGCCGAGAGGTTAAGGCGATGGACTTGAAATCCATTGGTGTCTCCCCGCGCAGGTTCGAACCTGGCTGACTACGGGAGGGCTTTGCAGTATTGCTTTAGCTTTCTGTGACGATAATTGTGCTTTCTATGGTCCTTCGCTCTCTGTGCCATTACTGCTTCTAGCTTTCATCCTCGTGACACCTGCGTCTCTTCTGGGCAGCTTGTTGTAAAACTCCTGCTTTATAAAAGGTAAGAAGCCAGTGCTCCACAAGAGCCCGGATAGCTCAGTCAGTAGAGCATCAGACTTTTAATCTGATCGTCCGGGGTTCAAGTCCCTGTTCGGGCGAAGTTCTGTCTGCTTTTGGCGGAGTCACCTTGCTATCACTACAGTCCATCTCTTCTTCTGAATCTGTACTGGAGCGGTGTTCCTTCCTGCTCCAGGGTATCAGTGCACCTCCCTTGTTTGGCACACCTGATTCTGATGGTCAGCCCTTTAGAAAAGAGTGCTCACAGAGTGAGTAGAATAAGACCGACTTCCCAATTGTGCAGTGCTGTCGGTCCCCGGGGTCTGTACTGAAAAACCCCATTACATAGGATGAGACATGGCAGGCTGATTTCTCCTCAGTGGGACCGCTGTTTTACCCTCTTGCAGGGCTAGCTTGCAATCTCCGCTTGCTGACTGAGCTGGTTTGGTTGCAAGTAGGTCAGGCAGCAGTGTTGGACACAAACTGAGCAAAAATTGGTCTACTGCCGTAGTCGTGGCCGAGTGGTTAAGGCGATGGATTAGAAATCCATTGGGGTCTCCCCGCGCAGATTCGAATCCTGCCGACTACACTGTTTGCTGAAGGCCATGAGGCAAGGCATCCATGCATTTTTCATGGTCCTCGCACTTATTTGTGAAATGTCCAGTCCCTCTTCGATGGACAAACACGCCGCTGTTGCTTCTTCTATCCGGGCTCCAGGGATTGTCTTGGGTGAGCCAGTGGCACGCCGTGATCGTATAGTGGTTAGTACTCTGCGTTGTGGCTGCAGCAACCCCGGTTCGAATCCGGGTAACGGCAACCCTCTGCCGTTGAGTATACGGGAAGGTTGAACATTTTTTACCACCTCATCGTTCTGCGTGATTTTGTTTCTGAAGCTTGGCCTGTGCAGGGCGCCATCAGACAAGGGGGATTGCTTTCTAACATTAGGCGTAGTCGTGGCCGAGAGGTTAAGACGATGGACTTGAAATCCATTGGGGTCTCCCTGCGCAGGTTCGAACTCTTCCCATTTCCGGAAGGATTTGCAGTATTGCTTTAGCTTTCTGTGACGGTAATTGTGCCATCTATGGTCCTTCGCTCTCTGTGCCATAACTGCTTCTAGCTTTCATCCTCGTGACACCTGCGTCTCTTCTGGGCAGCTTGTTTTAAAACTGCTGCTTTATAAAAGGTGAGAAGCCAGTGCTCCACAAGAGCCTGGATAGCTCAGTCGGTAGAGCATCAGACTTTTAATTTGAGGGTCCACCCTGTTAGGGTGAAGGTCTGTCTGCTTTTGGCGGAGTCACCTTGCTATCACTACGGTCCATCTCTTCTTCTGAATCTGTACTGGAGCGGTGTTCCTTCCTGCTCCAGGGTATCAGTGCACCTCCCTTGTTTGGCACACCTGATTCTGATGGTCAGCTCGTTAGGAAAGCGGGCTCACAGAGTGAGTAGAATAAGACAGACCTCCGAATTGTGCAGTGCTGTCGGTCCTCAGGCCCATCACTGAAAAACCCCATTACATAGGATGAGACATGGCAGCCTGATTTCTCCTCAGTTGGACTGCTGTTTTACCCGCTTACAGGGCTAGCTTGCAATCTCCGCTTGCTTGGTTGCAAGTAGGTCAGGCAGCAATGTGACACACAAGAGGGCAGAAGGTAGTCTGCTTAATTCAAGTCCCTGTTTGGGCGAAGGTCAGTCTACTTTTTGGAGGGCTCAGCTTGCTATCACTACGGTCCATCTCTTCTGCTGACTCTGTACTAGAGCGATGTTCCTTCCTGCTCCCGGGGATCAGTGCATCTCCCTTGTTCGGCAACCCTGATTCTGATGGTCAGCCTTTTAGGAAAGAGTGCTCACAGAGTGAGTAGAATAAGACAGACTTCCCAATTGTGCAGTGCTGTCGGTCCCCAGGGCCAGTACTGAAAAACCCCATTACATAGGATGAGACATGGCAGCCTGATTTCTCCTCAGTGGGACCACTGTTTTACCCGCTTGCAGGGCTAGCTTGCAATCTCCGCTTGCTGACTGAGCTGGGTTGGTTGCAAGTAGGTCAGGCAGCAGTGTTGGACACAAACTGAGCAGAAACTAGTCCACTCCCGTAGTCGTGGCCGAGTGGTTAAGGCGATGGACTAGAAATCCATTGGGGTCTCCCTGCGCAGGTTCGAATCCTGCCGACTACGCTGAAGGCCATGAGGCAAAGCATCCCTGCATTTTTCACGGTCCTCGCACTTATTTGCGAATTGTCCAGTCCCTCTTCGATGGACAAACACGCCGCTGCTGCTTCTTGTATCCGGGCTCCAGGGGTTGTCTTGGGTGAGCCAGTGGCACGCCGTGATCGTATAGTGGTTAGTACTCTGTGTTGTGGCCGCAGCAACCCTCGTTCGAATCCGGGTCACGGCAACCCTTTGCCGTTTAGTATACGGGAAGGTTGAAAATTTTTTACCACCTCATCTTTCTGCGTGATTTTGTTTCTGAAGCTTGGCCTGTGCAGGGCGCCACCAGACAAGGGCGCTTGCTTTCTAACATTAGGCGTAGTCGTGGCCGAGAGGTAAAGGTGATGGACATGAAATCCATTGGGGTCTTCCCGCGCAGGTTCGAACTCTGCCGACTACGGGAGGGATTTGTAGTACTGCTTTAGCTTTCTGTGACGGTAATTGTGCCTTCTATGGTCCTTCGCTCTCTGTGCCATAACTGCTTCTAGCTTTCATCCTCGTGACACCTGGGTCTCTTCTAGGCAGCTTGTTGTAAAACTGCTGCTTTATAAAAGGTGAGAAGACAGTGCTCTACAAAAGCCAGGATAGCTCAGTCGGTAGAGCATCAGACTTTTAATCTGAGGGTCCAGGGTTCGAGTCCCTGTTCGGGTGAAGGTCTGTCTGCTTTTGGCGGAGTCACCTTGCTATCACTATGGTCCATCTCTTCTTCTGAATCTGTACTGGAGCAGTGTTCCTTCCTGCTCCAGCGTATCAGTGCACCTCCCTTGTTTGGCACACCTGATTCTGATGGTCAGCTCGTTAGGAAAGCGGGCTCAAAGAGTGAGTAGAATAAGACAGACCTCCGAATTGTGCAGTGCTGTCGGTCCCCAGGCCCAGCACTGAAAAACCCCATTTCATAGGATGAGACATGGCAGCCTGATTTCTCCTCAGTGAGACCGCTGTTTTACCCGCTTGCAGGGCTAGCTTGCAATCTCCGCTTGCTGACTGAGCTTGGTTGGTTGCAATTAGGTCAGGCAGCAGTGTTGGTCACAAACTGAGCAGAAATTGGTCTACTCCTGTAGTCGTGGCCGAGTGGTTAAGGCGATGGACTAGAAATCCATCGGGGTCTCCCCGCTCAGGTTCGAATCCTGCAGACTATACTGTTTGCTGAAGGCCATGAGGCAAAGCATCCATGCATTTTTCAAGGTCCTCGCACTTATTTGCAAAATGTCCAGTCCCTCTTCGATGGACAAACACGCCGCTGCTGCTTCTTGTATCCGGGCTCCAGGGGTTGTCTTGGGTGAGCCAGTGGCACGCCGTGATCGTATAGTGGTTAGTACTCTCTGTTGTGGCCGCAGCAACCCTGGTTCGAATCCGGGTCACGGCAACCCTTTGCCGCTGAGTATTCGGGAAGGTTGAAGATTTTTTACCACCTCATCTTTCTGCGTGATTTTGTTTCTGAAGCTTGGCCTGTGCAGGGCGCCACCAGACAAGGGCGCTTGCTTTCTAACATTAGGCGTGGCCGAGAGGTTAAGGCGATGGACTTGAAATCCATTGGGGTCTCCCCGCGCAGGTTCGAACTCTGCCGACTACGGGAGGGATTTGTAGTATTGCTTTAGCTTTCTGTGACATAATTGTGCCTTCTATTGTCCTTCGCTCTCTGTGCCATAACTGCTTCTAGCTTTCATCCTCGTGACACCTGTGTCTCTTTTGGGCAGCTTGTTGTAAAACTGCTGCTTTATAAAAGGTGGGAAGCCAGTGCTCCACAAGAGCCTGGATAGCTCAGTCGGTAGAGCATCAGACTTTTAATCTGAGGGTCCAGGGTTCAAGTCCCTGTTCGGGTGAAGGTCTGTCTGCTTTTGGCAGAGTCACCTTGCTATCACTACGGGTCCATCTCTTCTGCTGACTCTGTATTAGAGCGATGTTCCTTCCTTCTCCAGGGGGTCAGTGCATCTCCCTTGTTCATCACACATGATTCTGATGGTCAGCCCTTTAGGAAAGAGTGCTCACAGAGTGAGTAGAATAAGACAGACCTCCGAATTGTGCAGTGCTGTCGGTCCCCAGGCCCAGCACTGAAAAACCCCATTACATAGGATGAGACATGGCAGCCTGATTTCTCCTCAGTGGGACTGCTGTTTTACCCGCTTCCAGGGCTAGCTTACAATCTCGGCTTGCTAGGTTGCAAGTAGGTCAGGCAGCAGTGTTACACACAACATGGCAGAAGGTGGTCTGCTTAATTCAAGTCCCTGTTTGGGCGAAGGTCAGTCTTCTTTTTGTAGGCCTCAGCTTGCTATCACTACGGTCCATCTCTTCTGCTGACTCTGTACTAAAGCGATGTTCCTTCCTGCTCCCAGGGATCAGTGCATCTCTCTTGTTCGGCAAACCTGATTCTGATGGTCAGCCCTTTAGGAAAGAGTGCTCACGGAGTTAGTAGAATAAGAAAGACCTCCCATTTGTGCAGTGCTGTCGGTCCCCAGGCCCATCACTGAAAAACCCCATTACATAGGATGAGACATGACAGCCTGATTTCTCCTCAGTGGGACTGCTGTTTTACCCGCTTCCAGTGCTAGCTTACAATCTCGGCTTGCTAGGTTGCAAGTAGGTCAGGCAGCAATGTGACACACAACAGGGCAGAAGGTAGTCTGCTTAATTCAAGTTCTGTTTGGGCGAAGGTCAGTCTACTTTTTGGAGGGCTCAGCTTGCTATCACTACGGGTCCATCTCTTCTGCTGACTCTGTATTAGAGCGATGTTCCTTCCTTCTCCCGGGGATCAGTGCATCTCCCTTGTTCGGCACACATGATTCTGATGGTCAGCCCTTTAGGAAAGAGTGCTCACGGAGTGAGTAGAATAAGAAAGACCTCCCATTTGTGCAGTGCTGTCGGTCCCCAGGGCCAGTACTGAAAAACCCCATTACATAGGATGAGACATGGCAGCCTGATTTCTCCTCAGTGGGACTGCTGTTTTAGCCACTTCAAGGGCTAGCTTACAATCTCGGCTTGCTAGGTTGCAAGTAGGTCAGGCAGCAGTGTTACACACAACATGGCAGAAGGTGGTCTGCTTAATTCAAGTCCCTGTTTGGGCGAAGGTCAGTCTTCTTTTTGTAGGCCTCAGCTTGCTATCACTACGGTCCATCTCTTCTGCTGACTCTGTACTAGAGCGATGTTCCTTCCTGCTCCCGGGGATCAGTGCATCTCCCTTGTTCGGCAAACCTGATTCTGATGGTCAGCCCTTTAGGAAAGAGTGCTCACAGAGTGAGTAGAATAAGACAGACTTCCCAATTGTGCAGTGCTGTCGGTCCCCAGGGCCAGTACTGAAAAACCCCATTACATAGGATGAGACATGGCAGCCTGATTTCTCCTCAGTGGGACCACTGTTTTACCCGCTTGCAGGGCTAGCTTGCAATCTCCGCTTGCTGACTGAGTTGGGTTGGTTGCAAGTAGGTCAGGCAGCAGTGTTGGACACAAACTGAGCAGAAATTGGTCCACTCCCGTAGTCGTGGCCGAGTGGTTAAGGCGATGGACTAGAAATCCATTGGGGTCTCCCCGCGCAGGTTCGAATCCTGCCGACTACGCTGAAGGCCATGAGGCAAAGCATCCATGCATTTTTCACTGTCCTCGCACTTATTTGCGAAATGTCCAGTCCCTCTTCGATGGACAAACACGCCGCTGCTGCTTCTTGTATCCGGGCTCCAGGGGTTGTCTTGGGTGAGCCAGTGGCACGCCGTGATCGTATAGTGGTTAGTATGCTGTGTGGTGGCCGCAGCAACCCTCGTTCGAATCTGGGTCACGGCAACCATTTGCCGTTGAGTATACGGGAAGGTTGAAAATTTTTTACCACCTCATCTTTCTGCGTGATTTTGTTTCTGAAGCTTGGCCTGTGCAGGGCGCCACCAGACAAGGGCGCTTGCTTTCTAACATTAGGCGTAGTCGTGGCCGAGATGTAAAGGTGATGGACTTGAAATCCATTGGGGTCTCCCCGCGCAGGTTCGAACTCTGCCGACTACGGGAGGGATTTGTAGTACTGCTTTAGCTTTCTGTGACGGTAATTGTGCCTTCTATGGTCCTTCGCTCTCTGTGCCATAACTGCTTCTAGCTTTCATCCTCGTGACACCTGGGTCTCTTCTAGGCAGCTTGTTGTAAAACTGCTGCTTTATAAAAGGTGAGAAGACAGTGCTCCACAAGAGACCAGATAGCTCAGTTGGTAGAGCATCAGACTTTTAATCTGAGGGTCCAGGGTTCAAGTCCCTGTTCGGGCTAAGGTCAGTCTGCTTTTGGCGGAGTCACCTTGCTATCACTACGGTCCATCTCTTCTTCTGAATCTGTACTGGAGCGGTGTTCCTTCCTGCTCCAGGGTATCAGTGCACCTCCCTTGTTTGGCACACCTGTTTCTGATGGTCAGCTTGTTAGGAAAGCGGGCTCACAGAGTGAGTAGAATAAGACAGACCTCCGAATTGTGCAGTGCTGTCGGTCCGCAGGCCCATCACTGAAAAACCCCATTACATAGGATGAGACATGGCAGCCTGATTTCTCCTCAGTGGGACTGCTGTTTTACCCGCTTACAGGGCTAGCTTGCAATCTCCGCTTGCTTGGTTGCAAGTAGGTCAGGCTGCAATGTGACACAACAGGGCAGAAGGTAGTCGGCTTAATTCAAGTCCCTGTTTGGGCGAAGGTCAGTCTACTTTTTGGAGGGCTCGACTTTCTAACACTACGGGTCCATCTCTTCTGCTGACTCTGTATTAGAGCGATGTTCCTTCCTTCTCCCGGGGATCAGTGCATCTCCCTTGTTCGGCACACATGATTCTGATGGTCAGCCCTTTAGGAAAGAGTGCTCACGGAGTGAGTAGAATAAGAAAAACCTCCCATTTGTGCAGTGCTGTCGGTCCCCAGGGCCAGTACTGAAAAACTCCATTACATAGGATTAGACATGGCAGCCTGATTTCTCCTCAGTGGGACTGCTGTTTTAGCTGCTTCCAGGGCTAGCTTACAATCTCGGCTTGCTAGGTTGCAAGTAGGTCAGGCAGCAGTGTTACACACAACATGGCAGAAGGTTGTCTGCTTAATTCAAGTCCCTGTTTGGGCAAAGGTCAGTCTTCTTTTTGTAGGCCTCAGCTTGCTATCACTACGGTCCATCTCTTCTGCTGACTCTGTACTAGAGCGATGTTCCTTCCTGCTCCCGGGGATCAGTGCATCTCCCTTGTTCGGCACACCTGATTCTGATGATCAGCCCTTTAGGAAAGAGTGCTCACAGAGTACGTAGAATAAGACGGACTTCCCAATTGTGCAGTGCTGTTGGTCCCCAGGGCCAGTACTGAAAAACCCCATTACATAGGATGAGACATGGCAGCCTGATTTCTCCTCAGTGGGACTGCTGTTTTACCCGCTTCCAGTGCTAGCTTGCAATCTCGGCTTGCTAGGTTGCAAGTAGGTCAGGCAGCAATGTGACACACAACAGGGCAGAAGGTAGTCTGCTTAATTCAAGTCCCTGTTTGGGCGAAGGTCAGTCTACTTTTTGGAGGGCTCAGTTTGCTATCACTACGGGTCCATCTCTTCTGCTGACTCTGTATTAGAGCGATGTTCCTTCCTTCTCCCGGGGATCAGTGCATCTCCCTTGTTCGGCACACATGATTCTGATGGTCAGCTCGTTAGGAAAGCGCGCTCACAGAGTGAGTAGAATAAGACAGACCTCCGAATTGTGCAGTGCTGTCGGTCCCCAGGCCCAGCACTGAAAAACGCCATTACATAGGATGAGACATGGCAGCCTGATTTCTCCTCAGTGGGACTGCTGTTTTAGCCGCTTCCAGGGCTAGCTTACAATCTCGGCTTGCTAGGTTGCAAGTAGGTCAGGCAGCAGTGTTACAGACAACATGGCAGAAGGTTGTCTGCTTAATTCAAGTCCCTGTTTGGGCGAAGGTCAGTCTTCTTTTTGTAGGCCTCAGCTTGCTATCACTACGGTCCATCTCTTCTGCTGACTCTGTACTAGAGCGATGTTCCTTCCTGCTCCCGGGGATCAGTGCATCTCCCTTGTTCGGCAAACCTGATTCTGATGGTCAGCCCTTTAGGAAAGAGTGCTCACAGAGTGAGTAGAATAAGACAGACTTCCCAATTGTGCAGTGCTGTCGGTCCCCAGGGCCAGTCCTGAAAAACCCCATTACATAGGATGAGACATGGCAGCCTGATTTCTCCTCAGTGGGACCGCTGTTTTACCCGCTTGCAGGGCTAGCTTGCAATCTCCGCTTGCTGACTGAGCTGGGTTGGTTGCAAGTAGGCCAGGCAGCAGTGTTGGATACAAACTGAGCAGAAATTGGTCTACTCCCGTTGTCGTGGCCGAGTGGTTAAAGCGATGGACTAGAAATCCATTGCGGTCTCCCCGCGCAGGTTCGAATCCTGCCGACTACGCTGTTTGCTGAAGGCCATGAGGCAAAGCATCCATGCATTTTTAACAGTCCTCGCACTTATTTGCGAAATGTCCAGTCCCTCTTCGATGGACAAACACGCCGCTGCTCCTTCTTGTATCCGGGCTCCAAGGGATGTCTTGGGTGAGCCAGTGGCACGCCGTGATTGTATAGTGGTTAGTACTGTGCGTTGTGGCCGCAGCAACCCCGGTTTGAATCCGGGTCACGGCAACCCTTTGCCGTTGAGTATACGGGAAGGTTGAAAATTTTTTACCACCTCATCTTTCTGCGTGATTTTGTTTCTGAAGCTTGGCCTTTGCAGGGCGCCACCAGACAAGGGCGCTTGCTATCTAACATTAGGCGTAGTCGTGGCCGAGAGGTTAAGGCGATGGACTTGAAATCCATTGGGCTCTCCCCACACAGGTTCGAACTCTGCCGACTACGGGAGGGATTTGCAGTATTGCTTTAGATTTCTGTGACGTAATTGTGCCTTCTATTGTCCTTCGCTCTCTGTGCCATAACTGCTTCTAGCTTTCATCCTCGTGACACCTGCGTCTCTTCTGGGGCTTACGGCCATACCAACCTGAGGGCGCTAGAGAGCTACAGGAAGTGTTGGCTGCAGTTGGGAGAGGAAGGCTCTCCTCCATTTTGATTTTTCTGTCAGTGTTTGTTTTGTGAGTTGTTTTTGGACTTTAGTTTATTTTTTGTGTTTTTTCAGTTTTAAACCACCTAACAGCAGCATCTTGCTGGCTGGAGGGTGGTTAATTTTTTGTTTGATTTTTGTACAATGGACGGATTATTGGCAAACGACACTGGACTGGCTGGAGAGACACGCATGGCAAACGACACTGGAATGGCTGGAGAGACACGTATGGCAAACGAAACTGGACTGGCTGGAGAGACACGTATGGCAAACGACACTGGACTGCTTGGAGAGACACGTATGGCAAATGACCCTGGACTGGCTGGAGAGACATGCATGGCAAATGACCCTGGAGTGGAGTATCGACAACGAGCAGGACACGGTAAAAAACAAGATGCAAGAGATAAATTTGGTGAAAGGAAATACTTAAAGGAGGCAACTGTGATTGTGAATGTCGAGAACGTAAATGAGGTGAGAGCTGTGGATATTATTAAAGCGGTGACGGAAAAATGTGGATATGGTAAAATTTTAGCACTAAGGCCAAGACAAGGAAAGGAATATGAACTGACAATGGAGAAAGAAGAAACATGTGATGAACTGACTGAGGGATTGTTAATTAAAGGAGTTAACTGTGAGATAAAGAAACTGCAAAATAGAGATTATGTTGTTTCCTTCATGAACCTGCCCGTCTACCTTGATGATAAAGACATTTTTAGAAAATTGGAGGGATGGGGAGTTAATCCTATTTCAAAATTAAAAAGAAGATGCTACCCGGGCACTGAAATAGAGGATGGAACAAGGTTTTTAAAAGTGAGATTCCCCAAGGAGGTGGCATCATTGCCCTACAGCACAAAGCTGGAAACAGCAGAAGGGCCGCAGTACTTTAGGGTGATGCACAGCCACCAGGTGAAGACCTGTAAGCTGTGCATGAGCCCGGATCATCTGCTCAAAAAATGCCCTGAATTTAAGTGTCACAAGTGCGAGGAAAGGGGACATTTCGCAAGGGATTGCAATGTGGTCAGATGCCCGGAGTGTCAAAAGATTTTAAACAAGTGTGAGTGTTGGATGGAGGGAGAGGAAGGAGGTCTGGAGCATCGGGTGGACGGACAGGTGCATGAAGGAAACACTGAAGAGGAAGGAGATATTGATGAAGGACAAGGGGATGAAGGATTATCACAAAAGGAAACAGAAGGAGGAACAGGCAACCAAGAGGAAGAAGAAGAAGGAAAAAAGAATGATATGGATGAGGAACAAACAGCAGAACAGAATACCCAATGGACAGAAATGGAAATATCGGACAGTTTTAAAAATCTTTTGGATAATGTGGAGAGGGATGGACAGGGAATGTATGATCAAAACAAAGAAATGGACAGTGAAGAAGAAACAAGGATGGACAACATGGGAAAAGACAGAGGGGAGAGAGGACAAAGTAGAAGAAGAACATTAAAGGTAAAACCAAATGTGGAAAATGCAAGAAAGAAGTTAATGACAAGGGGCCGAGTAAAAAGTGTAAACAGATATGAAGTGTTAAGAGGGCTGGAGGGAGAAGATGGAAAATAATGGTTTTTATGTATTTATTTTTATTTATTTTAATGGTTTTAAGTTGTGTTACTTTTAATGCAAGGGGATTGATGGACATGGGTAAATTTGAAAAGGTGAAAGAAATGTGTAAAGGAGAGGATGTGATTTTATTACAAGAAACTAACTGGAGGGAAGAGTACATGACTGAAATAAGGAAAAGGTGGAGCGGAGAGATTTTATATAACAATGGTGATGGGAGGCTTGGAAGAGGAGTTGCGATTTTAATAAAAGAAAACTGTGGGGTATCATGTAAAACAATATATAATGACGTAGATGGGAAATGTATTGCGGTTGAAATGGAGTATGAGGAGAAAAAAGTTATTGTAGTTAATATTCATGCACCGACTGTAGAGAATGAAAAGAAGGAATATTTTAATGTATTAAGAGATTTTTTTAAAAAGCATAAAGAAGTTATTATGATGGGTGATTTTAATACCGTTTTCAGTAAATTAGAAATGGGTGAGGGAATGGTTTTTAAAAATGATAAAGGAAGAAAAGAACTGAAACTATTAATGGAAGAAAATAATATGATTGATGTATGGAGAGAAAGAAATGAAAAAAAGAAAGAATATTCAAGGAGGCAATTAGTAGGGAATTTTATGTGTAAGACAAGGATTGATTTTATTTTGTGTACAAGGAACATTGAAGGATATATCGGTAACATTAAATATGAAGAATCAAGCTTAAGTGACCATAAACCAATTTTTTTGCAAGTAGACTGGAGTTCAGTGAAAAGAGGGCCGGGTGTATGGGTGTTAAATGTAGAGGTTTTGAAGAATGAGGAGTATGTTTTAAGTATTAAAGAAATTATTGAAAAAGAAAAGGAGAATGAAATGTACAGTGAAGATAAAAGGATATGGTGGGAAAATGTTAAATATTTAGTTAAAAAAATCACAATAAAGTATTGCAAATTAATACAGATATGTAAGAGGAAGAAGGAGAGAGAAATAAGAGAAAAATTGGAAAAGGAATTAAATGAGAATGGGAAAGATATACAAAAAATAAAAGAATTGGAGGGAATATTGAAAGAAATGGAAGAGAAAAAATATGAAGGAGCAAGACTAAGAAGTAAAGCTAAATATACTGTGGAGGGAGAAAAATGTACAAAATTTTTCTTTGATCTAGAAAAAATACGAGGGAAAGCTGGAATGATTAAAGAAATAAGAGGAAAAAATGGTGTAGTGGTGGAAACAAATGAGGAAATATTAAAAGAAGTAAAAGCATATTATGAGAACCTGTTTAGTACTGAGGGGTTGAAGGAAGAAGAGAAATTGGAGTTACTTAAGCAAATAAAAACAACAGTAGGAGAAGTAGACAAAAAAGAGTGTGATGAAGAGATAAGAGAAGAAGAGATAAAAAGAGCAATAAGTGAATTAAACAAAAATAAAAGTCCAGGTATAGATGGTTTGGGGAGTGAATTTTATATTGTTTTTAAAGATTTTTTAACCAGTATTTTAAAAGAAGTATATGAAGAGATCTTTAAAAAAGAAGAAATGAATCAGAGAATGGGGATGGGATTATTAAAGTTGATATATAAAAGAAAAGGAGATAAAGTAGACTTAAAAAATTATAGACCAATTACAATGTTGAATACAGATCTGAAAATTTTAACAAAAGTTTTAGCCAACAGATTGAAAGAGGTAATGCCAACCATAATTGAAACAAATCAAGTGTATGGAGTTAAAGGGAAAGATATAGCGGACACAACTTTAAGTATAATAGATAGAATAAGATATATGAAAGAAAAAAACAAAAAAGGATATGTTATTAGTTTGGATTTCGAAAAGGCTTTTGATAGAGTGGAGCATGAATATTTATTTGGAATTTTAAGGAGGTACGGGTTTGGGGAAAATTTTATCAAATGGATTAAAATTTTATATAGGGGAGCAATAACAAGAATACAGTGTAATGGTTTTTTAACTGAATGTTTTAAAATTACTAGATCAATAAGACAAGGATGTCCATTATCAGCGCTTTTATATTCTTTAGTTGCAGAACCATTGGAATTAGCTATTAAAATAGACGAAGACATAAGAGGGATAAACATTGAAGGAAGTGGGGGAAATGAAAAAATATTTCAATATGCAGATGATACGATAATAATAGTTAAAGATATAGAGAGTGTTAATAAAGTAATGGAAGTAGTACAGATGTTTTGTAGGGGATCAGGAGGTAAGATAAATGAAGAAAAAACTATATATATGAGATTTGGAGGAGTGACTGTTTTAACAGAGTATTTTCATTTTAAAGAAACAAAAGAAATAAGGATTTTAGGTGTTCTAATGGGAAAAGAAGAAAGGAATGTAAAAGAAAAAATGTGGGAAGAAATAGTAGGAGGTATTGAAAGAAGGTTAAATTTTTGGAAATTGAGGACATTAAGTTTAAAAGGGAAGGTTTTAATTTTAAATGTGTTAATGGTGTCAAAGTTGTGGTATGTTTTATATGTGACTGCTATGCCAATGTGGGTGGAGACAAGGTTGAAAAAATGTTTTTTAGATTTTTTATGGAATAGTAAACCGTCAAAAATTGCATATAGTACATTAATAGGAGAAATAGGGAAAGGAGGGATGGGATTAATTGATGTTGAACAGAGAAAAAATAGCTTAAGAATTAAAATAGTAAAAAAATATCTAGATGATGGTCACAAAACTGCATGGAAAAAGACAATGGAATATTTTTTAAACAAATGTGGGGATTTTAACATGGGGGATGGGATTTTATGGATGAAAACAAAGAATTGGATGACAGAGTGCTTACCAGAGTTTTATAGGGAAATGTTTAGTGCCTGGGGAAAATTTTTAGATAGACTTGAGTATGATCCACATGGGAGAGAAAACATTTTAAATCAACCTCTGTTTTTAAACCAAAACATTTTAAAACAAGACAAAGGAATTTGTTTAAAGAAATGGATGGAAGTGGGGATAACAAGAGTGAGAGATGTTTTGTATGAATTTAAAGAAGGGTTTTTACCAACACAATTTATTGTAGATGCAATGGAGGAGGCAAAAGAGGATTACAGTGAACAAGTAATAAAAAATAAATATGAAATCATTAAGAATGCAATACCTAAAGAGTGGATAAAAAGAATAGAAAGTATGGAAGGAGAGCCAAAAGAGAAATGTATTCATGTGAAATTAGGGGGAAAACTGTATGATTTTAAGGAATGTACTGTGAAAATGATTTATTGTGCTTTTAGAGATGATGTTTTTAAAGAGCCGATTGCAAATGGTTACTGGGTGCAGAAATTCAAAGATTTAAAAAAAGAGTGTATATGGAGAAACATGACGGGGAAATGTGTGGAAACAAAATTGGAATGTTTGGAGTATTTTATAAGGCATAAAGTGGTTTTTACTGATGTTATTTTAAATAAAATAGGAATGGAAGAAAATGCTCTGTGTAAAGTGTGCCAGGAAGAGGAAGAGGGGATTTTACATATGTTTTTACATTGTAGAGAGCTAGAGGACTTTTTAAGGAAATGTAAATGTTTAATTAAAGATGTGACTGGAGTGGGATGAAAATGGAATGGAATGGAACAGAGTTGTGATGTTTGGTTGGGAAAAAAAGTTTCAAAACAAAAGTTTCATTAATCTGTGTGTAATGCTAATGAAAAGTGCAATATGGGACAGAAGAACTGTGGCTAAAAAGGAAAAAATTGTGTTGGATGTTTGGAGGATGTTTAAAAGAAAAACAGAATTATATACTGAAAGACTGTATGTGTACTTTAAAGGTGTAAATATGTTAGACTCTTTTTATGATGTTTTTACCCCAAAAGTTTATTGTGTTTTAAATGATTTAATGTGGAAGCTGCCAGGAAGTGAAGGAGATTTTTAAATTATCTATGTAAAGGAAAGATGTGTAATGTAGGGATGTGTAAAGACAATGTTCTGTATTTTCTGTTGATTGTGTTTAATCTATTGTATTTTATTGATTGAAATTTCTTAATAAAAAAAAAAAAAAAAAAAAAAAAAGTTAAGGTGATGGACTTGAAATCCATTGGGGTCTCCCTGCGCAGGTTCGAACTCTGCCGACTACGGGAGGGATTTGCAGTATTGCTTTAGCTTTCTGTGACGGTAATTGTGCCTTCTATGGTCCTTCGCTCTCTGTGCCATAACTGCTTCTAGCTTTCATCCTCGTGACACCTGCGTCTCTTCTAGGCAGCTTGTTGTAAAACTGCTGCTTTATAAAAGGGGAGAAGCCACTGCTCCATAAGACCCCGGATGGCTCAGTCGGTAGAGCATCAGACTTTTAATCTGAGGGTCCAGGGTTCAAGTCCCTGTTCGGGCGAAGGTCTGTCTGCTTTTGGCGGAGTCACCTTGCTATCACTACGGTCCATCTCTTCTTCTGAATCTGTACTGGAGCGGTGTTCCTTCCTGCTCCAGGGTATCAGTGCACCTCCCTCGTTTGGCACACCTGATTCTGATGGTCAGCTCGTTAGGAAAGCGGGCTCACAGAGTGTGCAGTGCTGTCGGTCCCCAGGCCCAGCACTGAAAACCCCCATTACATAGGATGAGACATGGCAGCCTGATTTCTCCTCAGTGGGACTGAAGTTTTACCCGCTTCCAGTGCTAGCTTACAATCTCGGCTTGCTAGGTTGCAAGTAGGTCAAGCAGCAATGTGACACACAAAAGGGCAGAAGGTAGTCTGCTTAATTCAAGTCCCTGTTTGGGCGAAGGTCAGTCTACTTTTTGGAGGGCTCAGCTTGCTATCAATACGGGTCCATCTCTTCTGCTGACTCTGTATTAGAGCGATGTTCCTTCCTTCTCCCGGGGCATCTCCCTTGTTCGGCACACATGATTCTGATGGTCAGCCCTTTAGGAAAGAGTGCTCACGGAGTGAGTAGAATAAGAAAGACCTCCCATTTGTGCAGTGCTGTCGGTCCCCAGGGCCAGTACTGAAAAACCCCATTACATAGGATTAGACATGGCAGCTTGATTTCTCCTCAGTGGGACTGCTGTTTTACCCGCTTAAAGGGCTAGCTTGCAATCTCCGCTTGCTTGGTTGCAAGTAGGTCAGGCAGCAATGTGACACAACAGGGCAGAAGGTAGTCTGCTTAATTCAAGTCCCTGTTTGGGCGAAGGTCAGTCTACTTTTTGGAGGGCTCAGCTTGCTAACACTACGGGTCCATCTCTTCTGCTGACTCTGTATTAGAGCGATGTTCCTTCCTTCTCCCGGGGATCAGTGCATCTCCCTTGTTCGGCACACATGATTCCGATGGTCAGCCCTTTAGGAAAGAGTGCTCACGGAGTGAGTAGAATAAGAAAGACCTCCCATTTGTGCAGTGCTGTCGGTCCCCAGGGCCAGTACTGAAAAACTCCATTACATAGGATTAGACATGGCAGCCTGATTTCTCCTCAGTGGGACTGCTGTTTTAGCTGCTTCCAGGGCTAGCTTACAATCTCGGCTTGCTAGGTTGCAAGTAGGTCAGGCAGCAGTGTTACACACAACATGGCAGAAGGTTGTCTGCTTAATTCAAGTCCCTGTTTGGGCAAAGGTCAGTCTTCTTTTTGTAGGCCTCAGCTTGCTATCACTACGGTCCATCTCTTCTGCTGACTCTGTACTAGAGCGATGTTCCTTCCTGCTCCCGGGGATCAGTGCATCTCCCTTGTTCGGCACACCTGATTCTGATGATCAGCCCTTTAGGAAAGAGTGCTCACAGAGTACGTAGAATAAGACGGACTTCCCAATTGTGCAGTGCTGTCGGTCCCCAGGGCCAGTACTGAAAAACCCCATTACATAGGATGAGACATGGCAGCCTGATTTCTCCTCAGTGGGACTGAAGTTTTACCCGCTTCCAGTGCTAGCTTACAATCTCGGCTTGCTAGGTTGCAAGTAGGTCAAGCAGCAATGTGACACACAAAAGGGCAGAAGGTAGTCTGCTTAATTCAAGTCCCTGTTTGGGCGAAGGTCAGTCTACTTTTTGGAGGGCTCAGCTTGCTATCAATACGGGTCCATCTCTTCTGCTGACTCTGTATTAGAGCGATGTTCCTTCCTTCTCCCGGGGCATCTCCCTTGTTCGGCACACATGATTCTGATGGTCAGCCCTTTAGGAAAGAGTGCTCACGGAGTGAGTAGAATAAGAAAGACCTCCCATTTGTGCAGTGCTGTCGGTCCCCAGGGCCAGTACTGAAAAACCCCATTACATAGGATTAGACATGGCAGCTTGATTTCTCCTCAGTGGGACTGCTGTTTTACCCGCTTAAAGGGCTAGCTTGCAATCTCCGCTTGCTTGGTTGCAAGTAGGTCAGGCAGCAATGTGACACAACAGGGCAGAAGGTAGTCTGCTTAATTCAAGTCCCTGTTTGGGCGAAGGTCAGTCTACTTTTTGGAGGGCTCAGCTTGCTAACACTACGGGTCCATCTCTTCTGCTGACTCTGTATTAGAGCGATGTTCCTTCCTTCTCCCGGGGATCAGTGCATCTCCCTTGTTCGGCACACATGATTCTGATGGTCAGCCCTTTAGGAAAGAGTGCTCACGGAGTGAGTAGAATAAGAAAGACCTCCCATTTGTGCAGTGCTGTCGGTCCCCAGGGCCAGTACTGAAAAACTCCATTACATAGGATTAGACATGGCAGCCTGATTTCTCCTCAGTGGGACTGCTGTTTTAGCTGCTTCCAGGGCTAGCTTACAATCTCGGCTTGCTAGGTTGCAAGTAGGTCAGGCAGCAGTGTTACACACAACATGGCAGAAGGTTGTCTGCTTAATTCAAGTCCCTGTTTGGGCAAAGGTCAGTCTTCTTTTTGTAGGCCTCAGCTTGCTATCACTACGGTCCATCTCTTCTGCTGACTCTGTACTAGAGCGATGTTCCTTCCTGCTCCCGGGGATCAGTGCATCTCCCTTGTTCGGCACACCTGATTCTGATGATCAGCCCTTTAGGAAAGAGTGCTCACAGAGTACGTAGAATAAGACGGACTTCCCAATTGTGCAGTGCTGTCGGTCCCCAGGGCCAGTACTGAAAAACCCCATTACATAGGATGAGACATGGCAGCCTGATTTCTCCTCAGTGGGACTGCTGTTTTACCCGCTTCCAGTGCTAGCTTACAATCTCGGCTTGCTAGGTTGCAAGTAGGTCAGGCAGCAATGTGACACACAACAGGGCAGAAGGTAGTCTGCTTAATTCAAGTCCCTGTTTGGGCGAAGGTCAGTCTACTTTTTGGAGGGCTCAGTTTGCTATCACTACGGGTCCATCTCTTCTGCTGACTCTGTATTAGAGCGATGTTCCTTCCTTCTCCCGGGGATCAGTGCATCTCCCTTGTTCGGCACACATGATTCTGATGGTCAGCTCGTTAGGAAAGCGCGCTCACAGAGTGAGTAGAATAAGACAGACCTCCGAATTGTGCAGTGCTGTCGGTCCCCAGGCCCAGCACTGAAAAACGCCATTACATAGGATGAGACATGGCAGCCTGATTTCTCCTCAGTGGGACTGCTGTTTTAGCCGCTTCCAGGGCTAGCTTACAATCTCCGCTTGCTGACTGAGCTGGGTTGGTTGCAAGTAGGCCAGGCAGCAGTGTTGGACACAAACTGAGCAGAATATGGTCCACTCCCGTAGTCGTGGCCGAGTGGTTAAGGCGATGGACTAGAAATCCATTGCGGTCTCCCCGCGCAGGTTCGAATCCTGCCGACTACGCTGTTTGCTGAAGGCCATGAGGCAAAGCATCCATGCATTTTTCACAGTCCTCGCACTTATTTGCGAAATGTCCAGTCCCTCTTCGATGGACAAACACGCCGCTGCTCCTTCTTGTATCCGGGCTCCAGGGGTTGTCTTGGGTGAGCCAGTGGCACGCCGTGATTGTATAGTGGTTAGTACTCTGCGTTGTGGCCGCAGCAACCCCGGTTTGAATCCGGGTCACGGCAACCCTTTGCCGTTGAGTATACGGGAAGGTTGAAAATTTTTTACCACCTCATCTTTCTGCGTGATTTTGTTTCTGAAGCTTGGCCTTTGCAGGGCGCCACCAGACAAGGGCGCTTGCTATCTAACATTAGGCGTTGTCGTGGCCGAGAGGTTAAGGTGATGGACTTGAAATCCATTGGGGTCTCCCCGCGCAGGTTCAAACTCTGCCGACTACGGGAGGGATTTGCAGTATTGCTTTAGCTTTCTGTGACGTAATTGTGCCTTCTATGGTCCTTCGCTCTCTGTGCCATAACTGCTTCTAGCTTTCATCCTCGTGACACCTGCGTCTCTTCTAGGCAGCTTGTTCTAAAACTGCTGCTTTATAAAAGGGGAGAAGCCACTGCTCCATAAGACCCCGGATGGCTCAGTCGGTAGAGCATCAGACTTTTAATCTGAGGGTCCAGGGTTCAAGTCCCTGTTCGGGCGAAGGTCTGTCTGCTTTTGGCGGAGTCACCTTGCTATCACTACGGTCCATCTCTTCTTCTGAATCTGTACTGGAGCGGTGTTCCTTCCTGCTCCAGGGTATCAGTGCACCTCCCTCGTTTGGCACACCTGATTCTGATGGTCAGCTCGTTAGGAAAGCGGGCTCACAGAGTGTGCAGTGCTGTCGGTCCCCAGGCCCAGCACTGAAAACCCCCATTACATAGGATGAGACATGGCAGCCTGATTTCTCCTCGGTGGGACTGCTGTTTTACCCGCTTCCAGTGCTAGCTTACAATCTCGGCTTGCTAGGTTGCAAGTAGGTCAGGCAGCAATGTGACACACAACAGGGCAGAAGGTAGTCTGCTTAATTCAAGTCCCTGTTTGGGCGAAGGTCAGTCTACTTTTTGGAGGGCTCAGCTTGCTATCACTACGGGTCCATCTCTTCTGCTGACTCTGTATTAGAGCGATGTTCCTTCCTTCTCCCGGGGATCAGTGCATCTCCCTTGTTCGGCAAACATGATTCTGATGGTCAGCCCTTTAGGAAAGAGTGCTCACGGAGTGAGTAGAATAAGAAAGACCTCCCATTTGTGCAGTGCTGTCGGTCCCCAGGGCCAGTACTGAAAAACCCCATTACATAGGATGAGACATGGCAGCCTGATTTCTCCTCAGTGGGACTGCTGTTTTACCCGCTTCCAGTGCTAGCTTACAATCTCCGCTTGCTAGGTTGCAAGTAGGTCAGGCAGGAATGTGACACACAACAGGGCAGAAGGTAGTCTGCTTAATTCAAGTCCCTGTTTGGGCGAAGGTCAGTCTACTTTTTGGAGGGCTCAGCTTGCTATCACTACGGGTCCATCTCTTCTGCTGACTCTGTATTAGAGCGATGTTCCTTCCTTCTCCCGGGGATCAGTGCATCTCCCTTGTTCGGCACACATGATTCTGATGGTCAGCCCTTTAGGAAAGAGTGCTCACAGAGTGAGTAGAATAAGAAAGACCTCCCATTTGTGCAGTGCTGTCAGTCCCCAGGGCCAGTACTGAAAAGCCCCATTACATAGGATTAGACATGGCAGCCTGATTTCTCCTCAGTGGGACTGCTGTTTTAGCTGCATCCAGGGCTAGCTTACAATCTCCGCTTGCTAGGTTGCAAGTATGGTCAGGCAGCAGTGTTACACACAACATGGCAGAAGGTGGTCTGCTTAATTCAAGTCCCTGTTTGGGCGAAGGTCAGTCTTCTTTTTGTAGGCCTCAGTTGCTATCACTACGGTCCATCTCTTCTGCTGACTCTGTACTAGAGCGATGTTCCTTCCTGCTCCCGGGGATCAGTGCATCTCCCTTGTTCGGCAAACCTGATTCTGATGGTCAGCCCTTTAGGAAAGAGTGCTCACAGAGTACGTAGAATAAGACGGACTTCCCAATTGTGCAGTGCTGTCGGTCCCCAGGGCCAGTACTGAAAAACCCCATTACATAGGATGAGACATGGCAGCCTGATTTCTCCTCAGTGGGACTGCTGTTTTACCCGCTTCCAGTGCTAGCTTACAATCTCGGCTTGCTAGGTTGCAAGTAGGTCAGGCAGCAATGTGACACACAACAGGGCAGAAGGTAGTCTGCTTAATTCAAGTCCCTGTTTGGGCGAAGGTCAGTCTACTTTTTGGAGGGCTAAGCTTGCTATCACTACGGGTCCATCTCTTCTGCTGACTCTGTATTAGAGCGATGTTCCTTCCTTCTCCCGGGGATCAGTGCATCTCCCTTGTTTCGGCACACATGATTCTGACGGTCAGCCCTTTAGGAAAGAGTGCTCACGGAGTGAGTAGAATAAGAAAGACCTCCCATTTGTGCAGTGCTGTCGGTCCCCAGGGCCAGTACTGAAAAACCCCATTACATAGGATTAGACATGGCAGCCTGATTTCTCCTCAGTGAGACTGCTGTTTTAGCTGCATCCAGGGCTAGCTTACAATCTCTGCTTGCTAGGTTGCAAGTAGGTCAGGCAGCAGTGTTACACACAACATGGCAGAAGGTGGTCTGCTTAATTCAAGTCCCTGTTTAGGCGAAGGTCAGTCTTCTTTTTGTAGGCCTCAGCTTGCTATCACTACGGTCCATCTCTTCTGCTGACTCTGTACTAGAGCGATGTTCCTTCCTGCTCCCGGGGATCAGTGCATCTCCCTTGTTCGGCACACCTGATTCTGATGATCATCCCTTTAGGAAAGAGTGCTCACAGAGAGAGTAGAATAAGACAGACTTCCCAATTGTGCAGTGCTGTCGGTCCCCAGGGCCAGTACTGAAAAACCCCATTACAAAGGATGAGACATGGCAGCCTGATTTCTCCTCAGTGGGACTGCTGTTTTAGCCGCTTCCCGGGCTAGCTTAAAATCTCGGCTTGCTAGGTTGCAAGGAGGTCAGGCAGCAGTGTTACACACCACATGGCAGAAGGTGGTCCGCTTAATTCAAGTCCCTGTTTGGGCGAAGGTCAGTCTTCTTTTTGTAGGCCTCAGCTTGCTATCACTACGGTCCATCTCTTCTGCTGACTCTGTACTAGAGCGATGTTCCTTCCTGCTCCCGGGGATCAGTGCATCTCCCTTGTTCGGCAAACCTGATTCTGATGGTCATCCCTTTAGGAAAGAGTGCTCACAGAGTGAGTAGAATAAGACAGACTTCCCAATTGTGCAGTGCTGTCGGTCCCCAGGGCCAGTACTGAAAAACCCCATTACATAGGATGAGACATGGCAGCCTGATTTCTCCTCAGTGGGTCCGCTGTTTTACCCGCTTGCAGGGCTAGCTTGCATTCTCCGCTTGCTGACTGAGCTGGGTTGGTTGCAAGTAGGTCAGGCAGCAGTGTTGGACACAAACTGAGCAGAAACTGGTCCACTCCCGTAGTCGTGGCCGAGTGGTTAAGGCGATGGAATAGAAATCCATTGGGGTCTCCCCGCGCAGGAATCCTGCCAACTACGCTTTTTGCTGAAGGCCATGAGGCAAAGCATCCATGCATTTTTCACGGTCCTCGCACTTATTTGCGAAATGTCCAGTCCCTCTTCGATGGACAAACACGCCGCTGCTGCTTCTTGTATCCGGGCTCCAGGGGTTGTCTTGGTTGAGCCAGTGGCACGCCGTGATCGTATAGTGGTTAGTACTCTGCGTTGTGGCTGCAGCAACCCCGGTTCAAATCCGCGTCACGGCAACCCTTTGCCGTTGAGTATACGGGAAGGTTTCAATTTTTTACCACCTCAACTTTCTGCGTGATTTTGTTTCTGAAACTTGGCCTGTGCAGGGCGCCACCAGACAAGGGCGCTTGCTTTTTAACATTAGCTGTAGTCGTGGCCGAGAGGTTAAGGCGATGGACTTGAAATCCATTGGGATCTCCCCACGCAGGTTCGAACTCTGCCGACTACGGGAGGGATTTGCAGTATTGCTTTAGATTTCTGTGACGTAATTGTGCCTTCTATTGTCCTTCGCTCTCTGTGCCATAACTGCTTCTAGCTTTCATCCTCGTGACACCTGCGTCTCTTCTGGGCAGCTTGTTGTAAAACTGCTGCTTTATAAAAGGTGAGAAGCCAGTTCTCCACAAGAGCCCGGATAGCTTAGTCGGTAGAGCATCAGACTTTTAATCTGAGGGTCCAGGGTTCAAGTCCCTGTTCGGGTGAAGGTCTGTCTGATTTTGGCGGAGTCACCTTGCTATCACTACGGTCCATCTCTTCTTCTGAATCTGTACCGGAGCGGTGTTCCTTCCTGCTCCAGGGTATCAGTGCACCTCCCTTGTTTGGCACACCTGATTCTGATGGTCAGCTCGTTAGGAAAGCACGCTCACAGAGTGAGTAGAATAAGACAGACCTCCGAATTGTGCAGTGCTGTCGGTTCCCCAGGCCCAGCACTGAAAAACGTCATTACATAGGATGAGACATGGCAGCCTGATTTCTCTTAGAGCGATGTTCCTTCCTTCTCCAGGGGGTCAGTGCATCTTCCTTGTTAGGCACACATGATTCTGATGGTCAGCCCTTTAGGAAAGAGTGCTCACGGAGTGAGTAGAATAAGACAGACCTCCCATTTGTGCAGTGCTGTCGGTCCCCAGGGCCAGTTTTGAAAAAGCCCATTACATAGGATGAGAAATGGCAGCCTGATTTCTCCTCAGTGGGACTGCTGTTTTAGCCACTTCAAGGGCTAGCTTACAATCTCGGCTTGCTAGGTTGCAAGTAGGTCAGGCAGCAGTGTTACACACAACATGGCAGAAGGTGGTCTGCTTAATTCAAGTCCCTGTTTGGGCGAAGGTCAGTCTTCTTTTTGTAGGCCTCAGCTTGCTATCACTACGGTCCATCTCTTCTGCTGACTCTGTACTAGAGCGATGTTCCTTCCTGCTCCCGGGGATCAGTGCATCTCCCTTGTTCGGCACACCTGATTCTGATCGTCAGCCCTTTAGGAAAGAGTGCTCACAGAGTGAGTAGAATAAGACAGATTTCCCAATTGTGCAGTGCTGTCGGTCCCCAGGGCCAGTACTGAAAAACCCCATTACATAGGATGAGACATGGCAGCCTGATTTCTCCTCAGTGGGACCGCTGTTTTACCCGGTTGCAGGGCTAGCTTGCAATCTCCGCTTGCTGACTGAGCTGGGTTGGTTGCAAGTAGGTCAGACAGCAGTGTTGGACACAAACTGAGCAGAAATTGGTTTACTACCATAGTCGTGGCTGCGATGGACTAGAAATCCATTGGGGTCTCCCCACGCAGGTTCGAACTCTGCCGACTACGGGAGGGATTTGCAGTATTGCTTTAGATTTCTGTGACGTAATTGTGCCTTCTATTGTCCTTCGCTCTCTGTGCCATAACTGCTTCTAGCTTTCATCCTCGTGACACCTGCATCTCTTCTGGGCAGCTTGTTGTAAAACTGCTGCTTTATAAAAGGTGAGAAGCCAGTTCTCCACAAGAGCCCGGATAGCTCAGTCGGTAGAGCATCAGACTTTTAATCTGAGGGTCCAGGATTCAAGTCCCTGTTTGGGTGAAGGTCTGTCTGCTTTTGGCGGAGTCACCTTGCTATCACTACGGTCCATCTCTTCTTCTGAATCTGTACCGGAGCGGTGTTCCTTCCTGCTCCAGGGTATCAGTGCACCTCCCTTGTTTGGCACACCTGATTCTGATGGTCAGCTCGTTAGGAAAGAGTGCTCACGGAGTGAGTAGAATAAGACAGACCTCCGAATTGTGCAGTGCTGTCGGTCCCCAAGCCCAGCACTGAAAAACGTCATTACATAGGATGAGACATGGCAGCCTGATTTCTCCTCAGTGGGACCGCTGTTTTACCCGCTTGCAGGGCTAGCTTGCAATCTCCGCTTGCTGACTGAGCTGGGTTGGTTGCAAGTAGGTCAGACAGCAGTGTTGGACACAAACTGAGCAGAAATTGGTTTACTACCATAGTCGTGGCTGAGTGGTTAAGGCGATGGACTAGAAATCCATTGGGGTTTCCCCACGCAGGTTTGAATCCTGCCGACTACGCTGAAGGCCATGAGGCAAAGCATCCATGCATTTTTCACGGTCCTCGCACTTATTTGCGAAATGTCCAGTCTCTCTTCGATAGACAAACACGCCGCTGCTGCTTCTTGTATCCGGGCTCCAGGGGCTGTCTTGGGTGAGCCAGTGGCACGCCGTGATCGTATAGTGGTTAGTACTCTGCGTTGTGGCCGCAGCAACCCCGGTTCGAATCCGGGTCACGGCAACCCTTTGCCGTTGATTATACGGGAAGGTTGAACATTTTTTACCACCTCATCTTTCTGCGTGATTTTGTTTCTGAAGCTTGGCCTGTGCAGGGCGCCACCAGACAAGGGTGCTTGCTTTTTAACATTAGCCGTAGTCGTGGCCGAGAGGTTAAGGCGATGGACTTGAAATCCATTGGGGTCTCCCCACGCAGGTTCGAACTCTGCCGACTACGGGAGGGATTTGCAGTATTGCTTTAGATTTCTGTGACGGTAATTGTGCCTTCTATTGTCCTTCGCTCTCTGTGCCATAACTGCTTCTAGCTTTCATCCTCGTGACACCTGCGTCTCTTCTGGGCAGCTTGTTGTAAAACTGCTGCTTTATAAAAGGTGAGAAGCCAGTAATCCACAAGAGCCTGGATAGCTCAGTCGGTAGAGCATCAGACTTTTAATCTGAGGGTCCAGGGTTCAAGTCCCTGTTTGGGTGAAGGTCTGTCTGCTTTTGGCGGAGTCACCTTGCTATCACTACGGTCCATCTCTTCTTCTGAATCTGTACCGGAGCGGTGTTCCTTCCTGCTCCAGGGTATCAGTGCACCTCCCTTGTTTGGCACACCTGATTCTGATGGTCAGCTCGTTAGGAAAGAGCGCTCAAAGAGTGAGTAGAATAAGACAGACCTCCGAATTGTGCAGTGCTGTCGGTCCCCAGGCCCAGCACTGAAAAACGTCATTACATAGGATGAGACATGGCAGCCTGATTTCTCTTAGAGCGATGTTCCTTCCTTCTCCAGGGGGTCAGTGCATCGTCCTTGTTCGGCACACATGATTCTGATGGTCAGCCCTTTAGGAAAGAGTGCTCACGGAGTGAGGAGAATAAGACAGACTTCCCAATTGTGCAGTGCTGTCGGTCCCCAGGGCCAGTACTGAAAAACCCCATTACATAGGATGAGACATGGCAGCCTGATTTCTCCTCAGTGGGACCGCTGTTTTACCCGCTTGCAGGGCTAGCTTGCAATCTCCGCTTGCTGACTGAGCTGGGTTGGTTGCAAGTAGGTCAGACAGCAGTGTTGGACACAAACTGAGCAGAAATTGGTTTACTACCATAGTCGTGGCTGAGTGGTTAAGGCGATGGACTAGAAATCCATTGGGGTTTCCCCGCGCAGGTTTGAATCCTGCCGACTACGCTGAAGGCCATGAGGCAAAGCATCCATGCATTTTTCACGGTCCTCGCACTTATTTGCGAAATGTCCAGTCCCTCTTCGATGGACAAACACGCCGCTGCTGCTTCTTGTATCCGGGCTCCAGGGGTTGTCTTGGGTGAGCCAGTGGCATGCTGTGATCGTATAGTGGTTAGTACTCTGTGTTGTGGACGCAGCAACCCTGGTTCGATTCCGGGTCAGGGCAACCCTTTGCCCTTGAGTATATGGGAAGGTTGAAAATTTTTTACAACCTCATCTTTCTGCGTGATTTTGTTTCTGAAGCTTGGCCTGTGCAGGGCGCCACCAGACAAGGGCGCTTGCTTTCTAACATTAGGCGTAGTCGTGGCCGAGAGGTTAAGGCGATGGACTTGAAATCTATTGGGGTCTCCCCGCGCAGGTTCGAACTCTGCCGACTACGGGAGGGATTTGCAGTATTGCTTTAGCTTTCTGTGACGGTAATTGTGCCTTCTATGGTCCTTCGCTCTCTGTGCCATAACTGCTTCTAGCATTCATCCTCGTGACACCTGGGTCTCTTCTAGGCAGCTTGTTGTAAAACTGCTGTTTTATAAAAGGTGAGAAGACAGTGCTCCACAAGAGCCAGGATAGCTCAGTCGGTAGGGCATCAGACTTTTAATCTGAGGGCCCAGGTTCGAGTCCCTGTTCGGGTGAAGGTCTGTCTGTTTTGGCGGAGTCACCTTGCTATCACTATGGTCCATCTCTTCTTCTGAATCTGTACTGGAGCAGTGTTCCTTCCTGCTCCAGCGTATCAGTGCACCTCCCTTGTTTGGCACACCTGATTCTGATGGTCAGCTCGTTAGGAAAGCGGGCTCACAGAGTGAGTAGAATAAGACAGACCTCCGAATTGTGCAGTGCTGTCGGTCCCCAGGCCCAGCACTGAAAAACCCCATTACATAGGATGAGACATGGCAGCCTGATTTCTCCTCAGTGAGACCGCTGTTTTACCCGCTTGCAGGGCTAGCTTGCAATCTCCGCTTGCTGACTGAGCTGGGTTGGTTGCAATTAGGTCAGGCAGCAGTGTTGGTCACAAACTGAGCAGAAATTTGTCTACTCCTGTAGTCGTGTCCGAGTGGTTAAGGCGATGGACTAGAAATCCATCGGGGTCTCTCCGCGCAGGTTCGAATCCTGCAGACTATACTGTTTGCTGAAGGCCATGAGGCAAAGCATCCATGCATTTTTCAAGGTCCTCGCACTTATTTGCAAAATGTCCAGTCCCTCTTCGATGGACAAACACGCCGCTGCTGCTTCTTGTATCCGGGATCCAGGGGTTGTCTTGGGTGAACCAGTGGCACGCTTTCATCGTATAGTGGTTAGTACTCTGTGTTGTGGCCGCAGCAACCCCGGTTCGAATCCGGGTCACGGCAACCCTTTGCCGTTGGGTATACAGGAAGGTTGAACATTTTTTACCACCTCATCTTTCTGAGTGACTTTGTTTCTGAAGCTTGGCCTGTGCAGGGCACCACCAGACAAGGGCGCTTGCTTTTTAACATTAGGCGTAGTCGTGGCCGAGAGGTTAAGGTGATGGACTTGAAATCCATTGGGATCTCCCCGCGCAGGTTCGAACTCTGCCGACTACGGGAGGGATTTGCAGTATTGCTTTAGCTTTCTGTGACGGTAATTGTGCCTTCTATTGTCCTTCGCTCTCTGTGCCATAACTGCTTCTAGCTTTCATCCTCGTGACACCTGCGTCTCTTCTGGGCAGCTTGTTGTAAAACTGCTGCTTTATAAAAGGTGAGAAACCAGTTCTCCACAAGAGCCAGGATAGCTCAGTCGGTAGAGCATCAGACTTTTAATCTGAGGGTCCAGGGTTCAAGTCCCTGTTCAGGTGAAGGTCTGTCTGCTTTTGGCGGAGTCACCTTGCTATCACTACGGTCCATCTCTTCTTCTGAATCTGTACTGGAGCGGTGTTCCTTCCTGCTCCAGGGTATCAGTGCACCTCCCTTGTTTGGCACAACTGATTCTGATGGTCAGCTCATTAGGAAAACGGGCTCACAGAGTGAGTAGAATAAGACAGACCTCCGAATTGTGCAGTGCTGTCGGTCCCCAGGCCCATCACTGAAAAACCCCATTACATAGGATGAGACATGACAGCCTGATTTCTCCTCAGTGGGACTGCTGTTTTACCCGCTTACAGGGCTAGCTTGCAATCTCCGCTTGCTAGGTTGCAAGTAGGTCAGGCAGCAATGTGACACAACAGGGCAGAAGGTAGTCTGCTTAATTCAAGTCCCTGTTTGGGCGAAGGTCAGTCTACTTTTTGGAGGGCTCAGCTTGCTATCACTACGGGTCCATCTCTTCTGCTGACTCTGTATTAGAGCGATGTTCCTTCCTTCTCCCGGGGATCAGTGCATCTCCCTTGTTCGGCACACATGATTCTGATGGTCAGCCCTTTAGGAAAGAGTGCTCACGGAGTGAGTAGAATAAGAAAGACCTCCCATTTGTGCAGTGCTGTCGGTCCCCAGGGCCAGTACTGAAAAACCCCATTAGATAGGATTAGACATGGCAGCCTGATTTCTCCTCAGTGGGACTGCTGTTTTAGCTGCTTCCAGGGCTAGCTTACAATCTCCGCTTGCTAGGTTGCAAGTAGGTCAGGCAGCAGTGTTACACACAACATGGCAGAAGGTGGTCTGCTTAATTCAAGTCCCTGTTTGGGCAAAGGTCAGTCTTCTTTTTGTAGGCCTCAGCTTGCTATCACTATGGTCCATCTCTTCTGCTGACTCTGTACTAGAGCGATGTTCCTTCCTGCTCCCGGGGATCAGTGCATCTCCCTTGTACGGCACACCTGATTCTGATGATCAGCCCTTTAGGAAAGAGTGCTCACAGAGTGAGTAGAATAAGACGGAATTCCCAATTGTGCAGTGCTGTCGGTCCCCAGGGCCAGTACTGAAAAACCCCATTACATAGGATGAGACATGGCAGCCTGATTTCTCCTCAATGGGACTGCTGTTTTACCCGCTTCCAGTGCTAGCTTACAATCTCGGCTTGCTAGGTTGCAAGTAGGTCAGGCAGCAATGTGACACACAACAGGGCAGAAGGTAGTCTGCTTAATTCAAGTCCCTGTTTGGGCGAAGGTCAGTCTACTTTTTGGAGGGCTCAGCTTGCTATCACTACGGGTCCATCTCTTCTGCTGACTCTGTATTAGAGCGATGTTCCTTCCTTCTCCCGGGGATCAGTGCATCTCCCTTGTTCGGCACACATGATTCTGATGGTCAGCCCTTTAGGAAAGAGTGCTCACGGAGTGAGTAGAATAAGAAAGACCTCCCATTTGTGCAGTGCTGTCGGTCCCCAGGGCCAGTACTGAAAAACCCCATTACAAAGGATGAGACATGGCAGCCTGATTTCTCCTCAGTGGGACTGCTGTTTTAGCCACTTCAAGGGCTAGCTTACAATCTCGGCTTGCTAGGTTGCAAGTAGGTCAGGCAGCAGTGTTACACACAACATGGCAGAAGGTGGTCTACTTAATTCAAGTCCCTGTTTGGGCGAAGGTCAGTCTTCTTTTTGTAGGCCTCAGCTTGCTATCACTACGGTCCATCTCTTCTGCTGACTCTGTACTAGAGCGATGTTCCTTCCTGCTTCCTGGGATCAGTGCGTCTCCCTTGTTCGGCAAACCTGATTCTGATGGTCAGCCCTTTAGGAAAGAGTGCTCACAGAGTGAGTAGAATAAGACATAAGATTTTAAAGAGCGCTAGGGGAAGGGCGGTACCGCTGGCGCCACGACCAGGTGCTAAAGGCTTTGGCGGACTCCATCTGCACAGCGATCCAGTTCAGCAAGACCCAGGTAGCCCCCAAACAGACAATCACCTTCATTAGAGCTGGGCAGAAGGAACAATTCCACCGGCCTAGCTCTACGGGGGGGCTCCTCTCCACTGCTCGTGATTGGCAGCTTCAGGTTGACCTTGGAAGGCAGCTTAAGTTCCCAGGCAACATCACAGCCACTTCTCTCCGCCCAGACATGGTGCTAACATCTGAGTCTACCAAGCAAGTGGTTATCCTGGAACTAACTGTCCCCTGGGAAGACCATATTGAAGAGGCCCACGAGCGCAAGAGGGCTAACTACGCAGGGCTCAGCTCGAAGTGCCGGAACAATGGCTGGAAAACTCGCTGCGAGCCAGTCGAGGTCGGGTGCCGAGGCTTCGCTGGCCACTCACTGCTGCGAACCCTCAAACTCCTTGGAGTGAAAGGACTGCAATTGAAAAAAGCCACCGCAAACATCTTAGAGGCCGCAGAAAGGGCTTCTCGGTGGCTGTAGATCCGTAGGGGGGATCCGTGGAGCAACATGCCACTTGGACACAAGCCGGGGACTGATCACCCCCGGCTGGGTCGCCCGGGTGAGGGTGTATGAAGATTAAAGACCCGAAACACCCTATGACCTCGGGTTTTTCACTGATGACGTGTCCAAGTAGCACCAGAAGGTGTATTCAAACTCTAGACAGACTTCCCAATTGTGCAGTGCTGTCGGTCCCCAGGGCCAGTACTGAAAAACCCCATTACATAGGATGAGACATGGCAGCCTGATTTCTCCTCAGTGGGATCGCTGTTATACCCGCTTGCAGGGCTAGCTTGCAATCTCCGCTTGCTGACTGAGCTGGGTTGGTTGCAAGTAGGTCAGGCAGCAGTGTTGAACACAAACTGAGCAGAAATTGGTCTACTCCCGTAGTCGTGGCCGAGTGGTTAAGGTGATGGATTAGAAATCCATTGGGGTCTCCCCGCGCAGGTTCGAATCCTGCTGACTACGCTGTTTGCTGAAGGCCATGAGGCAAGGCATCCATGCATTTTTCACGGTCCTCGCACTTATTTGCGAAATGTCCAGTCCCTCTTCGATGGACAAACACGCCGCTGTTGCTTCTTCTATCCGGGCTCCAGGGATTGTCTTGGGTGAGCCAGTGGCACGCCGTGATCGTATAGTGGTTTGTACTCTGCGTTGTGGCTGCAGCAACCCCGGTTCGAATCTGGGTAACGGCAACCCTCTGCCGTTGAGTATATGGGAAGGTTGAACATTTTTTACCACCTCATCGTTCTGCGTGATTTTGTTTCTGAAGCTTGGCCTGTGCAGGGCGCCATCAGACAAGGGGGATTGCTTTCTAACATTAGGCGTAGTCGTGGCCGAGAGGTTAAGATGATGGACTTGAAATCCATTGGGGTCTCCCTGTGCAGGTTCGAACTCTTCCCATTTCCGGAAGGATTTGCAGTATTGCTTTAGCTTTCTGTGACGGTAATTGTGCCATCTATGGTCCTTCGCTCTCTGTGCCATAACTGCTTCTAGCTTTCATCCTCGTGACACCTGCGTCTCTTCTGGGCAGCTTGTTGTAAAACTGCTGCTTTATAAAAGGTGAGAAGCCAGTGCTCCACAAGAGCCTGGATAGCTCGGTCGGTAGAGCATCAGACTTTTAATTTGAGGATCCACCCTGTTAGGGTGAAGGTCTGTCTGCTTTTGGCGGAGTCACCTTGCTATCACTACGGTCCATCTCTTCTTCTGAATCTGTACCGGAGCGGTGTTCCTTCCTGCTCCAGGGTATCAGTGCACCTCCCTTGTTTGGCACACCTGATTCTGATGGTCAGCTCGTTAGGAAAGCGCGCTCACAGAGTGAGTAGAATAAGACAGACCTCTGAATTGTGCAGTGCTGTCGGTCCCCAGGCCCAGCACTGAAAAACCCCATTACATAGGATGAGAAATGGCAGCCTGATTTCTCCTCAGTGGGACTGCTGTTTTACCCGCTTCCAGGGCTAGCTTACAATCTCGGCTTGCTAGGTTGCAAGTAGGTCAGGCAGCAATGTGACACACAACAGGGCAGAAGGTGGTCTGCTTAATTCAAGTCCCTGATTGGGCGAAGGTCAGTCTACTTTTTGGAGACCTCAGCTTGCTATCACTATGGGTCCATCTCTTCTGCTGACTCTGTATTAGAGCGATGTTCCTTCCTTCTCCCGGGGATCAGTGCATCTCCCTTGTTCGGCACACATGATTCTGATGGTCAGCCCTTTAGGAAAGAGTGCTCACTGAGTGAGTAGAATAAGAAAGACCTCCCATTTGTGAAGTGCTGTCGGTCCCCAGGGCCAGTACTGAAAAACCCCATTACATAGGATGAGACATGGCAGCCTGATTTCTCCTCAGTGGGACTGCTGTTTTAGCCGCTTCCAGGGCTATCTTACAATCTCCGCTTGCTAGGTTGCATGTAGGTCAGGCAGCAGTGTTACACACAACATGGCAGAAGGTGGCCTGCTTAATTCAAGTCCCTGTTTGGGCGAAGGTCAGTCTTCTTTTTGTAGGCCTCAGCTTGCTATCACTATGGTCCATCTCGTCTGCTGACTCTGTACTAGAGCGATGTTCCTTCCTGCTACCGGGGATCAGTGCATCTCCCTTCAGAATCAGAATCAGAATGAGCTTTATTGCCAGGTATGTTCACACATACGAGGAATTTGTTTTCGTGACAGAGCTCCGCAGTGCAACATAACAGCGACAGAACAAAAAACTCTCCCTCAGCCCTCTCTGACTCTTACATGATGAGAGCATTTTGAGAGATTTGAGGGTGCCGGGCGGGCATTTTTTTTCAAGGTCCTACAGTTTCGTGCTTCGGGGACATGGGAGAGGGGCCCCTGAGATGCTCGAATCTCGAATCTGAGGACCCTACGACCTATCGTCTCCGAAGGGCGGATATCCCACCTCCAATGTAAACATGTACCGGTTTGGTGGACAAGCCCTTCCGTTTTTGACCTTTTGACCCCTAAGGAAGGTCGTAGGGCCACCAAACTTCTCTGCCCGGTCAAGGGGGTCCCCATGAGGCAATCATACCAAATTCGGCCCGATCAGACCCCGGCGAGCCGTGTCCACGAAACCGCTAGGCCGAACACATTCAAGTAATTGGCAGGTGGGACTTTTTCAGAAAAGACCCAGGGGCCCAAAATTCGGATCGGTGGGTCAAGGGGCCGCCCCGAGTGAGCTTCCGAAAGCGCGGGGCCCTGGGGCCCTCGCGAGTTGTGTCCACGAATCCGCTAGGCCGAACCCATTCAAGTATGTGGCAGGTGGGACTTTTTTAGAAAAGACCCAGGGGCCCGAAATTCGGATCGGTGGGTCCAGGGGCCGCCCCGATTGAGCTGCCGAAAGAGCGGGGCCCTAAGGCGAGGGGATAATTCGGAGCCTCCTGCACAAAATCTCTCCCTCAGCCCTCTCTGCCTCTTACATGATCAGAGCCTTTTGACAGATTTCAGGGTGCCGGATGGGAATTATTTTTTCAAGGTCCTACAGCTTCGTGCTTTGGGGACATGGGAGAGGGGCCTCTGAGATGCGAGAATCTCGAATCTCGGGGCCCTACGACCCATCGTCTCCGAAGGGCGGATGTCCCATCTCCAATGTAAACGCGTACCGGTTTGGTGGACAAGCGCTCCCTTTTTTGACCCTTTGATCCCTAAATAAGGTCGTAAGGGTCACCAGACTTCTATGCCCGGTCGAGGTGGCCCCCATGAGACACATATCCAAAATTCGGCCCGATCGGACCCCGGCGAGCCGTGTCCACGAAACCGCTAGGCCGAACACATTCAAGTAAATGGCAGGAGGGATTTTTTAGAAACGTCCTAGGGGCCCGAAATTTGGATCGGTTGCTCGTGAGGGCCCCTGGAACGTGCTGTCAAAAGCGTGAGGGCCTAGCGCGATGCCCTTTTTTTCCATGGGTCCTACGACTACGTGTTTTGGGGCCCTTGTTGAGGGGCCCCTGAGAAGCCAGAATCTCAAATCTGGGCCCCTATCGTCTCCGAACTGTGGACGTCCCACCTCCCATCAAAACGCGTACCGCTTTTGTGGACGTGGGGTCCCTTCTGTGACCGTTTGACCCCTAAAGAAGGTCGTAGGGCCACCAGACTTCTGTGCCCGGTCGAGGGGATGCCCTCGAGACACATATCCAAAATTCGGCCCGATCGGACACTTGGGAGTCGTGTCCACGAATCCGCTAGGCCGAAAGCATGGGAATAAATGGCAGGTGGGATTTTTTTAGAAACGTCCCAGGGGTCCCAAATTTCACAGCGGGGTCCGTGGGGCCCCCCCAGTGACCTCACCGAGACCGCGGACCGATCGGAGCGACTTGCGTCGGCGACCCCGAAATGGCCAGAGGGGGCGCCGGTGAGCGCCCGCGGGGCGGGGACGCCCACCCCCCACCTCTGGGACCCTTTTGGGAACGTTCCGTAAAAATAGTGGAAAAAGTGGACAAATAGTGGTTCCGTGGGACCGGGGGTCCGGGTCGGGGGTCCTCGCGGCTGGAGGGTCCGATCCGCGATGATAATGGTTAAATGGACAAATAATGGGTTCGTGGTCACGGGGGTCTGCACAGCGGACCCATATGGCGGGTGGACAAAACGCAGCTCGCTGGGATGCGAAGCCCACCCTAGAACAGCCCCGGCCATTCGTTTAATGGGAGAAAGGCCAAATAATAGGGTCCTGGGAGCGAATACCCCCAATGGCCAGCAGAACGATGGCAAAAGGACCTTTATAGGGAGCGTGGTCACGGGGGTCCGCTAAGCGGGCCCATATGGCGGGTGGACAAAACGCGGCCCGCTGGGATGCGAAGCCCACCCTAGAACTGCCCCGGCCATTCGTTTAATAGGAGAAAGGCCAAATAATAGGGTCCTGGGAGCGAATACCCCCAACGGCCAGCAGAACGATGGCAAAAGGACCTTTATAGGGTTCGTGGGAGGTGGGGGTGGTGGTGGGGGGGCTCTCCCGGTGGTCAACATCACCCCCTAGAGGTGTCAATACTTGGATTTACTGCGGATTCCCTACGGAAAAGGGGGGTAAGCCGACTCGTCCCGTTGGCCAGTTTTCTAAAGAAGAAAATGGATCCAAATTGACAGTACAATCCCTTCGAACCATTATGCGGTATATGGCAATTTAAATGAATGGGGGTTTTTTCCACGAACCCATTATGTGTACTACCTAACATTAGGCGTAGCCGTGGCCGAGAGGTTAAGGCGATGGACTTGAAATCCATTGGGGTCTCCCTGCGCAGGTTCGAACTCTGGGTTAATGGTAGAACAGGAAGGGAGAATAAAAGGAATAGGCATAGAGGGAGGAGAGAATAAAATATTTCAATACGCTGATGATACTACGCTATTGCTGCAAGATCTGTTGAGTGTAAGGGAAGCAATGAAAATAGTACAAACATTTTGCAGGGGATCAGGGGCTAAAGTGAACGAGGATAAAACAGTATACATGAGATTCGGGGGAAGTGAGGTTTTAACGGCGCACTTTAATTTTAAGGAAATGAATGAAATAAAGATTTTAGGTGTTTTAATGGGGAGGGATGAAACCAAAGCAGAAGGAATTATGTGGGAGGAGATGTTAGGAGGGATCGAGAGAAGGTTGAATTTTTGGAGATTAATGTCCTTAACTTTGGAGGGGAGGGTTTTAATTTTGAATGTTTTAATGGTTTCTAAGTTATGGCATATTTTATATGTGGCTTCAATGCCGTTGTGGACAGAAAAAAGGCTGAAAAAATGTTTTTTAGATTTTTTATGGGAAGGAAAGCCACCGAGAATTGCATATAACACTTTAATAGGAGCAGTGGGGAAGGGGGGGCTAGGGCTAATGGACGTGGAGCAAAGAAAGAACAGTTTAAGGGTGAAAATCATAAGCAAATATCTAGACGAAGAAAATAAAGCAGCATGGAAAAGAACAATGGGGCATTTTTTAAACAAGTGTAGTCATTTTAATCTGGGGGACAACATTTTATGGATGAAAACAACAAATTGGATGACGGAGGGGCTGCCAGAATTTTATAAAGAACTGATGAGAGCATGGGGAAAATGTTTAGATAATGTGCATTTTAAGCCACAAGGTAGAGAGAACATTTTAAATCAGCCTTTATTCTTAAACAACTGCATTTTAAATCAAGGGAAGCAGGTTTTTTTTAAGAAATGGTGGGATGTTGGAATCATGAAAGTCAGAGATGTTTTATATGAATTCAAAGAGGGGTTTTTACCAGTGCAATACATTGTGGATGTGATGGAGGAGGCAAAGGAGGATTATAGCAGACAAGAGATTACAAACAAATATGATTTAATTAAGAATGCTATACCTAAAGAATGGATAAAGAGAATTGAAAATATGGAAGAAGAAAATCAAGGAAAAGATGTGTATGCAAATATGGGGGGAAAATTGTGTGCTTTTAAAGAATGTACTGTGAAAATGTTTTATTGTTTTTTTAGAGATGTGGTTTTCAAGAAACCTGTTTTAAATGAATACTGGCTACGGATGTTCAATGATGTACCGGAAGAGAAAATATGGGGGAATATAAATGGGAAAATTGTACAGACTAAACTGGAGAATATGGAATATTTTATCAGGAACAAAGCAGTGTTTACAGATGTGATTTTAAGCAAAATTGGGATGGAGGAAAGTGCAATATGTAAAGTATGCCAAGATGCAGATGAAGGGTTTTTACACTTGTTTTTATATTGTGATAAGCTGAAAGATTTTAATGAGAGATGTAAAAGAATGATTTTAATTTTGAGAGGAGAGGGAAATGGAAACTTTGAGTGGGAAAAGGTGTTAATGTTGGGCATTAATGAGAAATATAAACATGAGAAGCTGATTAATTTACTTGTGATGCTGATGAAAAGTGCGATATGGGAAAGAAGAGTGGTGGTGAAAAAGGACAATGCTTTAATTGATGTATGGAATGTGTTTAGGAGAAAAGTTGAAAAATATGTTGGATGTCTGTTTTATTATTTTAAATTGGAGGAAACGATTGATGTTTTTTATAATATTTTTACTCAGGAGGTATTAATGATCTTCAAAGAGCTGGGAATTGAATTTTCATTTTTAAAAGATTAAACTATTTAATGACTTCTTTCTTTAAATTGTAAGTAAGATGTCTGTCAATTCAAGATTTTAGGAATTTTTTATGTCAAAGAAAGAATCTTATGTACTTTTGTATGTGAATAATTGATATGTATGTTTGAATTTATTAATTTCTTCAATAAAAAAAAAAAAAAAAAAAAAAAAAAAAGGTTAAGGCGATTGACTTGAAATCCATTGGGGTCTCCCTGCGCAGGTTCGAACTCTGCCGACTACGGGAGGGATTTGCAGTATTGCTTTAGCTTTCTGTGACGGTAATTGTGCCTTCTATGGTCCTTCGCTCTCTGTGCCATAACTGCTTCTAGCTTTCATCCTTGTGACACCTGCATCTCTTCTGGGCAGCTTGTTGTAAAACTGCTGCTTTATAAAAGGTGAGAAGCCAGTGCTCCACAAGAGCCTGGATAGCTCAGTCGGTAGAGAATCAGACTTTTAATTTGAGGGTCCAGGGTTCAAGTCCCTGTTAGGGTGAAGGTCTGTCTGCTTTTGGCGTAGTCACCTTGTTATCACTACGGTCCATCTCTTCTTCTGAATCTGTACTGGAGCGGTGTTCCTTCCTGCTCCAGGGTACCAGTGCACCTCCCTTGTTTGGCACACCTGATTCTGATGGTCAGCTCGTTAGGAAAGCGCGCTCACAGAGTGAGTAGAATAAGACAGACCTCCGAATTGTTCAGTGCTGTCGGTCCCCAGGCCCAGCACTGAAAAACCCCATTATATAGGATGAGACATGGCAGCCTGATTTCTCCTCAGTGGGACTGCTGTTTTACCCGCTTCCAGGGCTAGCTTACAATCTCGGCTTGCTAGGTTGCAAGTAGGTTAGGCAGCAATGTGACACACAACAGGGCAGAAGGTGGTCTGCTTAATTCAAGTCCCTGTTTGGGCGAAGGTCAGTCTACTTTTTGGAGGCCTCAGCTTGCTATCACTACGGGTCCATCTCTTCTGCTGACTCAGTATTAGAGCGATGTTCCTTCCTTCCTTCTCCAGGGGGTCAGTACATCTCCCTTGTTCGGCACACATGATTCTGATGGTCAGCCCTTTAGGAAAGAGTGCTCACGGAGTGAGTAGAATAAGACAGACCTCCCATTTGTGCAGTGCTGTCGGTTCCCAGGGCCAGTACTGAAAAACCCCATTACATAGGATGAGACATGGCAGCCTGATTTCTCCTCAGTGGGACTGCTGTTTTAGCCGCTTCCAGGGGTAGCTTACAATCTCGGCTTGCTAGGTTGCAAGTAGGTCAGGCAGCAGTGTTACACACAACATGGCAGAAGGTGGTCTGCTTAATTCAAGTCCGTGTTTGGGCGTAGGTCAGTCGTCTTTTTGTAGGCCTCAGCTTGCTATCACTACGGTCCATCTCTTCTGCTGACTCTGTACTAGAGCGATGTTCCTTTCTACTCCCGGGGATCAGTGCATCTCCCTTGTTCGGCAAACCTGATTCTGATGGTCAGCCCTTTAGGAAAGAGTGCTCACAGAGTGAGTAGAATAAGACAGACTTCCCAATTGTGCAGTGCTGTCGGTCCCAAGGGCCAGTACTGAAAAACCTCATTACATAGGATGAGACATGGCAGCCTGATTTCTCCTCAGTGGGACTGTGTTTTACCTGCTTGCAGGGCTAGCTTGCAATCTCCGCTTGCTGACTGAGCTGGGTTGGTTGCAAGTAGGTCAGGCAACAGTGTTGGACACAAACTGAGCAGTAATTGGTCTACTCCCGTAGTCGTGGCTGAGTGGTTAAGGTGATAGACTTGAAATCCATTGGGGTCTCCCTGCGCAGGTTCGAATCCTGCTGACTACGCTGTTTGCTGAAGGCCATGAGGCAAAGCATCCATGCATTTTTCACGGTCCTCGCACTTATTTGCAAAATGTCCAGTCCCTCTTCGATGGACAAACACGCCACTGCTGCTTCTTCTATCCGGGCTCCAGGGGTTGTCTTGGGTGAGCCAGTGGCACGCCGTGATCGTATAGTGGTTAGTACTCTGCGTTGTGGCCGCAGCAACCCCGGTTCGAATCCGGGTCATGGCAACCATCTGCTGTTGAGTATACGGGAAGGTTGAACATTTTTTACCACCTCATCGTTCTGCGTGATTTTGTTTCTGAAGCTTGGCCTGTGCAGGGCGCCATCAGACAAGGGGGCTTGCTTTCTAACATTAGGCGTAGTCGTGGCCCAGAGGTTAAGACGATGGACTTGAAATCCATTGGGGTCTCCCTGCGCAGGTTCGAACTCTTCCCATTTCTGGAAGGATTTGCAGTATTGCTTTAGCTTTCTGTAACGGTAATTGTGCCATCTATGGTCCTTCGCTCTCTGTGCCATAACTGCTTCTAGCTTTCATCCTCGTGACACCTGGGTCTCTTCTAGGCAGCTTGTTGTAAAACTGCTGCTTTATAAAAGGTGAGAAGCTAGTGCTCCACAAGAGCCTGGATAGCTCAGTCGGTAGAGCATCAGACTTTTAATTTGAGGGTCCAGGGTTCAAGTCCCTGTTAGGGTGAAGGTCTGTCTGCTTTTGGCGGAGTCACCTTGCTATCACTACGGTCCATCTCTTCTTCTGAATCTGTACTGGAGCGGTGTTCCTTCCTGCTCCAGGGTATCAGTGCACCTCCCTTGTTTGGCACACCTGAATCTGATGGTCAGCTCGTTAGGAAAGCGCGCTCACAGAGTGAGTAGAATAAGACAGACCTCCGAATTGTGCAGTGCTGTCGGTCCCCAGGCCCAGCACTGAAAAACCCCATTACATAGGATGAGACATGGCAGCCTGATTTCTCCTCAGTGGGACTGCTGTTTTACCCACTTCCAGGGCTAGCTTACAATCTCGGCTTGCTAGGTTGCAAGTAGGTCAGGCAGCAATGTGACACACAACAGGGCAGAAGGTGGTCTGCTTAATTCAAGTCCCTGTTTGGGCGAAGGTCAGTCTACTTTTTGGAGGCCTCAGCTTGCTATCACTACGGGTCCATCTGTTCTGCTGACTCTGTATTAGAGCGATTTTCCTTCCTTCTCCCGGGGATCAGTGCATCTCCCTTGATTGGCACACATGTTTCTGATGGTCAGCCCTTTAGGAAAGAGTGCTCACGGAGTGAGTAGAATAAGACAGACCTCCCATTTGTGCAGTGCTGTCGGTCCCCAAGGCCAGTACTGAAAAACCCCATTACATAGGATGAGACATGGCAGCCTGATTTCTCCTCAGTGGGACAGCTGTTTTAGCCGCTTCCAGGGCTAGCTTACAATCTCGGCTTGCTAGGTTGCAAGTAGGTCAGGCATCACTGTTACACACAACATGGCAGAAGGTGGTCTGCTTAATTCAAGTCCCTGTTTGGGCGTAGGTCAGTCTTCTTTTTGTAGGCCTCAGCTTGCTATCACTACGGTCCATCTCTTCTGCTGACTCTGTACTAGAGCGATGTTCCTTCCTTCTCCCGGGGATCAGTGCATCTCCCTTGTTCGGCACACATGTTTCTGATGGTCAGCCCTTTAGGAAAGAGTGCTCACGGAGTGAGTAGAATAAGACAGACCTCCCATTTGTGCAGTGCTGTCGGTCCCCAGGGCTAGTACTGAAAAACCCCATTACATAGGATGAGACATGGCAGCCTGATTTCTCCTCAGTGGGACTGCTGTTTAACCCACTTGCAGGGCTAGCTTGCAATCTCCGCTTGCTGACTGAGCTGGGTTGGTTGCAAGTAGGTCAGGCAGCAGTGTTGGAAACAAAATGAGCAGAAATTGGTCTACTCCCGTAGTCGTGGCCGAGTGGTTAAGGCGATGGACTAGAAATCCATTGGGGTCTCCCCGCGAAGGTTCGAACTCTGCCAACTACGGGAGGGATTTGCAGTATTGCTTTAGCTTTCTGTGACTGTAATTGTGCCTTCTATGGTCCTTCGCTCTCTGTGCCATAACTGCTTCTAGCTTTCATCCTCGTGACACCTGCGTCTCTTCTGGGCAGCTTGTTGTAAAACTGCTGCTTTATAAAAGGTGAGAAGCCAATGATTCACAAGAGCCCGGATAGCTCAGTCGGTAGAGCATCAGACTTTTAATCTGAGGGTCCAGGGTTCAAGTTCGGGTGAAGGTCAGTCTGCTTTTGGCGGAGTCACCTTGCTATCACTATGGGGCCATCTCTTCTGCTTACTCTGTATTAGAGTGATGTTCCTTCCTTCTCCCGGGGATCAGTGCATCTCCCTTGTTCGGCACACATGATTCTGATGGTCAGCTCGTTAGGACAGCGCGCTCACAGAGTGAGTAGAATAAGACAGACCTCCGAATTGTGCCGTGCTGTCGGTCCCCAGGCCCAGCACTGAAAAACCCCATTACATGGTGTAACCCAGCTGAAATGTCAAAACACATTTAAATAAATAGTTCATGCTGATTAAAAAAACATGTTAAAAGAATATAAAGTTAAGAGGTGGTTAAAAATCTGATGTTTTCATTGTGTTTAAAAAGTGGGAGGATTCATGTTAAATTGTGTTTGTAAAAGAGAACGTTAGTTTATTTCATAATGTAAAAGCCAAAAAAAGAAAAAAATGATTTTCTTTTAGAGGAAGAATAATTCTGTTAAACCCAGGTTGTTTTGTCATGTGACCTTACGTCTGTGAGGGGAGGGGGACGAACACAGATAGAGATAAGGATGGAAGGAGAGACGCATGTGAGAAAAAAAGTGGATTAAACAGTTCGTTTGTGCATTGAACAGCTTGTTATGCTGAACTTCTGATAGCTTGTACTTTTGATGGTCAGCCTGATAATCTTGTAAGTGACAAGTGATAGTTGTGAGCGACAGTTAATTTCAGCACAAAGTTTATTACTGTTGATTACATGCAGACTTCCGTGCTGGCTAAGCACGGGCTAAAGGCTAAGAGAAACGTGATCGGACTGTGTGGATGCAGCTGTTAGCTAACGCAGCTAGCCATGTAGCTGTTCATCAGTTCCCGACCAGGAAACGAGAGGACGTGAACCAGATAGCGCTCTGAGCTATCAGGGATGCTCAGAGTTCCTCTGGCAACGTTGGATAATCATCAGAGATCGTGTGGATATCGGTGTGGACACCTGTGTGAACTTCCATTCTCATCTGGACTGAGGTGAACTGACTGGACCATTGTGCTTGGAAAAGGTATCTGTTTCTTTTTGTTTTAACTCAATGAACCTGTAATTTTTGGGTTCCAACGATCCCGAGCCACGACTCAGGCCTGCAACGTTTGTTTTTCTAATAAGGGGTGCCGGCTTTTATTATTTTTATAAAAGTGAAACATTGTGTGAAATATTTTATTCCTTAAGAAAACACTGTTTTTTTAATTGTATACTGTATACTGGTCATTGTATACTGGTGTTTGCATTTTAGCCTAAGGGCACAGACATTTCATTTAGTTTATACTGTCTTTATTTACAATTATTTTATTTAATTAAAGTGAAAACTTGTTATTTTTACACCAAGGTTTCTGTTGTGAGTTTGAGTAGAATGTGCCATTTATTCAGTTATTTACCATAGTTTAGGTATTTGTCTTAGTCCAAGTTTAAGTTTAAGGCATTTTAGTGACCCATATATTTAATCCAGAATATCACACACATACGAGAGTATATATGAAACAAACCTAGGGCCCATCCTCTTATGAGCAGGATAGGAATGGTTACATAAAATGGAGGCACCGCTGGGATTGGGGTGATTTGTGATTAGTATTGGGGTTTTAACAGTCAGTGCAGATAATTAAAAAAAAAAAAATCTGTTAAACCACAGAGCAAAATGGCAGACAGAGCACAGCTCATTTCTGAGCTGAAGAGGTGGTGCAGAGGAGAAGGGCTGGATGAGGCTCATGGACTGATGGTGATAGTCCCACCTGATGTTGAAATAGCCCATATTGAAGAAGTTGTTCAAACCATTAAGTGCTTGGGACGTGTGCGTGTCAGAGGCAGGATGTTTGATACTACTTTGAGCAGCCTGATGGTTCTCTGTGAAACTAAGGAGAACCTCACCACTGTAAGCATTCCCCCTGAAGTGATGTATCCTGAGAGTGGAGAAACTTGGCCCCTGGTCACCATAGCTAGCAACCCAGCCCCTGAAGAGTTTGGTACCAAACTGAAAGTGCTGTTAGAGACTGAGGGAAAGACTATGGATGATCTTAAGGCCCTGCTCTCTAGCCCTCAACCACCCACTAACTCTACTGAATCCATCTTAAAGGCGGTGGGAGATCTGTTGGAGAAAACCAGTAAACCTCCTGCTGAAGGTGGGTACCGTCGTCTACGCATTTTCTCAGGACTTCTGCCAGTTCCACCTGGGGAGGAGCAGTTTGATCACTGGCTTGAGCAGGCATGGCTCATGGTGGAGGAGAGCGAATGCATGGAGAGAGAAAAAAGGCGCAGGCTGATGGAATGTTTAAGAGGACCAGCACTAGAAGTAGTTAAGGCTGTAAGAGACTCTCATCCTGATTCAAGTCCAGCTGAATATCTGGAGGCCTTGGAGAGTGCCTTTGGAACTGCTGAGTCTGGAGATGATCTGTATTTTGCTTTTCGACAGATGTACCAGCAACCAGGGGAGAAGTTGTCTGATTTCCTTAGACGCCTGGAGCGGTCTCTGTCTAAAGTTGTTCAGAGAAAAGGCATTTTGCCCAGCAACAAGGACAAAGCCCGTTTGTCTCAACTACTGAAAGGCGCTGTCGCCTCTAAACTTTATGCTAATTCAGTTAAGATTAAGGGAGAGGAAGGATAACCCACCAACTTTTCTACAACTGCTGTGTGAAATTCGTCATGAAGAGGAGTATGAAACATCCAGGATGAAACTCAACAATTCAGTGAATCCAGTGCGCTCAAAGCACATAGCTGATGCTAAACAGGCAGAGATCCAAAGTTTAAAAGCTGAGGTAAAAGAGCTCAAGTCAATGGTGGCTGCTCTGGCCCCCAAACCTACTGAAGCTAGAGCAGAACTCTCCAATCCCTCGCCTGTGACCCCTTCACTCTCAGGTGAACCAAGCCAAGACTCCGGGTTAGTGGCTCTAAAGAAGCAATTCAAGAGACTGCAGCAAAAGCTGCATAGGAAAGAGAACACATATGAGCCCTCTGTCAGAAACCCTTCCGTCTCAGCGGTGGAAGCTGGTTACCGAATCCCCACCAGACCCTCGAGACCCTCCGATGAGCAGTTTTGCTACCGGTGTGGGGAGAATGGTCACTTTGTTGCAAAGTGCCACAACCCAGAAAAACAAAACAAAGTCATAAGGAAGCTGATACGAGCCCTAAAAATTGTGAAAGAAAACCAGCCTGTTACCGACCCCACACTTTCTGAAGTAGACTGTGATGTAAAAAGAAGTGTTGTAAACACGCCAGTCACAACGGTAATTCCAGAAGGTTTGATCGGGCCCCCCAGTTTGGTAAAGTTGAAAGTAAAAGGACATCCCTGTAATGCTCTCATGGATAGTGGCTCACAGGTCACTATTATTTTTGAGTCATGGTACAAAAAGCACCTCGCAGATGTCCCCGTGCATCCTGTTTCTGGTCTGGCCATCTGGGGTTTGAGTGAATCCAACAGCAGCTATCCTTACCGTGGCTACAGTTTGGTAGATCTGGAATACCCTTCAGATGTTACTGGAATCAGTGAGGTTGTAACAGTTCTTGCTCTCATTTGCCCCAGTCCTAGGTCTGAAGAGCAGACACCAGTCATAATAGGGACAAATACCTGTCATGTGAGAAATCTGGTCAAGCGCTGCAGTGAAAAGGGTCTTGACATCACCAAAACTCTTGGCATAAAAGTTCATTGCAAAAACATGCCTAAACCCCCAACTTTAGTTTCACCTACCGTCGATGATGATGATGTTGGTTGGGTTACATGGCAAGGTCCAGGTTCCCTTACACTTCCCCCTGGGCAAGACTTACAGGTCAGCTGTAAAGTTGAGTTTATGCAAAAAGTTGATAAAGAGATCCTGATGGTAGACACATCCCCTTCAGCACCACTTCCAGCTAGTGTGCTATTGCAGCCCATGGTTGTGCCTGGCAATGCAGTAAATGTTAACAACTTCCAGATGCTAGTCCAAAATCAGTCCCTTAGGGAGACGGTTATACCAGAGGGCACTGTCATAGGGCACATGTATCTTACTGAGAGTGTCACTACTGTCTCTTTCCAAAAGACAACCGCAACAGACTTTGACAAAACCCTGATCAACTTTGGAGACTCCCCTGTAACAGAGGAATGGAAAGAGCGACTCCGGCAGAAGCTTTCCCAACGATCACATGTGTTCTCCATGGAGGAATGGGAGGATGGAGAAGCTTAAGGGGTAGAGCACACCATCCGTCTGTCTGATTCCCGACCATTCCGGCAACGGTCCAGACGTTTGACTCCTGCTGACATTGATGACGTAAGGAAACATCTTCAAGAGCTCACGCATGCAGGCATCATCAAAGAGTCTCGCAGCCCTTACGCATCACCAATAGTGATCGTCAGAAAGAAAAATGGTTCCATACGTATGTGTATTGACTACAGGTTACTAAATAGTCGTACAATACCGGATCAGTACACCACCCCTTGCATCGATGATGCATTAGACTCTTTGTCTGGCAGCAAATGGTTCTCTGTGTTGGACTTGAGAAGTGGATATTACCAGATTCCTATGGCCGAAGAAGACAAGGAAAAAACGGCGTTCATTTGCCCGCTGGGGTTCTTCCAGTTCGAGAGAATGCCCCAGGGAATAACAGGAGCCCCAGCTACTTTCCAAAGGCTAATGGAAAAGACTGTGTGTGACATGAACCTTCTACAGGTTCTTGTTTACTTGGATGACATTATCGTCTTTGGGAAGTCATTAGAAGAACATGAGGAGAGGCTACTTAAGGTGCTCGACAGACTCGGAGAGGCTGGGCTGAAGCTTTCTCTGGATAAGTGTCAATTTTGCCAGCCAAAAGTAAAGTACCTCGGGCACATTGTGTCATCTGAAGGCATCTCACCAGATCCTGCAAAGATCGAAGCAGTTACCAACTGGCCCAAGCCGACTGACCTGAAGACCCTGAGATCTTTTTTGGGGTTTTGCGGGTATTATAGGCGATTCATAGCCAACTATGCTTCCATAGTTAGACCCTTAACAGAGCTAACCAAAGGCTATGCTCCGACACAAAAGAGTAAAAAGCAAAACAAAGATCCCTCCAAGAGCTATCTGAAAGAGTCTGAGCCATTTGGTCAAAGGTGGGATCAGTCCGGTTTACGGTACGGACCGACAATAATCCCTTGACATATGTGCTCTCAACTGCTAAGCTGAATGCAGTGGGACACAGATGGCTTGCTGCTTTATTGACTTATGACTTTGATGTGCAGTACAGACCAGGCAAGCACAAACATAGATGCCGATCTTCTTTCCCGACATTTTCCGGATGATGATTCCCACCTAGATTGGGAAACCATATCACAGGATGGGGTGAAGTCGATCTGTCAAAGAGTCAGCTTACCTACTTCCTCAGATGGTTCAGTCCGCTATGTGGATCAGCTCGGAGCTCCCCCAGAATGCATTCCAAACATCTATTCATTCCCCATGCACATGGAGCTTGAGGCTTTGAAACACATAACCAAAGATGAGCTAGTACATGCACAAAAAGAAGATCCAGTCATTGGATCTGCACTACAGGCTGTCCAGCATCATAAATGGCCAGAACATGTTGAGAATGATCCAGAGTTTTCCCAACTGAAAGGAGAGAAAGACAAACTAACTCTAAATGCTGGTCTTCTCTATCGCCAGTCTAAATTGCCTTCAGAGGAGAACGTCAATCAGCTCATTTTGCCGACCAAGTATCGAGACACTGTTCTAAGGGCCCTACATGATGATTTGGGACATCTCGGAATCGAAAGAATAACTGACCTGCTGAGACAGAGATTCTTCTGACCAAAGATAGCCAAAGATGTTGAGCAGTATATTAAAAACTGTGGAGAATGTATTACACGCAAGTCCCCTAATCAAAGAACAGCTCCCTTACACCAGATTACCAGCAGGGGACCAATGGATCTTGTGTGTATAGATTTCCTCTCCATGGAAGTAGACTCAAAAGGAATGAGCAGTGTATTGGTCGTAACTGATCACTTTACACGCTATGCACAAGCTTTCCCCACTAAGAACCAGAAAGCTCAAACAGTGGCCACGATCTTAGTTGACAAGTTCTTTGTGCATTATGGGCTACCAACTAGGATCCATTCTGATCAGGGGCGGGATTTTGAGAGTAGATTGATCCAAGATCTATTAAAGATGATGGGGATTCGTAAGTCGCGTACTACTCCCTACCACCCGCAGGGGGATCCGCAGCCTGAAAGGTTCAACAGGACCTTGCTTTCTATGTTAGGAACGCTAACACCTGACAAGAAGCGTCAGTGGAGCCAACATGTACCACACTTGGTCCACGCCTACAACAACACTAAATGTGATTCAACAGGATATTCACCTTATTACTTAATGTTTGGCCGGGAAGCCAAGCTTCGGATGGACTTGTGCTTTGGAACGGGTGTGGATGGGAAAGTAGACAGTCATTCCCGCTATGTGGCAAAGTTAAAAGAGGACTTGAAAAAAGCTTATCGGCTGGCATCAGAAATGGCTTATAGATCTCATCAAAGGAACAAGAAGTCCTACGACAAAAGAGTTAGTTTCCAGTCCTTAGACGTCGGTGACAGAGTGTTACTCAGGAACCTGGGGCTGAAAGGCAAACATAAGCTGCAAACAAGGTGGAATCCTATGCCTTACCTGGTTGTTGGAAAAATGCCAAATCTTCCTGTATATAAGCTCAGGCCTGAGAATGGGAAGGGAAGTGTTAAAACGCTTCACAGAGACCACATTCTGCCAATAGGACAGCTAGTGAGACTTCCAAAAGCAGAGGTGGATCATGACTCATGTGTCAGGGCAAGAACAAGAACTGAGACTTCCAGAAAACAGACATTGACCTTACCTGACACTGTCCTCCCCGAGCCACTTAGCACTGATTCTTCTTCCGACTCGGAGTACTACAGACCTACTAGGATTTGCTATAAGCTCAGAGAGACTCCCAGGACCAGACCGACTACACACCTTTCAGAGGACATGCAGGAGGATGTAGATCCCCCTCTGTCAGAAGAGAGCTCTGAAGAGGATGATAAGGTGGAGGAGGGACCCAGTCCGGATGCTGCTCCTGAAACTGATGATGAGCTGGAGGAGACTGGACAGGAGAGCTCTGAAGAGCCAGAAGTTGAACCAAATGAAAGTCAAGATGACAGTGCTCTTAAGTCTACAGACGTAGATGTTAGCGTAGATGCTAGTCAAACACCAGAGCCATTGATTAATAAAGCTGAAACACGCTCGAAAAGACCCATCAAACCAGTAGTAAGACTAACCTATGATGAGCCTGGTAAAGCTAGAGATCAGCCAATCACTATCATACACAGAGGTGTGGTTTTTAAGATTGGAAAGAATTAAACTTAGATAAGCTGTTGTTATATTTACCTTTCTCCTAAAGTAGAGTTTGAGTTGTTGTTGTCTGTTGAGGACACCAGACTATTAGAAGGGGGAGGGTGTAACCCAGCTGAAATGTTAAAACACATTTAAATAAATAGTTCATGTTGATTAAAAAAAACATGTTAAAAGAATATAAAGTTAAGAGGTGGTTAAAAATCTGATGTTTTCATTGTGTTTAAAAAGTGGGCGAATTCATGTTAAATTGTGTTTGTAAAAGAGAACGTTAGTTTATTTCATAATGTAAAAGCCAAAAAAAGAAAACATTATTTTATTTTAGAGGAAGAATAATTCTGTTAAAACCAGGTTGTTTTGTCATGTGACCTTACGTCTGTGAGGGGAGGGGGACGAACACAGAAAGAGATAAGGATGGAAGGAGAGACGCATGTGAGAAAAAAGTGGATTAAACAGTTCGTTTGTGCATTGAACAGCTTGTTATGCTGAACTTCTGATAGCTTGTACTTTTGATGGTCAGCCTGATAATCTTGTAAGTGACAAGTGATAGTTGTGAGCGACAGTTAATTTCAGCACGAAGTTTATTACTGTTGATTACATGCAGGCTGCCGTGCTGGCTAAGCACGGGCAAAAGGCTAAGAGAAACGTGATCGGACGGTGTGGATGCAGCTGTTAGCTAACGCAGCTAGCCATGTAGCTGTTCGTCAGTTCCCGACCAGGAAACGAGAGGACGTGAACCAGATAGCGCTCTGAGCTACCAGGGATGCTCAGAATTCCTCTGGCAACGTTGGATAATCATCAGAGATCGTGTGGATATCGGTGTGGACACCTGTGTGCGCTTCCATTCTCATCTGGACTGAGGTGAACTGACTGGAACATTGTGCTTGGAAAAGGTATCTGTTTTTTTTTGTTATAACTCAATGAACCTGTAATTTTTGGGTTCCAACGATCCCGAGCCACGAATCAGGCCTGCAACGTTTGTTTTTCTAATAAGGGGTGCCGGCTTTTATTATTTTTATAAAAGTGAAACATTGTGTGAAATATTTTATTCCTGAAGAAAACACTGTTTTTTGAACTGTCATTGTATACTGGTGTTTGCATTTTAGCCTAAGGGCACAGACATTTCATTTAGTTTATACTGTCTTTATTTACAATTATTTTATTTAATTAAAGTGAGAACTTGTTATTTTTACACCAAGGTTTCTGTTGTGAGTTTGAGTAGAATGTGACATTTATTCAGTTATTTACCATAGTTTAGGTATTTGTCTTAGTCCAAGTTTAAGTTTAAGGCATTTTAGTGACCCATATATTTAATCCAGAATATCACACACATACGAGAGTATATATGAAACGAACCTAGGGCCCATCCTCTTATGAGCAGGATAGGAAGGGTTGCAATAGGATGAGACATGGCAGCCTGATTTCTCCTCAGTGGGACTGCTGTTTTACCCGCTTCCAGGGCTAGCTTACAATCTCGGCTTGCTAGGTTGCAAGTAGGTCAGGCAGCAATGTGACACACAACAGGGCAGAAGGTGGTCTGCTTAATTCAAGTCCCTGTTTGGGCGACGGTCAGTCTACTTTTTGGAGGCCTCAGCTTGCTATCACTACGGGTCCATCTCTTCTGCTGACTCTGTATTAGAGCGATGTTCCTTCCTTCTCCAGGGGGTCAGTGCATCTCCCTTGTTCGGCACACATGATTCTGATGGTCAGCCCTTTAGGAAAGAGTGCTCACGGAGTGAGTAGAATAAGACAGACCTCCCATTTGTGCAGTGCTGTCGGTCCCCAGGGCCAGTACTGAAAAACCCCATTACATAGGATGAGACATGGCAGCCTGATTTCTCCTCAGTGGGACTGCTGTTTTAGCCGCTTCCAGGGCTAGATTAGAATCTCGGCTTGCTAGGTTGCAAGTAGGTCAGGCAGCAGTGTTACACACAACATGGCAGAAGGTGGTCTGCTTAATTCAAGTCCCTGTTTGGCCGAAGGTCAGTCTTCTTTTTGTAGGCCTCAGCTTGCTATCACTACGGTCCATCTCTTCTGCTGACTCTGTACTAGAGCGATGTTCCTTCCTGCTCCCGGGGATCAGTGCATCTCCCTTGTTAGGCACACCTGATTCTGATGGTCAGCCGTTTAAAAAGAGTGCTCACAGAGTGAGAAGAATAAGACAGACTTCCCAATTGTGCAGTGCTGTCGGTCCCCAGGGCCAGTACTGAAAAACCCCATTACATAGGATGAGACATGGCAGCCTGATTTCTCCTCAGTGGGACAGCTGTTTTACCCGCTTGCAGGGCTAGCTTGCAATCTCCGCTTGCTGACTGAGCTGGGTTGGTTGCAAGCAGGTCAGGCAGCAGTGTTGGGCACAAACTGAGCAGAAATTGGTCTACTCCCGTAGTTGTGGCCGAGTGGTTAAGGCGATGGACTAGAAATCCATTGGGGTCTCGCCGCGCAGGTTCGAATTCTGCAGACTACGCTGTTTGCTAAAGGCCATGAGGCAAAGCGTCCATGCATTTTTCACGGTCCTCGCACTTATTTGCGAAATGTCCAGTCCCTCTTCGATGGACAAACACGCCGCTGCTGCTTTTTGTATCCGGGCTCCAGGGGTTGTCTTGGGTGAGCCAGTGGCACGCCTTGATCGTATAGTGGTTAGTACTCTGCGTTTTGGCCGCAGCAACCCCGGCTCGTATCCGGGTCACGGCAATCCTTTGCTGTTGAGTATACGGGAAGGTTGAAAAAATTTTACCACCTCATCTTTCTGCGTGATTTTGTTTCTGAAGCTTGGCCTGTGCAGGGCGCCACCAGACAAGGGGGCTTGCTTTCTAACATTAGGCGTAGTCGTGGCCGAGAGGTTAAGGCGATGGACTTGAAATCCATTGGGGTCTCCCCGCGCAGGTTCGAACTCTACCGACTACGGGAGGGATTTGCAGTATTGCTTTAGCTTTCTGTGACGGTAATTGTGCCTTCTATGGTCCTTCGCTCTCTGTGCCATAACTGCTTCTAGCTTTCATCCTCGTGACACCTGCGTCTCTTCTGGGCAGCTTGTTGTAAAACTGCTGCTTTATAAAAGGTGAGAAGCCAGTGCTCCACAAGAGCCGGGATAGCCCAGTCGGTAGAGAATCAGACTATTAATCTGAGGGTCCAGGGTTCAAGTCCCCGTTCGGGCGAAAGTCTGTCTGCTTTTGGCGAAGTCACCTTGCTATCACTACGGTCCATCTCTTCTTCTGAATCTGTACTGGAGCGGTGTTCCTTCCTACTCCACGGTATCAGTGCACCTCCCTTGTTTGGCACACCTGATTCTGATGGTCAGCTCGTTAGGAAAGCGAGCTCACAGAGTGAGTAGAATAAGACAGACCTCCGAATTGTGCAGTGCTGTCGGTCCCCAGGCCCAGCACTGAAAAACCCCATTACATAGGATGAGACATAGCAGCCTGATTTCTCCTCAGTGGGACTGCTGTTTTACCCGCTTCCAGGGCTTGCTTACAATCTCGGCTTGCTAGGTTGCAAGTAGGTCAGGCAGCAATGTGACACACAACAGGGCAGAAGTTGGTCTGCTTAATTCAAGTCCCTGTTTGGGCGAAGGTCAGTCTTCTTTTTGTAGGCCTCAGCTTGCTATCACTACGGTCCATCTCTTCTGCTGACTCTGTACTAGAGCGATGTTCCTTTCTGCTCCCAGGGATCAGTGCATCTCCCTCTTTCGGCAAACCTAATTCTGATGGTCAGCCCTTTAGAAAAGAGTGATCACAGAGTGAGTAGAATAAGACAGACTTCCCAATTGTGCAGTGTTGTCGGTCCCCAGGGCCAGTACTGAAAAACCCCATTACATAGGATGAGACATGGCAGCCTGATTTCTCCTCAGTGGGACCGCTGTTTTACCCGCTTGCAGGGCTAGCTTGCAATCTCCGCTTGCTGACTGAGCTGGGTTGGTTGCAAGTAGGTCAGGCAGCAGTGTTGGACACAAACTGAGCAGAAATTGGTCTACTCCCGTAGTCGTGGACGAGTGGTTAAGGTGATGGACTTGAAATCCATTGGGGTCTTCCCGCGCAGGTTCGAATCCTGCTGACTACGCTGTTTGCTGAAGGCCATGAGGCAAAGCATCCATGCATTTTTCACGGTCCTCGCACTTATTACTCTTCGATGGACAAACACGACGCTGCTGCTTCTTATATCCGGGCTCCAGGGATTTTCTTGTGTGAGCCAGTGGCACATCGTGATCGTATATTGGTTAATACTCTGCGTTGTGGCCGCAGCAACCCCGGTTCGAATCCGGTTCATGGCAACCCTTTGCCGTTGAGTATACGGGAAGGTTGAAAATTTTTTACCACCTCATCTTTCTGCGTGATTTTGTTTCTGAAACTTGGCCTGTGCAGGGCGCCATCAGACAAGGGGGCTTGCTTTCTAACATTAGGCGTAGTCGTGGCCGGGAGGTTAAGGCGATGGACTTGAAATCCATTGGGGTCTCCCTGCTCAGGTTCGAACTCTTCCCATTTCCGGAAGGATTTGCAGTATTGCTTTAGCTTTCTGTGACTGTAATTGTGCCTTCTATGGTCCTTCGCTCTCTGTGCCATAACTGCTTCTAGCTTTCATCCTCGTGACACCTGCGTCTCTTCTGGGCAGCTTGTTGTAAAACTGCTGCTTTATAAAAGGTGAGAAGCCAGTGCTCCACAAGAGCCGGGATAGCCCAGTCGGTAGAGAATCAGACTATTAATCTGAGGGTCCAGGGTTCAAGTCCCCGTTCGGGTGAAAGTCTGTCTGCTTTTGGCGAAGTCACCTTGCTATCACTACGGTCCATCTCTTCTTCTGAATCTGTACTGGAGCGGTGTTCCTTCCTACTCCACGGTATCAGTGCACCTCCCTTGTTTGGCACACCTGATTCTGATGGTCAGCTCGTTAGGAAAGCGAGCTCACAGAATGAGTAGAATAAGACAGACCTCCGAATTGTGCAGTGCTGTCGGTCCCCAGGCCCAGCACTGAAAAACCCCATTACATAGGATGAGACATAGCAGCCTGATTTCTCCTCAGTGGGACTGCTGTTTTACCCGCTTCCAGGGCTAGCTTACAATCTCGGCTTGCTAGGTTGCAAGTAGGTCAGGCAGCAATGTGACACACAACAGGGCAGAAGTTGGTCTGCTTAATTCAAGTCCCTGTTTGGGCGAAGGTCAGTCTTCTTTTTGTAGGCCTCAGCTTGCTATCACTACGGTCCATCTCTTCTGCTGACTCTGTACTAGAGCGATGTTCCTTTCTGCTCCCAGGGATCAGTGCATCTCCCTGTTTCGGCAAACCTGATTCTGATGGTCAGCCCTTTAGGAAAGAGTGATCACAGAGTGAGTAGAATAAGACAGACTTCCCAATTGTGCAGTGTTGTCGGTCCCCAGGGCCAGTACTGAAAAACCCCATTACATAGGATGAGACATGGCAGCCTGATTTCTCCTCAGTGGGACCGCTGTTTTACCCGCTTGCAGGGCTAGCTTGCAATCTCCGCTTGCTGACTGAGCTGGGTTGGTTGCAAGTAGGTCAGGCAGCAGTGTTGGACACAAACTGAGCAGAAATTGGTCTACTCCCGTAGTCGTGGATGAGTGGTTAAGGTGATGGACTTGAAATCCATTGGGGTCTTCCCGCGCAGGTTCGAATCCTGCTGACTACGCTGTTTGCTGAAGGCCATGAGGCAACGCATCCATGCATTTTTCACGGTCCTCGCACTTATTACTCTTCGATGGACAAACACGACGCTGCTGCTTCTTATATCCGGGCTCCAAGGATTTTCTTGTGTGAGCCAGTGGCACATCGTGATCGTATACTGGTTAATACTCTGCGTTGTTTCTGTGACTGTAATTGTGCCTTCTATGGTCCTTCGCTCTCTGTGCCATAACTGCTTCTAGCTTTCATCCTCGTGACACCTGCGTCTCTTCTAGGCAGCTTGTTGTAAAACTGCTGCTTTATAAAAGGTGAGAAGCCAGTGCTCCACAAGAGCCCGGATAGCTCAGTTGGTAGAGCATCAGACTTTTAATCTGAGGGTCCAGGCTTCAAGTCCCTGTTCGGGCGAAGGTCTGTCTGCTTTTGGCGGAGTCACCTTGCTATCACTACGGTCCATCTCTTCTTCTGAATCTGTACTGGAGCGGTGTTCCTTCCTGCTACAGGGTATCAGTGCACCTCCCTTGTTTGGCACACCTGATTCTGATGGTCAGCTCGTTAGGAAAGCGCGCTCACAGAGTGAGTAGAATAAGACAGACCTCAGAATTGTGCAGTGCTGTCGGTCCCCAGGCCCAGCACTGAAAAACCCCATTACATAGGATGAGAAATGGCAGCCTGATTTCTCCTCAGTGGGACTGCTGTTTTACCCGCTTCTAGGGCTAGCTTACAATCTCGGCTTGCTAGGTTGCAAGTAGGTCAGGCAGCAGTGTTACACACAACATGGCAGAAGGTGGTCTGCTTAATTCAAGTCCCTGTTTGGGCGTAGGTCAGTCTTCTTTTTGTAGGCCTCAGCTTGCTATCACTACGGTCCATCTCTTCTGCTGACTCTGTACTAGAGCGATGTTCCTTTCTGCTCCCGGGGATCAGTGCATCTCCCTCTTTCGGCAAACCTGATTCTGATGGTCAGCCCTTTAGGAAAGAGTGATCACAGAGTGAGTAGAATAAGACAGACTTCCCAATTGTGCAGTGTTGTCGGTCCCCAGGGACAGTACTGAAAAACCCCATTACATAGGATGAGACATGGCAGCCTGATTTCTCCTCAGTGGGACCGCTGTTTTACCCGCTTGCAGGGCTAGCTTGCAATCTCCGCTTGCTGACTGAGCTGGGTTGGTTGCACGTAGGTCAGGCAGCAGTGTTGGACACAAACTGAGCAGAAATTGGTTGGCTTGTTCGGCACACCTGATTCTTATGGTCAGCCCTTTAGGAAAGAGTGTCCATAAAGTGTGTCCATTTTTTTTGGAGCGTCCATTCAGGTATAAGTTTGAGGGCTCGTGTACGTGGGTTAAGGGGAACTGCGCGCTGACCCCAAAAATTTTTTGCCGGACGCGGTGTCGATGTCTGCCGGACTGCGCTGGCCCACGTGAGACCCCTGACCGGCGCGGGAGGATCTGGTCCCCCAAGGGGCCTCGCGGAAGCTTACCCAAATTTGAGGCCCCTAAATGCCATACAGCACTTCTCCACAGGGTGGCGCACGGAGCAGTACACCTCAGGTTTAAAACAGTGGCATTTACCCGAATGGGGGGTGGACGATTTTTTTGCCCACGAAACCAATTTTTGTCCATTTGACCTTTAAAGTTACAGAATGACCATGGAACCGGTGCGGACCCCCGTCGGACCCCCAACCCGGGTCCCACGAACCCATTATTTGTACATTTGACCATTATATTCACACAATGACTGCGGATCATCTGCGGATCATCTGCGGACCCCTTGCGGACCCCCACCCTGGGTCCCACGAACCCAGTATTTGTCCATTTGACCATTATATTCACACAATGACTGCGGAACATCTGCGGACCACTTGCGGACCCCCACCCTGGGTCCCACGAACCCACTATTTGTCCATTTGACCATTATATTCACACAATGACTGCGGATCATCTGCGGACCACTTGCGGACCCCCACCCTGGGTCCCACGAACCCACTATTTGTCCATTTGACCATTATGTTCACACAATGACTGAGGATCATCTGCGGACCACTTGCGGACCCCCACCCTGGGTCCCACTGACCCACTATTTGTCCATTTGACCATTATGTTCACACAATGACTGCGGATCATCTGCGGACCACTTGCGGACCCCCACCCTGGGTCCCACGAACCCACTATTTGTCCATTTGACCATTATGTTCACGGAATGAGCCCAGATCACATGCGGAACATTTGCGGACCCCACCCCTGGGTCCCACGTACCCAATATTTGTCCATTTGACCATTAGCGTTAGAAAAGGGCCTCGGTTGGACATTTTTTTCTGAGACATCCCTGGGGCCCAAAACTTGGAACGGTGGCTCCTGGGGCCTCCCCCAGTAAGCTTATGAAGGCCCGGGGCCCAAGAGCCCTTGCAATCAGTGTCCACGAACCCGCTATGCTGAACACATTCAAATAAATGGCAGGTGGGTTTTTTTTAGAAAAGTCCCAGGGGCCCGAAATTCAGAACGGTGCATCTTTGGGGCCCCTGGATCATGCAGTCAAAAGCGCGGGGCCCTAGTTCGATGCACTTTTTTCCCTTTAGTCCTACGACTACGTGCTTCGGGGCCTTGGGTGAGGGGCCCCTGAGATGCCAGAATCTCAAATCTGGGGGCCCTACGACCTATCGTCTCCGAACTGTGGACGTCCCACCTCCCATCAAAACGCGTAACGCTTTTGTGGACGTGGGGTCCCTTCTGTGACCGTTTGACCCCTAAAGAAGGTGGTAGGGCCACCAGACTTCTGTGCCCAGTCGAGGGGATCCCCTCGAGACACATATCCAAAATTCGGCCCGATCGGACTCTTGGGAGTCGTGTCCACGTCGTGTCCACGACCCTCTAGGGATCCCCCGAATTTCAGCCGTGGGGTCCACCACATCGCGGAGATATTAGCAAAAAAATAGTACCATCCACCCCCCTCGCACCTACTCATCCATGCCGGCCAGGGTGCACCCTCCCCGGCTAGAGAAGGCAGCTCGAGGGGGGTGGAAGTCAGAAGAAAATTTTTTTTATGAGGCCTAAAGAAAACACTTGTACTGTACTCAGGGTAGAGGTCTTCACAGTGCACCCGAGACCCGTCGACCCCGTACCCGACCCGGGACCCGTACGGGTTCGGGTCTATATTTTAAATCATCAGCCGGAGAACACCCGGCCATGATCAAAGACTGCTTGTGTTTTTTGTAACTTGCAACTTGTAAAATTAGGAAAAGAAAAGAGGGAGCCAAAAAAAGTGATCTCTCTCTCTCACTGCTTTTAGAAGCAGAGCGCGCAGACTCAGAGTTAATACAAGTGCACGCATGGTAATAATGCTTGCAGACATGACACACTCATATTTAATATATTTCAAATCAGCAACACAATCTGAGGTGAACTGTCACATGAATGTTTTCTATAACGCTCAAACTGCGTTAAAGCTTTTTCGGTTGATACAGCTAGCACGCATGTGCAGTCTCGAGCGCATTTCATGTTTCAGTGAGGGACACTTCGACCGCCAAACCGCGTTTTACATTTTCTCCCATTTTTATAATATTATAAATGAACCGTTTAATCTTAAAATTTTAGTGGTTCAGATTCAGACTCGATGCAGATCAGAGAGCACAGAGATCAGATGATAGCAAATAAATAACGTCAGTGGCCATGGCATTGCACGAGCGATCGTTATTATAGTTCAAAAGGGCAACCAGTCTAAGTTATTATGCGAATTAACTCAAGTCAGAATGTACATATGCACAGTTGCATTTGTCATCCGTCACCGTGACATCAAGTGGACTTTTGAAACTGAAATAATGAGTGGATTCAGCTTGGACTTGGAATAACGAGAGGAATAACATGAATAACTTTCTTGTCGGAGGATTGTAATGCATCACAGGCAGTCAGGTACAATGAGGAGAGACTACGGCTCTTTAAATTAGGTAAGACAAAAAGCTGTATTTTTCGCAACAGGTTTATTGATTTGTAATAGCAATTTTATGGTGGAATATGTGAACGTCGGGTCCAGTCGGGTCTGTGTCTTCCCAGCGGGTTCGGGTCCAGATTTCAAATAATATACGGGTCTGGGTCGGGTCCGGATAGGCATTTCTCGGATCTACACGGGTCCGGGTCCGGCTTTTGAAATATTAGACGGGTCCGGGTCGGTTCGGTGTAGTACATTACGGGTCTCTTTCGGGTTTGGGCACAAATTTTTGGAAACGTGAAGACTTCTAACTCAGGGCACTGGATTTTGGTTAATTTCACCACATGTGGTGCATGTTCACCAAAATGTCACACACTTTGCCAAGCTGTAACTCCGACAAAACGGGGCCAAACTGCACCAAACTCGGGTCAGAGTAAGACCTCCAGAAGGCCTACCGAACACCGCTGCCCCCCATCCATAACACCCCGGGGGGCGAAGTTATGGCCCCCCACATTTTTGATACTCAAATGGAAGGAAGAGACCTAGTGACTTGAAACTCGGTGACGTGATAGCCCTCGAAGGGCCCTCTCTGAAGCCACCTCCCCCAAGTCGATAGACCCCCAGGGGCCAGAGATACGGGCCCGCAAATGCAAAAGGTCCCAAAATTTGACCGGCCATAACTCACCCAAAAAGATGGGAAAAAACACCAAACTCTGGACAAAAAAATTAGACCTTGGAGACCTCTATCCGATGACACCAGCCCCATGTTCCTATGACCCCGGGGGTCCGAGTTACGGCCCCACAAAATGTGGGATTTGAACCGTTATAACCCAGGAACCGGACCACCCAGGAACTCAAGGGTTGTCGCAAACGGTAGGCCCCTTGACCCTCTAGGGATCCCCCGAATTTCAGCCCCGGGGTCCACCGCATCACGGAGAAATTAGCAAAAAAATAGTACCATCCACCCCCCTCGCACCTACTCATCCATGCCGGCCAGGGTGCACCCTCCCCGGCTAGAGAAGGCAGCTCGAGGGGGGTGGAAGTCGGAAGAAAAATCTTAGGATGAGGCCTAGAGAAAACACCTGTACTGTACTCAGCACACTAAGAGAAGTCCCAAAATTTGACCGGCCATAACTTACTCAAAAAGAGGGGAAAAGATTTTTAGAAAAAATGTTGGATTTTGGTTAATTGCATGTCCACCCTCAATTTATTTGACGGCATATGTGTCCACTTGCAGATTATCAAATAGCAAGTCTATTTAACTTGATTCATTTCAAATGAGTGCAATATTTTTAATGGAAACACCTCTACTGTACACAGCATGCTCAGCAGACTCCATTCATGTAAGTTTTATCAGAATATACTGTAGAATTTGCATAAAAATGAATGTCCACGGGAGCATTATGGAGGTCCCGCTGAATAAATTGTAAATGGAATTTAAAAAAAAAAAAAACTCCCATTTGCCATTTATTCAGCACGTCCTTCCTAATGGTTCCATGGACAGATACATTTTAGCGATTTCGTGGTTGAAGTCTCATCTGCTGTACTCTGCAAGCTCCAAGGAACCCATTTTTGTAAGTTTTGTCCCATAATACTGTAGAAATATGTATATATGTCAGGCTGTAACTCCGCCAAAACGGGGCCAAACTGCACCAAAATCGGATCAAAGTCAGACCATGGGGCCGTCTATCCTACGACATTTGCAACATGTCCCTATCACCCCGGGGGTCGGAGTTACGGCCCCCCAAAATGTGGAATTTGAACCATTAAAACTCAGGAACCGGACGACCCAGGAACTCGTGGGTGGTCGCATACGGTTGGCCCCTCGACCCTCTAGGGATCCCCTGAATTTCAGCCCCGAAGTCCACTGCTTCGCGGAGATATTAGCAATAAATAGTACCATCCACCCCCTCGCAAGTACTCATCCATGCCGGCCAGGGTGCACCCTCCCCGGCTAGAGAAGGCAGCTCGAGGGGGGTGGAAGTCGGAAGAAAAATCTTAGGATGAGGCCTAGAGGAAACACCTGTACTGTACTCAGCACACTAAGAGGAATCCATTCATGTAAGTTTTATCACATAATACTGTAGAATTTGCATAAAAATGAGCGTTGAATTTTGGCACACATGTGCACCACATGTGGTGCGTATCTCACTGTTCATTAAATAGCAACTGTATTTAACTTTATTTATTTCAAATGTGTGTTATTGTTAATGAAAATACCTGTAATGTACTCAGGACACCAAGGGGAACCCATTCATGTAAGTTTTATCACGTAATAATGAAGACTGGCCATGTGTTAAAACTGCTATAGCTTGCAACCTTTTAGCAGAAAATAACACTGCATCGGGATCTGTTTTCATGGTGGTCAGGAGGTAAATTTGCAATATGGTTAATGAAAACACCTGTACTGTACTCAGGACACTCAGAGGAATCCATTCATGTAAGTTTTATCCAATAATAATGTAAAATATGCATAAAAAAATTATGTCCACGGGAGCACTACGGAGGTCCCGCTGAATAAATTGTAAATGGACATTTTTTTAAAAAAACCCTCCCATTTACCATTTATTCAGCACGCCCTTCCTAATGGTTCCGTGGACAGATAAATTTTAGCTCCCAGGAATCCATTTTTGTAAGTTTTATCCCATAACACTGTAGAAATATGCATAGAAAAAATGTGTATATTCAATATTCACCACATGTGGTGAATATTAACCAAAATGTCACACACTTTGCCAAGCTGTAACTCCGCCAAAACGGGGCCAAACTGCACCAAAATCGGGTCAAAGTCAGACCAGGGGGACCTCTATCCGACACCACCAGCCACAAGTCCCTGAACCCCCGGGAGGCGGAGATACGGTGCCCCAAATTTGGTGTACATCCAATATGAATAAATGGCAAGTGAGATATGTGTCCACCTGAGGTTTAACCTGTTAGCCAGCACCCCCCATTATGGGACTCACAGCTGAAAGTGCTCTAACTAACTTATAATCGTAATAGTTTCCTACTTCAGTGTGTTACAAACATAATTGTGGTGTCTTTAGAAAGAAGACCCTTTGGGCTTCACTTTTTATCAACCAGATTTGATAATTCTCAAAAATATTAAAAGTTATAGACACTAAAGTGCCTTGAATTTTTTTTTACCACTCTTAAATATTTTTTTATTTGATATAAAAATACATGAAATAAGTCCTGGAGCAATCTAGAAAAGTAATGGGTTGAAAGCCACATGTCTCATGAGTTTATATTTCAAATCTGAATAAAATATAATGAAAAATGAGACTATGTCTACACCCCCCACCCCCCCAAATATAAGAAAATATATTTCCCAATAGTATTGAAGACTTCTACAAACTATTTAGTCAGTAAACATTCCACTGCATAGTTTTTTTCAATTATAAAACACTAGACATAAACTTAGACATCATATAAATGATTTATTTGAGCAGTAGAAAAATACAATAAGAATAATTTGAGTAAGAAAAATAAGAATAATAAGAAAAATAAAAAAAGATTTAACATTGTTTGCCAATATAAAACATCCTGAGATTGCTAGAGATGCATATTTTACAATGAATTACGATGCAAATAAGTAATGATGTGCTGATGGCCACTTATACAGATGGTAATAACACAAATGTTCCGAAGTAGATAATCCACTCTCCCTATTCATATAGACGCGTTCACTTTGATAGCCGTGACCATTCAGTAATAGCGAGCTGATTTGGGCTGATTTGCACTCAAACAGATGGTAATCATGCACATACATTCACATTCAACATAAAACACACTCTCACATATATAAAAACTCTCTAAAATAAAAAGAAAGACAGGAATTTGCAATCGCTGTAAGTTCCGCCTCCATCAGCTGACCGGTGCGTCAGAGCGCGTCACCAGTTCTCAGGAGAGAGCGCCAAATTCAAATAAACTATTTTCCGCCTATTTTTCATTCATTCTTTTTTCCAGTACTGAAAAAACCCATTACATAGGATGAGACATGGCAGCCTGATTTCTCCTCAGTGGGACTGCTGTTTTAGCCGCTTCCAGGGCTAGCTTACAATCTCCGCTTGCTAGGTTGCAAGTAGGTCAGGCAGCAGTGTTACACACAACATAGGAGAAGGTGGTCTGCTTAATTCAAGTCCCTGTTTGGGCGAAGGTCAGTCTTCTTTTGTAGGCCTCAGCTTGCTATCACTACGGTCCATCTCTTCTGCTGACTCTGTACTAGAGCGATGTTCCTTCCTGCTCCCGGGGATCAGTGTGGAACATGAGCCGGGCAAAAGAAGCTGTATCTGTGGTGGGGGCCTCAACCCTAAGGACATTTGATATCTGCACAATGTCTCATTTAAACAGCATGAGCCAACGGGTCCTTGGTCGGGCTTTGATGCCAGAATTTACCCCTCCAGGAAAACCCACTGGTAAGATATCTCACAGGAAAATGCTGAGCATTGGAGTATTTCTCTCTCTCCTGTGTTTGTTTGTTTGTGTGTGTGTGTGAGTGTGTGTGTCCTCTCCCCATTAACAATGTGGTACAAATTATTGCAGGGGAGCGCATTGCAGTGGAGTACTTGTTGGCCCAGTCCAATAGAGGCGACCAGTTGATTGCACACCACAATGACATGCCTGAAGTCCCCCCAGAGGAGCCCGAAGAGGATAGTGAAATTGACACGACTGTGTGCCATGCAGCTGACCTTAGGGCTGATGACTCTCCAGTAGCTGTCGTGCAGGTCCAGGTGACAAGTCAGGTGGGTGACACTGAACCCAAATCCCCAGATGAGGAGGTCACTGAGGAAGAGGAGGATGACACTGCAAGTCCTAGCACATCAAGCCAGGTAATATTGCTATCCTGTACTATTTTTTACTTTTAAAAAAAATTTATCTGGTACAGTGCAAAACGCCTATTGTCACCAATGTGTAAAGTTAAAATATATGCATGTACAATGCAAAATAATTATTACAACACCGTATATGTTTATTGGACTGTGTTTGGCATTTTTCTCAATTTCCAGAGTACACAGTGTGATTCCAGAGGTGTCTTGGGCTGGGAGGCAGTTGATGCCCTGGCAGCCTACTTGGTTGGCCTAAACCGAACGATCACTGCCTTGTCATCACAAGAGGAGGCCAACATAGTCCAGCTGTACATGGCTCTGCATGCCATGGACAAGGTACCATCAAAATATAGCCAGAGGGTTAAGAAGAAGGCTTTGACAGGACCTTGGAGAGCATCCAGGAAGCAGAGTGGCTCTGCTCCAGGACAGCAGGCAGCAGAGAGGTAATTTGACTATTTGGATCGTCACTAGTTTATAACCCAGTATACAGTTCAGATTATATCATCTTTCTTTTCCATAGATTGTTCATGACTCATGGGCAGGCAGCTCAGGACCCTGAAGTCCACAGGGTCTGTGAATGTGTTTGCCTAAGGCTTTTGAAAGAGTTTCAGCAAGCACGGAACAGGCCCAGGGACACACAAGGAAAAACTCTGCCAATTCCACAATCTATTGTGGTGGTATACAGCCACTTAAAACAGCTGATGGAGGACAGCAGAGAGGTTCTAGGACAGACTAACCTAGTTTTGGTCCCGATAAACACCACTACTGTCTCCTCGTGGTGAGTCTTGTTTTATGCGATACTTTTGCACAATCACAGTAGTATATCAAGATTGTACTTATAAAACCTTCTTGTACATGCTTTTAAAAATGATGCTACAGGAAGTAAAGACAATGGGCTTTTATTCACTTAAATTGCTAATTTAAGATGAAGAATGTTTCTCTTGCAGGCTACTAAAAAGACAGAAACGTGTAGACAGAGACATGCTTCTGCAGGGTACTGCACTGCCCAAACAAGTATATTTGGCAAAGGAGGCTCTTCCTGAAGTGCGCGAACTTCCAGCTGTTCCTGCACAGCATGGGCATGAGGCCATGGTATTTCAGGATTCAGCAAATCAGGAGGGAGAGGCCTTCATTCGTAAGCGTATCTCCAACAGGTGCCCAATGCCCACCCCTCCTCCTTGATCTTACTCTGCATTTCCCATATACCCACCAGCACCACACTTTGCATTCCCCCCTGGGTCCTACCCACCCTTTCCCAGCTACCAACCAGGTCTACCACTGCCTCATTCTACCCAATTCCATCCCCCTCCCCAATTCCAGCCCCCTCTCCAATTCCAGCCACCTTTCCAATTCCAGCCCCCTCCCCAATTCCAGCCACCTTCCCAATTCCAGCCACCACCCCAATTCCAGCCCCCTCCCCAATTCCAGAAGCCTAATACCTTGCCATCACAAACTTGTCCTACCACTCAGCCCAGGCAGCGCACATGGAGAAGGCAGAAAGCTGCCCAAGAGGATGAGGAGTGAGTGGCTAGAGGTGAACCACCATGGAAACGACTAGCAAAGGATATATATCACTATATCTGCAAGCAGTGTGGGCTGGCAAAAAATAAGACAACTGGCCACACTCAGCTGAAGGGCCGGTGGTATTGTCCAGCCTCAGGCCTCTCTGTTGCACAGTGGAGAGAGAAAGTACAGGGAGTTCTTTGATTTTTTTTTCATTGGTGTATATAGTAATGTATATAGTTAGGTTTTTATATAGTTGCATATGTTGTGCTGTGTGTGTGTTGTGCTGTGAACATTTTGTTTTTAGTTGCTGTTTCCAGTGTTTCATTTGCAGTGTTTGTAAAAAAAAGGAAAGACACAGCTCTTGTGGTGTAATAGTAACACATCCACCCTTTGGGTGGAAGATTCCAGGTGCAAGTCCTGGCAAGAGTTTGTGGTGTGTTTGTCAGATTATTATTATAATTATTAATTTTTTTATTAAAAATATAGTCAAAAACCAATCAAACACTTTACTTAAATCCTTTGTGAGTGTTCATGAAGTTTGATGGATAATTTTTTTTCTTTTTCTTGCTTTCCCTCCTTTCTCCTTCTCTTTTCCCTTACTTTCCCCCTTGTAGCAGTCCCTTTTGCCCTGTTTTTGGCCGAGAGGTTAAGGCGATGGACTTTAAATCCATTGGGGTCTCCCTGCGCAGGTTCGAACTCTGCCGACTACGGGAGGGATTTGCAGTATTGCTTTAGCTTAATTTGAGGGTCCAGGGTTCAAGTCCCTGTTAGGGTGAAGGTCTGTCTGCTTTTGGCGGAGTCACCTTACTATCACTACGGGTCCATCTCTTCTGCTGACTCTGTATTAGAGCGATGTTCCTTCCTTCTCCCGGGGATCAGTGCATCTCCCTTGTTCGGCACACATGATTCTGATGGTCAGCCCTTTAAGAAAGAGTGCTCACGGATTGAGTAGAATAAGACAGACCTCCCATTTGTGCAGTGCTGTCGGTCCCCAGGGCCAGTACTGAAAACCCCATTACATAGGATGAGACATGGCAGCCTGATTCCTCCTTAGTGGGACTGCTGTTTTAGCCGCTTCCAGGGCTAGCTTACAATCTCGGCTTGCTAGGTTGCAAGTAGGTCAGGCAGCAGTGTTACACACAACATGGCAGAAGGTGGTCTGCTTAATTCAAGTCCCTGTTTGGGCGAAGGTCAGTCTTCTTTTTGTAGGCCTCAGCTTGCTATCACTACGGTCCATCTCTTCTGCTGACTTTGTACTAGAGCGATGTTCCTTCCTGCTCCCGGGGATCAGTGCATCTCCCTTGTTCGGCACACCTGATTCTGAGACTTCCCAATTGTGCAGTGTTGTCGGTCCCCAGGGCCAGGACTGAAAAACCCCATTACATAGGATGAGACATGGCAGCCTGATTTCTCCTCAGTGGGATCGCTGTTTTAGCCGCTTGCAGGGCTAGCTTGCAATCTCCGCTTGCTGACTGAGCTGGGTTGGTTGCAAGTAGGTCAGGCAGCAGTGTTGGACACAAACTGAGCAGAAGTTGGTCTACTCCCGTAGTCGTGGCCGAGTGGTTAAGGTGATGGACTTGAAATCCATTGGGGTCTCCCCGCGCAGGTTCGAATCCTGCTGACTACGCTGTTTGCTGAAGGCCATGAGGCAAAGCATCCATGCATTTTTCACGGTCCTCGCACTTATTTGCGAAATGTCCAGTCCTCTCATCGATGGACAAACACGCTGCTGCTGCTTCTTGTATCTGGGCTCCAGGGGTTGTCTTGGGTGAGCCAGTGGCACGCCGTGATTGTATATTGGTTAGTACTCTGCGCTGAGGCCGCAGCAACCCTGGTTCGAATCCGAGTCACGGCAACCCTTTGCCGTTGAGTATACGGGAAGGTTGAAAATTTTTTACCACCTCATCTTTCTGCGTGATTTTTTTTCTGAAGCTTGGCCTGTGCAGGGCGCCATCAGACAAGGGGGCTTGCTTTCTAACATTAGGCGTAGTCGTGGCCGAGAGGTTAAGGCGATGGACTTGAAATTCATTGGGGTCTCCCTGCGCAGGTTCGAACTCTTCCCATTTCCGGAAGGATTTGCAGTATTGCTTTAGCTTTCTGTGACTGTAATTGTGCCATCTATGGTCCTTCGCTCTCTGTGCCATAACTGCTTCTAGCTTTCATCCTCGTGACACCTGCGTCTCTTCTGGCCAGCTTGTTGTAAAATTGCTGCTTTATAAAAGGTGAGAAGCCAGTGCTCCACAGGAGCCCGGATAGCTCAGTCGGTAGAGCATCAGACTTTTAATCTGAGGGTCCAGGGCTCAAATCCCTGTTCGGGTGAAGGTCTGTCTGCTTTTGGCGGAGTCACCTTGCTATCACTACGGTCCATCTCTTCTTCTGAATCTGTACTGGAGCGGTGTTCCTTCCTGCTCCAGGGTATCAGTGCACCTCCCTTGTTTGGCACACCTGATTCTGATGGTCAGCTCGTTAGGAAAGCGCGCTCACAGAGTGAGTAGAATAAGACAGACCTCCGAATTGTGCAGTGCTGTCGGTCCACAGGCTCAGCACTGAAAAACCCCATTACATAGGATGAGACATGGCAGCCTGATTTCTCCTCAGTGGGACTGCTGTTTTAGCCGCTTCCAGGGCTAGCTTACAATCTCCGCTTGCTAGGTTGTATGTAGGTCAGGCAGCAGTGTTACACAAAACATGGCAGAAGGTGGCCTGCTTAATTCAAGTCCCTGTTTGGGTGAAGGTCAGTCTTCTTTTTGTAGGCCTCAGCTTGCTATCACTATGGTCCATCTCATCTGCTGACTCTGTACTAGAGCAATGTTCCTTCCTGCTACCGGGGATCAGTGCATCTCCCTTGTTGGGCACACCTGATTCTGATGGTCAGCCCTTTAGGAAAGAGTGCTCACAGAGTGAGTAGAATAAGACAGACTTCCCAATTGTGCAGTGCTGTCGGTCCCCAGGGTCAGTACTGAAAAACCCCATTACATAGGATGAGACATGGCAGGCTTATTTCTCCTCAGTGGGACCGCTGTTTTACCCGCTTGCAGGGCTATCTTGCAATCTCCGCTTGCTGACTGAGCTGGGTTGGTTGCAAGTAGGTCAGGCAGCAGCGTTGGACACAAACTGAGCAGAAATTGGTCTACTCCCGTAGTCGTGGCCGAGTGGTTAAGGCGATGGACTAGAAATCCATTGGGGTCTCCCCTCGCAAGTTCAAATCCTGCTGACTAAACTGTTTGCTGAAGGCCATGAGGCAAAGCATCCATGCATTTTTCATGGTCCTCGCACTTATTTGCGAAATGTCCAGTCCCTCTTCGATTGACAAACATGCCGCTGCTGCTTCTTGTATCCGGGCTCCAGGGGTTCTCTTGGGTGAGCCAGTGGCACGGCGTGATCGTATAGTGGTTAATACTTTGCGTTGTGGCCGCAGCAACCCCGGTTCGAATCAGGGTCACAGCAACCCTTTGCCGTTGAGTATACGGGAAGGTTGAAAATTTTTTTACCACCTCATCTTTCTGCGTGATTTTGTTTCTGAAGCTTGGCCTGTGCAGGGCGCCACCAGACAAGGGGGCTTGCTTTCTAAGATTAGGCGTAGTCGTGGCCGAGAGGTTAAGGCGATGGACTTGAGATCCATTGGGGTCTCCCCACGCAGGTTCGAACCCTGCCGACTACGGGAGGGCTTTGCAGTATTGCTTTAGCTTTCTGTGACGGTAATTGTGCCATCTATGGTCCTTCGCTCTCTGTGCCATAACTGCTTCTAGCTTTCATCCTCGTGACACCTGCGTCTCTTCTGGGCAGCTTGTTGTAAAACTGCTGCTTTATAAAAGGTGAGAAGCCAGTGCTCCACAAGAGCCCGGATAGCTCAGTCGGTAGAGCATCAGACTTTTAATCTGAGGGTCCAGGGTTCAAGTCCCTGTTTGGGAGAAGGTCTGTCTGCTTTTGGCGGAGTCACCCTGCTATCACTACGGTCCATCTCTTCTTCTAAATCTGTACTGGAGCGGTGTTCCTTCCTGCTCCAGGGTATCAGTGCACCTCCCTTAATCGGCACACCTGATTCTGATGGTCAGCCCTTTAGGAAAGAGCGCTCAAAGAGTGAGAAGAATAAGACAGACTTCCCAATTGTGCAGTGCTGTCAGTCCCCAGTGGGATCGCTGTTTTACCCGCTTGCAGGGCTAGCTTGCAATCTCCGCTTGCTGACTGAGCTGGGTTGGTTGCAAGTAGGTCAGGCAGCAGTGTTGGACACAAACTGAGCAGAAATTGGTTGGCTTGTTCGGCACACCTGATTCTTATGGTCAGCCTTTTTTTTTTTTGGAGCGTCCATTCAGGTATAAGTTTGAGGGCTCGTGTACGTGGGTTAAGGGGACCTGCGCGCTGACCCCAAAACTTTTTTGCCGGACGCGGTGTCGATGTCTGCCGACTGCGCTGGCCCATGGGAGACCCCTGACCGGTGCGAGAGGATCTGGACCCCCGAGGGGCCTCGCGGAAGCTTACCCAAATTTGAGGCCCCTAAATGCCATTCAGCACTTCTCCACAGGGTGGCGCACGGAGCAGTACACCTCAGGTTTAAAACAGTGGCATTTACCCGAATGGGGGATGGACGATTTTTTTGCCCACGAAACCAATATTTGTCCATTTGACCTTTAAAGTTACAGAATGACCACAGAACCGGTGCGGACCCCCGTCGGACCCCCAACCCGGGTCCCACGAACCCATTATTTGTCCATTTGACCATTATATTCACACAATGACTGCGGATCATCTGCGGACCCCTTGCGGACCCCCACCCTGGGTCCCACGAACCTAGTATTTGTCCATTTGACCATTATATTTACACAATGACTGCGGATCATCTGCGGACCACTTGCGGACCCCCACCCTGGGTCCCACAAACCCACTATTTGTCCATTTGACCATTATATTCACACAATGACTGCGGATCATCTGCGGACCACTTGCGGACCCCCACCCTGGGTCCCACAAACCCACTATTTGTCCATTTGACCATTATGTTCACACAATGACTGCGGATCATCTGCGGACCACTTGCGGACCCCCACCCTGGGTCCCAAGAACCCAATATTTGTCCATTTGACCATTATGTTCACACAATGACTGCGGATCATCTGCGGACCACTTGTGGACCCCCACCCTGGGTCCCACGAACCCACTATTTGTCCATTTGACCATTATGTTCACGGAATGACCACAGATCACATGCGGAACATTTGCGGACCCCACCCCCGGGTCCCACGGACCCAATATTTGTCCATTTGACCATTAGCGTTAGAAAAGAGCCTCGTTCGGACATTTTTTTCTGAGACATCCCTGGGGCCCAAAACTTGGAACGGTGGCTCCTGGGGCTTCCCCCAGTAAGCTTATGAAGGCCCGGGGCCCAAGAGCCCTTGCAATCAGTGTCCACGAACCCGCTATGCTGAACACATTCAAATAAATGGCAGGTGGGATTTTTTTAGAAAAGTCCCAGGGGCCCGAAATTCGGAACGGTGGCTCTTTGGGGCCCCTGGATCGTGCAATCAAAAGCGCGGGGCCCTAGTGCGATGCACTTTTTTCCCTTTAGTCCTACGACTATGTGCTTCGGGGCCCTGGGTGAGGGGCCCCTGAGATGCCAGAATCTAAAATCTGGGGGCCCTACGGCCTATCGTCTCCGAACTGTGGACGTCCCACCTCCCATCAAAACGCGTAACGCTTTTGTGGACGTGGGGTCCCTTCTGTGACCGTTTGACCCCTAGAGAAGGTGGTAGGGCCACCAGACTTCAGTGCCCAGTCGAGGGGATCCCCTCGAGACACATATCCAAAATTCGGCCCGATCGGACCCTTCGGAGTCGTGTCCACGTCGTGTCCACAACCCTCTCGGGATCTCCCGAATTTCAGCCGCGGGGTCTAACGCATCGCGGAGATATTAGCAAAAAAATAGTACCATCCACCCCCCTCGCACCTACTCATCCATGCGGGCCAGGGTGCACCCTCCCCGGCTAGAGAAGGCAGCTCGAAGGGGGTGGAAGTCGGAAGAAAAATTTTTTTATGAGGCCTAGAGAAAACACTTGTACTGTACCCAGGGCACTCAGAGGAATCCATTTTTGTAAGTTTTATCCCATTATACTGTAGAAATATGCATATAAAAAATGTTGGATTTTGGTTAACCAAAATGTCACAGACTTTGCCAAACTGTAACTCCGCAAAACGGGGCCAAACTGCACCAAAATCGGGTCAAGGTCAGAACAGGTGGCCCTCTATCCGATGACACCTGCCCCATGTCCCTATGACCCCGGGGGTCAAAGTTACGGCCCCCCAAAATGTGGGATTTGAACCGGGATAACTCAGGAACCGGACCACCCAGGAACTAGAGGGTGGTCGCATAAGGTAGGCCCCTCGACCCTCTAGGGATCCCCTGAATTTCAGCCCCGGGGTCCACCGCTTCGCGGAGATATTTGCAAAAAAATAGTACCATCCACCCCCCTCGCACCTACTCATCCATGCCGGCCAGGGTGCACCCTCCCCGGCTAGAGAAGGCAGCTCAAGGGGGGTGGAAGTCGGAAGAAAATTTTTTTTATGAGGCCGAGAGAAAACAGTTGTACTGTACTCAGGGCACTCAGAGGAATCAATTTTTGTAAGTTTTAACCCATAATACTGTAGAATTTGCATAAAAATGAGCGTTGAATTTTGGCACACATGTGCACCACATGTGGTGCGTATCTCACTTTTCATTAAATAGCAACTGTATTTAACTTTTTTTATTTCAAATGTGTGTTATTGTTAATGAAAAGACCTTTACTGTACTCAGGACACCCAGAGGAATCCATTTTTGTAAGTTTTATCCAATAATAATGTAAAATATGCATAAAAAATTATGTCCACCAGAGCACTACGGAGGTCCCGCTGAATAAATTGTAAATGGACATTTTTTTTAAAAAAACCTCCCATTTGCCATTTATTCAGCACGCCCTTCCTAATGGTTCCGTGGACGGATCAATTTCAGCGATTTCGTGGTTGAAGTCTCATCTGCTGTACTCTGCAAGCTCCGAGGAACCCATTTTTGTAAGTTTTGTCCCATAATACTGTAGAATTATGCATAGAAAACCACATGTGGTGCATGTCCACCCGCAATTTATTTGAACCCCATTCAAATATATGGCAGGTGGGACTTTTTTAGAAAAGACCCAGGGGCCCGAAATTCGGATCGGTGGGTCCAGGGGCCGCCCCGATTGAGCTGCCGAAAGAGCGGGGCCCTAAGGCGAGGGGATAATTCGGAGCCTCCTGCACAAAATCTCTCCCTCAGCCCTCTCTGACTCTTACATGATCAGAGCCTTTTGAGAGATTTCAGGGTGCCGGATGGGAATTATTTTTTCAAGGTCCTACAGCTTCGTGCTTTGGGGACATGGGAGAGGGGCCTCTGAGATGCGAGAATCTCGAATCTCGGGGCCCTACGACCCATCGTCTCCGAAGGGCGGATGTCCCATCTCCAATGTAAACGCGTACCGGTTTGGTGGACAAGCGCTCCCTTTTTTGACCCTTTGACCCCTAAATAAGGTCGTAGGGTCACCAGACTTCTATGCCCGGTCGAGGTGGCCCCCATGAGACACATATCCAAAATTCGGCCCGATCGGACCCCGGCGAGCCGTGTCCACGAAACCGCTAGGCCGAACACATTCAAGTAAATGGCAGGAGGGTTTTTTTAGAAACGTCCTAGGGGCCCAAAATTTGGATCGGTTGCTCCTGAGGGCCCCTAGAACGTGCTGTCAAAAGCGTGAGGACCTAGCGCGATGCCCTTTTTTTCCATGGGTCCTACGACTACGTGTTTCGGAGCCCTTGTTGAGGGGCCCCTGAGAAGCCAGAATCTCAAATCTGGGGGCCCTACAACCTATCGTCTCCGAACTGTGGACATCCCACCTCCCATCAAAACGCGTACCGCTTTTGTGGACGTGGGGTCCCTTCTGTGACCGTTTGACCCCTAAAGAAGGTCGTAGGGCCACCAGACTTCTGTGCCTGGTCGAGGGGATGCCCTCGAGACACATATCCAAAATTCGGCCCGATCGGACCCTTGGGAGTCGTGTCCACGAATCCGCTAGGCCGAAAGCATGGGAATAAATGGCAGGTAGGATTTTTTTAGAAACGTCCCAGGGGTCCCAAATTTCACAGCGGGGTCCGTGGGGCCCCCCCAGTGACCTCACCGAGACCGCGGGCCGATCGGAGCGACTTGCGTCGGCGACCCCGAAATGGCCAGAGGGGGCGCCGGTGAGCGCCCGCTGGGCGGGGACGCCCACCCCCCACCTCTGGGACCCTTTTGGGAACGTTCCGTAAAAATAGTGGAAAAGTGGACAAATAGTGGTTCCGTGGGACCGGGGGTCCGGGTCGGGGGTCCTCGCGGCTGGAGGGTCCGATCCGCGATGATAATGGTTAAATGGACAAATAATGGGTTCGTGGTCACGGGGGTCTGCACAGCGGACCCATATGGCGGGTGGACAAAACGCAGCTCGCTGGGATGCGAAGCCCACCCTAGAACAGCCCCGGCCATTCGTTTAATGGGAGAAAGGCCAAATAATAGGGTCCTGGGAGCGAATACCCCCAATGGCCAGCAGAACGATGGCAAAAGGACCTTTATAGGGTTCGTGGTCACGGGGGTCCGCTAAGCGGGCCCATATGGCGGGTGGACAAAACGCGGCCCGCTGGGATGCGAAGCCCACCCTAGAACTGCCCCGGCCATTCGTTTAATAGGAGAAAGGCCAAATAATAGGGTCCTGGGAGCGAATACCCCCAACGGCCAGCAGAACGATGGCAAAAGGACCTTTATAGGGTTCGTGGGAGGTGGGGGTGGGGGTGGGGGGGCTCTCCCGGTGGTCAACATCACCCCCTAGAGGTGTCAATACTTGGTTTACTGCGGATTCCCTACTGAAAAGGTGGGTAAGCCGACTCGTCCCGTTGGCCAGTTTTCTAAAGAAGAAAATGGATCCAAATTGACAGTACAATCCCTTCGAACCATTATGCGGTATATGGCAATTTAAATGAATGGGGTTTTTTCCACGAACCCATTATGTGTACTACCTAACATTAGGCGTAGTCGTGGCCGAGAGGTTAAGGCGATGGACTTGAAATCCATTGGGGTCTCCCTGCGCAGGTTCGAACTCTGGGTTAATGGTAGAACAGGAAGGGAGAATAAAAGGAATAGGCATAGAGGGAGGAGAGAATAAAATATTTCAATACGCTGATGATACTACGCTATTGCTGCAAGATCTGTTGAGTGTAAGGGAAGCAATGAAAATAGTACAAACATTTTGCAGGGGATCAGGGGCTAAAGTGAACGAGGATAAAACAGTATGCATGAGATTCGGGGGAAGTGAGGTTTTAACGGCGCACTTTAATTTTAAGGAAATGAATGAAATAAAGATTTTAGGTGTTTTAATGGGGAGGGATGAAACCAAAGCAGAAGGAATTATGTGGGATGAGATGTTAGGAGGGATCGAGAGAAGGTTGAATTTTTGGAGATTAATGTCCTTAACTTTGAAGGGGAGGGTTTTAATTTTGAATGTTTTAATGGTTTCTAAGTTATGGCATATTTTATATGTGGCTTCAATGCCGTTGTGGACAGAAAAAAGGCTGAAAAAATGTTTTTTAGATTTTTTATGGGAAGGAAAGCCACCGAGAATTGCATATAACACTTTAATAGGAGCAGTGGGGAAGGGGGGGCTAGGGCTAATGGACGTGGAGCAAAGAAAGAACAGTTTAAGGGTGAAAATCATAAGCAAATATCTAGACGAAGAAAATAAAGCAGCATGGAAAAGAACAATGGGGCATTTTTTAAACAAGTGTAGTCATTTTAATCTGGGGGACAACATTTTATGGATGAAAACAACAAATTGGATGACGGAGGGGCTGCCAGAATTTTATAAAGAACTGATGAGAGCATGGGGAAAATTTTTAGATAATGTGCATTTTAAGCCACAAGGTAGAGAGAACATTTTAAATCAGCCTTTATTCTTAAACAACTGCATTTTAAATCAAGGGAAGCAGGTTTTTTTTAAGAAATGGTGGGATGTTGGAATCATGAAAGTCAGAGATGTTTTATATGAATTCAAAGAGGGGTTTTTACCAGTGCAATACATTGTGGATGTGATGGAGGATGCAAAGGAGGATTATAGCAGACAAGAGATTACAAACAAATATGATTTAATTAAGAATGCTATACCTAAAGAATGGATAAAGAGAATTGAAAATATGGAAGAAGAAAATCAAGGAAAAGATGTGTATGTAAATATGGGGGGAAAATTGTGTGCTTTTAAAGAATGTACTGTGAAAATGTTTTATTGTTTTTTTAGAGATGTGGTTTTCAAGAAACCTGTTGTAAATGAATACTGGCTACGGATGTTCAATGATGTAACAGAAGAGAAAATATGGGGGAATATAAATGGGAAAATTGTACAGACTAAACTGGAGAATATGGAATATTTTATCAGGAACAAAGCAGTGTTCACAGATGTGATTTTAAGCAAAATTGGGATGGAGGAAAGTGCAATATGTAAAGTATGCAAAGATGCAGATGAAGGGTTTTTACACTTGTTTTTATATTGTGATAAGCTGAAAGATTTTAATGAGAGATGTAAAAGCATGTTTTTAATTTTGAGAGGAGAGGGAAATGGAAACTTTGAGTGGGAAAAGGTGTTAATGTTGGGCATTAATGAGAAATATAAACATGAGAAGCTGATTTATTTACTTGTGATGCTGATGAAAAGTGTGATATGGGAAAGAAGAGTGGTGGTGAAAAAGGACAATGCTTTAATTGATGTATGGAATGTGTTTAGGAGAAAAGTTGAAAAATATGTTGGATGTCTTTTTTATTATTTTAAATTGGAGGAAACGATTGATGTTTTTTATAATATTTTTACTCAGGAGGTATTAATGGTCTTCAAAGAGCTGGGAATTGAATTTTCATTTTTAAAAGATTAAACTATTTAATGACTTCTTTCTTTAAATTGTAAGTAAGATGTCTGTCAATTCAAGATTTTAGGAATTTTTTATGTCAAAGAAAGAATCTTATGTACTTTTGTATGTGAATAATTGATATGTATGTTTGAATTGATTAATTTCTTCAATAAATAATAAAAAAAAAAAAAAAGGTTAAGGCGATTGACTTGAAATCCATTGGGGTCTCCCTGCGCAGGTTCGAACTCTGTCGACTACGGGAGGGATTTGCAGTATTGCTTTAGCTTTCTGTGACGGTAATTGTGCCTTCTATGGTCCTTCGCTCTCTGTGCCATAACTGCTTCTAGCTTTCATCCTTGTGACACCTGCATCTCTTCTGGGCAGCTTGTTGTAAAACTGCTGCTTTATAAAAGGTGAGAAGCCAGTGTTCCACAAGAGCCTGGATAGCTCAGTCGGTAGAGAATCAGACTTTTAATTTGAGGGTCCAGGGTTCAAGTCCCTGTTAGGGTGAAGGTCTGTCTGCTTTTGCCGGAGTCACCTTGCTATCACTACGGTCCATCTCTTCTTCTGAATCTGTACTGGAGCGGTGTTCCTTCCTGCTCCAGGGTATCAGTGCACCTCCCTTGTTTGGCACACCTGATTCTGATGGTCAGCTCGTAAGGAAAGCGCGCTCACAGAGTGAGTAGAATAAGACAGACCTCCGAATTGTTCAGTGATGTCGGTCCCCAGGCCCAGCACTGAAAAACCACATTATATAGGATGAGACATGGCAGCCTGATTTCTCCTCAGTGGGACTGCTGTTTTACCCGCTTCCAGGGCTAGCTTACAATCTCGGCTTGCTAGGTTGCAAGTAGGTCAGGCAGCAATGTGACACACAACAGGGCAGAAGGTGGTCTGCTTAATTCAAGTCCCTGTTTGGGCGAAGGTCAGTCTACTTTTTGGAGGCCTCAGCTTGCTATCACTACGGGTCCATCTCTTCTGCTGACTCAGTATTAGAGCGATGTTCCTTCCTTCTCCAGGGGGTCAGTACATCTCCCTTGTTCGGCACACATGATTCTGATGGTGGCCGAGAGGTTAAGGCGATGGACTTGAAATCCATTGGGGTCTCCCTGCGCAGGTTCGAACTCTGGGTTAATGGTAGAACAGGAAGGGAGAATAAAAGGAATAGGCATAGAGGGAGGAGAGAATAAAATATTTCAATACGCTGATGATACTACGCTATTGCTGCAAGATCTGTTGAGTGTAAGGGAAGCAATGAAAATAGTACAAACATTTTGCAGGGGATCAGGGGCTAAAGTGAACGAGGATAAAACAGTATGCATGAGATTCGGGGGAAGTGAGGTTTTAACGGCGCACTTTAATTTTAAGGAAATGAATGAAATAAAGATTTTAGGTGTTTTAATGGGGAGGGATGAAACCAAAGCAGAAGGAATTATGTGGGATGAGATGTTAGGAGGGATCGAGAGAAGGTTGAATTTTTGGAGATTAATGTCCTTAACTTTGAAGGGGAGGGTTTTAATTTTGAATGTTTTAATGGTTTCTAAGTTATGGCATATTTTATATGTGGCTTCAATGCCGTTGTGGACAGAAAAAAGGCTGAAAAAATGTTTTTTAGATTTTTTATGGGAAGGAAAGCCACCGAGAATTGCATATAACACTTTAATAGGAGCAGTGGGGAAGGGGGGGCTAGGGCTAATGGACGTGGAGCAAAGAAAGAACAGTTTAAGGGTGAAAATCATAAGCAAATATCTAGACGAAGAAAATAAAGCAGCATGGAAAAGAACAATGGGGCATTTTTTAAACAAGTGTAGTCATTTTAATCTGGGGGACAACATTTTATGGATGAAAACAACAAATTGGATGACGGAGGGGCTGCCAGAATTTTATAAAGAACTGATGAGAGCATGGGGAAAATTTTTAGATAATGTGCATTTTAAGCCACAAGGTAGAGAGAACATTTTAAATCAGCCTTTATTCTTAAACAACTGCATTTTAAATCAAGGGAAGCAGGTTTTTTTTAAGAAATGGTGGGATGTTGGAATCATGAAAGTCAGAGATGTTTTATATGAATTCAAAGAGGGGTTTTTACCAGTGCAATACATTGTGGATGTGATGGAGGATGCAAAGGAGGATTATAGCAGACAAGAGATTACAAACAAATATGATTTAATTAAGAATGCTATACCTAAAGAATGGATAAAGAGAATTGAAAATATGGAAGAAGAAAATCAAGGAAAAGATGTGTATGTAAATATGGGGGGAAAATTGTGTGCTTTTAAAGAATGTACTGTGAAAATGTTTTATTGTTTTTTTAGAGATGTGGTTTTCAAGAAACCTGTTGTAAATGAATACTGGCTACGGATGTTCAATGATGTAACAGAAGAGAAAATATGGGGGAATATAAATGGGAAAATTGTACAGACTAAACTGGAGAATATGGAATATTTTATCAGGAACAAAGCAGTGTTCACAGATGTGATTTTAAGCAAAATTGGGATGGAGGAAAGTGCAATATGTAAAGTATGCAAAGATGCAGATGAAGGGTTTTTACACTTGTTTTTATATTGTGATAAGCTGAAAGATTTTAATGAGAGATGTAAAAGCATGTTTTTAATTTTGAGAGGAGAGGGAAATGGAAACTTTGAGTGGGAAAAGGTGTTAATGTTGGGCATTAATGAGAAATATAAACATGAGAAGCTGATTAATTTACTTGTGATGCTGATGAAAAGTGTGATATGGGAAAGAAGAGTGGTGGTGAAAAAGGACAATGCTTTAATTGATGTATGGAATGTGTTTAGGAGAAAAGTTGAAAAATATGTTGGATGTCTTTTTTATTATTTTAAATTGGAGGAAACGATTGATGTTTTTTATAATATTTTTACTCAGGAGGTATTAATGGTCTTCAAAGAGCTGGGAATTGAATTTTCATTTTTAAAAGATTAAACTATTTAATGACTTCTTTCTTTAAATTGTAAGTAAGATGTCTGTCAATTCAAGATTTTAGGAATTTTTTATGTCAAAGAAAGAATCTTATGTACTTTTGTATGTGAATAATTGATATGTATGTTTGAATTGATTAATTTCTTCAATAAAAAAAAAAAAAAAAAAAAAAAGGTTAAGGCGATTGACTTGAAATCCATTGGGGTCTCCCTGCGCAGGTTCGAACTCTGTCGACTACGGGAGGGATTTGCAGTATTGCTTTAGCTTTCTGTGACGGTAATTGTGCCTTCTATGGTCCTTCGCTCTCTGTGCCATAACTGCTTCTAGCTTTCATCCTTGTGACACCTGCATCTCTTCTGGGCAGCTTGTTGTAAAACTGCTGCTTTATAAAAGGTGAGAAGCCAGTGTTCCACAAGAGCCTGGATAGCTCAGTCGGTAGAGAATCAGACTTTTAATTTGAGGGTCCAGGGTTCAAGTCCCTGTTAGGGTGAAGGTCTGTCTGCTTTTGCCGGAGTCACCTTGCTATCACTACGGTCCATCTCTTCTTCTGAATCTGTACTGGAGCGGTGTTCCTTCCTGCTCCAGGGTATCAGTGCACCTCCCTTGTTTGGCACACCTGATTCTGATGGTCAGCTCTTTAGGAAAGCGCGCTCACAGAGTGAGTAGAATAAGACAGACCTCCGAATTGTTCAGTGATGTCGGCCCCCAGGCCCAGCACTGAAAAACCACATTATATAGGATGAGACATGGCAGCCTGATTTCTCCTCAGTGGGACTGCTGTTTTACCCGCTTCCAGGGCTAGCTTACAATCTCGGCTTGCTAGGTTGCAAGTAGGTCAGGCAGCAATGTGACACACAACAGGGCAGAAGGTGGTCTGCTTAATTCAAGTCCCTGTTTGGGCGAAGGTCAGTCTACTTTTTGGAGGCCTCAGCTTGCTATCACTACGGGTCCATCTCTTCTGCTGACTCAGTATTAGAGCGATGTTCCTTCCTTCTCCAGGGGTCAGTACATCTCCCTTGTTCGGCACACATGATTCTGATGGTCAGCCCTTTAGGAAAGAGTGCTCACGGAGTGAGTAGAATAAGACAGACCTCCCATTTGTGCAGTGCTGTCGGTTCCCAGGGCCAGTACTGAAAAACCCCATTACATAGGATGAGACATGGCAGCCTGATTTCTCCTCAGTGGGACTGCTGTTTTAGCCGCTTCCAGGGGTAGCTTACAATCTCGGCTTGCTAGGTTGCAAGTAGGTCAGGCAGCAGTGTTACACACAACATGGCAGAAGGTTGTCTGCTTAATTCAAGTCCCTGTTTGGGCGTAGGTCAGTCTTCTTTTTGTAGGCCTCAGCTTGCTATCACTACGGTCCATCTCTTCTGCTGACTCTGTACTAGAGCGATGTTCCTTTCTGCTCCCGGGGATCAGTGCATCTCCCTTGTTCGGCAAACCTGATTCTGATGGTCAGCCCTTTAGGAAAGAGTGCTCACAGAGTGAGTAGAATAAGACAGACTTCCCAATTGTGCAGTGCTGTCGGTCCCCAGGGCCAGTACTGAAAAACCTCATTACATAGGATGAGACATGGCAGCCTGATTTCTCCTCAGTGGGACTGTGTTTTACCCGCTTGCAGGGCTAGCTTGCAATCTCCGCTTGCTGACTGAGCTGGGTTGGTTGCAAGTAGGTCAGGCAACAGTGTTGGACACAAACTGAGCAGTAATTGGTCTACAGTCGTGGCCGAGTGGTTAAGGTGATGGACTTGAAATCCATTGGGGTCTCCCCGCACAGGTTCAAATCCTGCTGACTACGCTGTTTGCTGAAGGCCATGAGGCAAAGCATCCATGCATTTTTCACGGTCCTCGCACTTATTTGCAAAATGTCCAGTCCCTCTTCGGTGGACAAACACGCCACTGCTGCTTCTTCTATCCGGGCTCCAGGGGTTGTCTTGGGTGAGCCAGTGGCACGCTGTGATCGTATAGTGGTTAGTACTCTGCGTTGTGGCCACAGCAACCCCGGTTCGAATCCGGGTCACGGCAACCCTCTGCCGTTGAGTATACGGGAAGGTTGAACATTTTTTACCACCTCATCGTTCTGCGTGATTTTGTTTCTGAAGCTTGGCCTGTGCAGGGCGCCATCAGACAAGGGGGCTTGCTTTCTAACATTAGGCGTAGTCGTGGCCGAGAGGTTAAGACGATGGACTTGAAATCCATTGGGGTCTCCCTGCGCAGGTTCGAACTCTTCCCATTTCCGGAAGGATTTGCAGTATTGCTTTAGCTTTCTGTGACTGTAATTGTGCCATCTATGGTCCTTCGCTCTCTGTGCCATAACTGCTTCTAGCTTTCATCCTCGTGACACCTGCGTCTCTTCTGGGCAGCTTGTTGTAAAATTGCTGCTTTATAAAAGGTGAGAAGCCAGTGCTCCTTAAGAGCCCGGATAGCTCAGTCGGTAGAGCATCAGACTTTTAATCTGAGGGTCCAGGGTTCAAGTCCCTGTTCGGGCGAAGGTCTTTCTGCTTTTGGCGGAGTCACCTTGCTATCACTACGGTCCATCTCTTCTTCTGAATCTGTACTGGAGCGTTGTTCCTTCCTGCTCCAGGGTATCAGTGCACCTCCCTTGTTTGGCACACCTGATTCTGATGGTCAGCTCGTTAGGAAAGCGCGCTCACAGAGTGAGTAGAATAAGACAGACCTCCGAATTGTGCAGTGCTGTCGGTCCCCAGGCCCAGCACTGAAAAACCCCATTACATAGGATGAGACATGGCATCATGATTTCTCCTCAGTGGGACTGCTGTTTTACCCACTTCCAGGGCTAGCTTACATTCTCGGCTTGCTAGGTTGCAAGTAGGTCAGGCAGCAATGTGACACACAACAGGGCAGAAGGTGGTCTGCTTAATTCAAGTCCCTGTTTGGGCGAAGGTCAGTCTACTTTTTGGAGGCCTCAGCTTGCTATCACTACGGGTCCATCTCTTCTGCTGACTCTGTATTAGAGCGATGTTCCTTCCTTCTCCAGGGGGTCAGTACATCTCCCTTGATCGGCACACATGATTCTGATGGTCAGCCCTTTAGGAAAGAGTGCTCACGGAGTGAGTAGAATAAGACAGACTTCCCAATTGTGCAGTGCTGTCGGTCCCCAGGGCCAGTACTGAAAAACCCCATTACATAGGATGAGACATGGCAGCCTGATTTCTCCTCAGTGGGACCGCTGTTTTACCCGCTTGCAGGGCTAGCTTGCAATCTCCACTTGCTGACTGAGCTGGGTTGGTTGCAAGAAGGTCAGGCAGCAGTGTTGGACACAAACTGAGCAGAAATTGGTCTACTCCCGTAGTTGTGACCGAGTGGTTAAGGCGATGGACTCAAAATCCATTGGGGTCTCCCCGTGCAGGTTCGAATCCTGCTGACTGTGCTGTTTGCTGAAGGCCATGAGGCAAAGCGTCCATGCATTTTTCACGGTCCTCGCACTTATTTGCGAAATGTCCAGTCCCTCTTCGATGGACAAACACGCCGCTGCTGCTTCTTGTATTCGGGTTCCAGGGGTTGTCCTGGGTGAGCCAGTGGCACGCCGTGATAGTATAGTGGTTAGTACTCTGCGTTGTGGCCGCAGCAACCACGGTTCGAATCTGGGTCACGGCAACCCTTTGCCGTTGAGTATACGGGAAGGATGAAATTTTTTTACCACCTCATCTTTCTGCGTGATTTTGTTTCTGAAGCTTGGCCTGTGCCGGGCGCCACCAGACAAGGGGGCTTGCTTTCTAACATTAGGCGTAGTCGTGGCCAAGAGGTTAAGGCGATGGACTTGAAATTCTTTGGGGTCTTCCCGCGCAGGTTCAAACCCGGGGTGAGCCAGTGGCACGCCGTGATCGTATAGTGGTTAGTACTTTGCGTTGTGGCCGCAGCAACCCTGGTTCGAATCCGGATCACGGACCCCCTTTGCCGTTGAGTTTACAGGAATGTTAAAAAATTTTCACCACCTCATCTTTCTGCGTGATTTTGTTTCTGAAGCTTGGCCTGTGCAGGGCGCCACCACACAAGGGGGCTTGCTTTCTAACATTAGGCGTAGTCGTGGCCGAGAGGTTAAGGCGATGGACTTGAAATCCATTGGGGTCTCCCCGCGCAGGTTCGAACCCTGCCGACTACGGGAGGGCTTTGCAGTATTGCTTTAGCTTTCTGTGACGGTAATTGTGCCTTCAATGGTCCTTGGCTCTCTGTGCCATAACTGCTTCTAGCTTTCATCCTCGTGACACCATCGTCTATTTTGGGCAGCTTGTTGTAAAACTGCTGCTTTATAAAAGTTGAGAAGCCAGTGCTCCACAAGAGCCTGGGCTAAGGTCTCTCTGCTTTTGGTGGAGTCACCTTGCTATCACTACGGTCCATCTCTTCTGCTGACTCTGTACTAGAGCGATGTTCCTTCCTGCTCCCGGGGATCAGTGCATCTCCCTTGTTCGGCACACCTGATTCTGATGGTCAGCCCTTTAGGAAAGAGTGCTCACAGAGTGAGTAGAATAAGACAGACTTCCCAATTGTGCAGTGCTGTCGGTCCCCAGGGCCAGTACTGAAAAACCCCATTACATAGGATGAGACATGGCAGCCTGATTTCTCCTCAGTGGGACCGCTGTTTTACCCGCTTCCAGGGCTAGCTTACAATCTCGGCTTGCTAGGTTGCAAGTAGGTCAGACAGCAGTGTTACACACAACATGGCAGAAGGTGGTCTGCTTAATTCAAGTCCCTGTTTGGGCGACGGTCAGTCTTCTTTTTGTAGGCCTCAGCTTGCTATCACTACGTTCCATCTCTTCTTCTGAATCTGTACTGGAGCGGTGTTCCTTCCTGCTCCAGGGTATCAGTGCACCTCCCTTGTTTGGCACACCTGATTCTGATGGTCAGCTCGTTAGGACAGCGCGCTCACAGAGTGAGTAGAATAAGACAGACCTCCCAATTGTGCAGTGCTGTCGGTCCCCAGGCCCAGCACTGAAAAACCCCATTACATGGTGTAACCCAGCTGAAATGTCAAAACACATTTAAATAAATAGTTCATGCTGATTAAAAAAACATGTTAAAAGAATATAAAGTTAAGAGGTGGTTAAAAATCTGATGTTTTCATTGTGTTTAAAAAGTGGTCGGATTCATGTTAAATTGTGTTTGTAAAAGAGAACGTTAGTTTATTTCATAATGTAAAAGCCAAAAAAAGAAAAAAATGATTTTCTTTTAGAGGAAGAATAATTCTGTTAAAACCAGGTTGTTTTGTCATGTGACCTTACGTCTGTGAGGGGAGGGGGACGAACACAGAAAGAGATAAGGATGGAAGGAGAGACGCATGTGAGAAAAAAAGTGGATTAAACAGTTCGTTTGTGCATTGAACAGCTTGTTATGCTGAACTTCTGATAGCTTGTACTTTTGATGGTCAGCCTGATAATCTTGTAAGTGACAAGTGATAGTTGTGAGCGACAGTTAATTTCAGCACAAAGTTTATTACTGTTGATTACATGCAGACTTCCGTGCTGGCTAAGCACGGGCTAAAGGCTAAGAGAAACGTGATCGGACTGTGTGGATGCAGCTGTTAGCTAACGCAGCTAGCCATGTAGCTGTTCGTCAGTTCCCGACCAGGAAACGAGAGGACGTGAACCAGATAGCGCTCTGAGCTATCAGGGATGCTCAGAGTTCCTCTGGCAACGTTGGATAATCATCAGAGATCGTGTGGATATCGGTGTGGACACCTGTGTGCACTTCCATTCTCATCTGGACTGAGGTGAACTGACTGGAACATTGTGCTTGGATAAGGTATCTGTTTCTTTTTGTTTTAACTCAATGAACCTGTAATTTTTGGGTTCCAACGATCCCGAGCCACGACTCAGGCCTGCAACGTTTGTTTTTCTAATAAGGGGTGCCGGCTTTTATTATTTTTATAAAAGTGAAACATTGTGTGAAATATTTTATTCCTTAAGAAAACACTGTTTTTTTAATTGTATACTGTATACTGGTCATTGTATACTGGTGTTTGCATTTTAGCCTAAGGGCACAGACATTTCATTTAGTTTATACTGTCTTTATTTACAATTATTTTATTTAATTAAAGTGAAAACTTGTTATTTTTACACCAAGGTTTCTGTTGTGAGTTTGAGTAGAATGTGCCATTTATTCAGTTATTTACCATAGTTTAGGTATTTGTCTTAGTCCAAGTTTAAGTTTAAGGCATTTTAGTGACCCATATATTTAATCCAGAATATCACACACATACAAGAGTATATATGAAACAAACCTAGGGCCCATCCTCTTATGAGCAGGATAGGAATGGTTACATAAAATGGAGGCACCGCTGGGATTGGGGTGATTTGTGATTAGTATTGGGGTTTTAACAGTCAGTGCAGATAATTAAAAAAAAAAAAAATCTGTTAAACCACAGAGCAAAATGGCAGACAGAGCACAGCTCATTTCTGAGCTGAAGAGGTGGTGCAGAGGAGAAGGGCTGGATGAGGCTCATGGACTGATGGTGATAGTCCCACCTGATGTTGAAATAGCCCATATTGAAGAAGTTGTTCAAACCATTAAGTGCTTGGGACGTGTGCGTGTCAGAGGCAGGATGTTTGATACTACTTTGAGCAGCCTGATGGTTCTCTGTGAAACTAAGGAGAACCTCACCACTGTAAGCATTCCCCCTGAAGTGATGTATCCTGAGAGTGGAGAAACTTGGCCCCTGGTCACCATAGCTAGCAACCCAGCCCCTGAAGAGTTTGGTACCAAACTGAAAGTGCTGTTAGAGACTGAGGGAAAGACTATGGATGATCTTAAGGCCCTGCTCTCTAGCCCTCAACCACCCACTAACTCTACTGAATCCATCTTAAAGGCAGTGGGAGATCTGTTGGAGAAAACCAGTAAACCTCCTGCTGAAGGTGGGTACCGTCGTCTACGCATTTTCTCAGGACTTCTGCCAGTTCCACCTGGGGAGGAGCAGTTTGATCACTGGCTTGAGCAGGCATGGCTCATGGTGGAGGAGTGCGAATGCATGGAGAGAGAAAAAAGGCGCAGGCTGATGGAATGTTTAAGAGGACCAGCACTAGAAGTAGTTAAGGCTGTAAGAGACTCTCATCCTGATTCAAGTCCAGCTGAATATCTGGAGGCCTTGGAGAGTGCCTTTGGAACTGCTGAGTCTGGAGATGATCTGTATTTTGCTTTTCGACAGATGTACCAGCAACCAGGGGAGAAGTTGTCTGATTTCCTTAGACGCCTGGAGCGGTCTCTGTCTAAAGTTGTTCAGAGAAAAGGCATTTTGCCCAGCAACAAGGACAAAGCCCGTTTGTCTCAACTACTGAAAGGCGCTGTCGCCTCTAAACTTGATGCTAATTCAGTTACAATTAAGGGAGAGGAAGGATAACCCACCAACTTTTCTACAACTGCTGTGTGAAATTCGTCATGAAGAGGAGTATGAAACATCCAGGATGAAACTCAACAATTCAGTGAATCCAGTGCGCTCAAAGCACATAGCTGATGCTAAACAGGCAGAGATCCAAAGTTTAAAAGCTGAGGTAAAAGAGCTCAAGTCAATGGTGGCTGCTCTGGCCCCCAAACCTACTGAAGCTAGAGCAGAACTCTCCAATCCCTCGCCTGTGACCCCTTCACTCTCAGGTGAACCAAGCCAAGACTCCGGGTTAGTGGCTCTAAAGAAGCAATTCAAGAGACTGCAGCAAAAGCTGCATAGGAAAGAGAACACATATGAGCCCTCTGTCAGAAACCCTTCCGTCTCAGCGGTGGAAGCTGGTTACCGAATCCCCACCAGACCCTCGAGACCCTCCGATGAGCAGTTTTGCTACCGGTGTGGGGAGAATGGTCACTTTGTTGCAAAGTGCCACAACCCAGAAAAACAAAACAAAGTCATAAGGAAGCTGATACGAGCCCTAAAAATTGTGAAAGAAAACCAGCCTGTTACCGACCCCACACCTTCTGAAGTAGACTGTGATGTAAAAAGAAGTGTTGTAAACACGCCAGTCACAACGGTAATTCCAGAAGGTTTGATCGGGCCCCCCAGTTTGGTAAAGTTGAAAGTAAAAGGACATCCCTGTAATGCTCTCATGGATAGTGGCTCACAGGTCACTATTATTTTTGAGTCATGGTACAAAAAGCACCTCGCAGATGTCCCCGTGCATCCTGTTTCTGGTCTGGCCATCTGGGGTTTGAGTGAATCCAACAGCAGCTATCCTTACCGTGGCTACAGTTTGGTAGATCTGGAATACCCTTCAGATGTTACTGGAATCAGTGAGGTTGTAACAGTTCTTGCTCTCATTTGCCCCAGTCCTAGGTCTGAAGAGCAGACACCAGTCATAATAGGGACAAATACCTGTCATGTGAGAAATCTGGTCAAGCGCTGCAGTGAAAAGGGTCTTGACATCACCAAAACTCTTGGCATAAAAGTTCATTGCGAAAACATGCCTAAACCCCCAACTTTAGTTTCACCTACCGTCGATGATGATGATGTTAGTTGGGTTACATGGCAAGGTCCAGGTTCCCTTACACTTCCCCCTGGGCAAGACTTACAGGTCAGCTGTAAAGTTGAGTTTATGCAAAAAGTTGATAAAGAGATCCTGATGGTAGACACATCCCCTTCAGCACCACTTCCAGCTAGTGTGCTATTGCAGCCCATGGTTGTGCCTGGCAATGCAGTAAATGTTAACAACTTCCAGATGCTAGTCCAAAATCAGTCCCTTAGGGAGACGGTTATACCAGAGGGCACTGTCATAGGGCACATGTATCTTACTGAGAGTGTCACTACTGTCTCTTTCCAAAAGACAACCGCAACAGACTTTGACAAAACCCTGATCAACTTTGGAGACTCCCCTGTAACAGAGGAATGGAAAGAGCGACTCCGGCAGAAGCTTTCCCAACGATCACATGTGTTCTCCATGGAGGAATGGGAGGTTGGAGAAGCTTAAGGGGTAGAGCACACCATCCATCTGTCTGATTCCCGACCATTCCGGCAACGGTCCAGACGTTTGACTCCTGCTGACATTGATGACGTAAGGAAACATCTTCAAGAGCTCACGCATGCAGGCATCATCAAAGAGTCTCGCAGCCCTTACGCATCACCAATAGTCATCGACAGAAAGAAAAATGGTTCCATACGTATGTGTATTGACTACAGGTTACTAAATAGTCGTACAATACCGGATCAGTACACCACCCCTTGCATCGATGATGCATTAGACTCTTTGTCTGGCAGCAAATGGTTCTCTGTGTTGGACTTGAGAAGTGGATATTACCAGATTCCTATGGCCGAAGAAGACAAGGAAAAAACGGCGTTCATTTGCCCGCTGGGGTTCTTCCAGTTCGAGAGAATGCCCCAGGAAATAACAGGAGCCCCAGCTACTTTCCAAAGGCTAATGGAAAAGACTGTGGGTGACATGAACCTTCTACAGGTTCTTGTTTACTTGGATGACATTATCGTCTTTGGGAAGTCATTAGAAGAACATGAGGAGAGGCTACTTAAGGTGCTCGACAGACTAGGAGAGGCTGGGCTGAAGCTTTCTCTGGATAAGTGTCAATTTTGCCAGCCAAAAGTAAAGTACCTCGGGCACATTGTGTCATCTGAAGGCATCTCACCAGATCCTGCAAAGATCGAAGCAGTTACCAACTGGCCCAAGCCGACTGACCTGAAGACCCTGAGATCTTTTTTGGGGTTTTGCGGGTATTATAGGCGATTCATAGCCAACTATGCTTCCATAGTTAGACCCTTAACAGAGCTAACCAAAGGCTATGCTCCGACACAAAAGAGTAAAAAGCAAAACAAAGATCCCTCCAAGAGCTATCTGAAAGAGTCTGAGCCATTTGGTCAAAGGTGGGATCAGTCCTGCACCGATGCTTTCCATCGGATCATCTACTGTCTAACACATGCTCCGGTGCTACCATTTGCCGACCCAGAGAAGCCATACATCCTTCATGTGGATGCCAGCTTAAAGGGAGTTGGGGCAGTTCTTTATCAGCAGCATTCAGAGGGTTTGAGACCAGTGGCTTTTGCAAGTAGAAAGCTGAGTCAGTCAGAGAAACGTTATCCAATTCACCAGCTGGAGTTTTTGTCACTCAAATGGGCTGTTGTGGATCGTTTTCAGGATTACCTGTATGGAGCCCGGTTTACGGTACGGACCGACAATAATCCCTTGACATATGTGCTCTCAACTGCTAAGCTGAATGCAGTGGGACACAGATGGCTTGCTGCTTTATCGACTTATGACTTTGATGTGCAGTACAGACCAGGCAAGCACAAACATAGATGCCGATCTTCTTTCCCGACATTTTCCGGATGATGATTCCCACCTAGATTGGGAAACCATATCACAGGATGGGGTGAAGTCGATCTGTCAAAGAGTCAGCTTACCTACTTCCTCAGATGGTTCAGTCCGCTATGTGGATCAGCTCGGAGCTCCCCCAGAATGCATTCCAAACATCTATTCATTCCCCATGCACATGGAGCTTGAGGCTTTGAAACACATAACCAAAGATGAGCTAGTACATGCACAAAAAGAAGATCCAGTCATTGGATCTGCACTACAGGCTGTCCAGCATCATAAATGGCCAGAACATGTTGAGAATGATCCAGAGTTTTCCCAACTGAAAGGAGAGAAAGACAAACTAACTCTAAATGTTGGTCTTCTCTATCGCCAGTCTAAATTGCCTTAAGAGGAGAACGTCAATCAGCTCATTTTGCCGACCAAGTATCGAGACACTGTTCTAAGGGCCCTACATGATGATTTGGGACATCTCGGAATCGAAAGAATAACTGACCTGCTGAGACAGAGATTCTTCTGACCAAAGATAGCAAAGATGTTGAGCAGTATATTAAAAACTGTGGAGAATGTATTACACGCAAGTCCCCTAATCAAAGAACAGCTCCCTTACACCAGATTACCAGCAGGGGACCAATGGATCTTGTGTGTATAGATTTCCTCTCCATGGAAGTAGACTCAAAAGGAATGAGCAGTGTATTGGTCGTAACTGATCACTTTACACGCTATGCACAAGCTTTCCCCACTAAGAACCAGAAAGCTCAAACAGTGGCCACGATCTTAGTTGACAAGATCTTTGTGCATTATGGGCTACCAACTAGGATCCATTCTGATCAGGGGCGGGATTTTGAGAGTAGATTGATCCAAGATCTGTTAAAGATGATGGGGATTCGTAAGTCGCGTACTACTCCCTACCACCCGCAGGGGGATCCGCAGCCTGAAAGGTTCAACAGGACCTTGCTTTCTATGTTAGGAACGCTAACACCTGACAAGAAGCGTCAGTGGAGCCAACATGTACCACACTTGGTCCACGCCTACAACAACACTAAATGTGATTCAACAGGATATTCACCTTATTACTTAATGTTTGGCCGGGAAGCCAAGCTTCGGGTGGACTTGTGCTTTGGAACGGGTGTGGATGGGAAAGTAGACAGTCCTTCCCGCTATGTGGCAAAGTTAAAAGAGGACTTGAAAAAAGCTTATCGGCTGGCATCAGAAATGGCTTATAGATCTCATCAAAGGAACAAGAAGTCCTACGACAAAAGAGTTAGTTTCCAGTCCTTAGACGTCGGTGACAGAGAGTTACTCAGGAACCTGGGGCTGAAAGGCAAACATAAGCTGCAAACAAGGTGGAATCCTATGCCTTACCTGGTTGTTGGAAAAATGCCAAATCTTCCTGTATATAAGCTCAGGCCTGAGAATGGGAAGGGAAGTGTTAAAACGCTTCACAGAGACCACATTCTGCCAATAGGACAGCTAGTGAGACTTCCAAAAGCAGCGGTGGATCATGACTCATGTGTCAGGGCAAGAACAAGAACTGAGACTTCCAGAAAACAGACATTGACCTTACCTGACACTGTCCTCCCCGAGCCACTTAGCACTGATTCTTCTTCCGACTCGGAGTACTACAGACCTACTAGGATTTGCTATAAGCTCAGAGAGACTCCCAGGACCAGACCGACTACACACCTTTCAGAGGACATGCAGGAGGATGTAGATCCCCCTCTGTCAGAAGAGAGCTCTGAAGAGGATGATAAGGTGGAGGAGGGACCCAGTCCGGATGCTGCTCCTGAAACTGATGATGAGCTGGAGGAGACTGGACAGGAGAGCTCTGAAGAGCCAGAAGTTGAACCAAATGAAAGTCAAGATGACAGTGCTCTTAAGTCTACAGACGTAGATGTTAGCGTAGATGCTAGTCAAACACCAGAGCCATTGATTAATAAAGCTGAAACACGCTCGAAAAGACCCATCAAACCAGTAGTAAGACTAACCTATGATGAGCCTGGTAAAGCTAGAGATCAGCCAATCACTATCATACAGAGAGGTGTGGTTATTAAGATTGGAAAGAATTAAACTTAGATAAGCTGTTGTTATATTTACCTTTCTCCTAAAGTAGAGTTTGAGTTGTTGTTGTCTGTTGAGGACACCAGACTATTAGAAGGGGGAGGGTGTAACCCAGCTGAAATGTTAAAACACATTTAAATAAATAGTTCATGTTGATTAAAAAAAACATGTTAAAAGAATATAAAGTTAAGAGGTGGTTAAAAATCTGATGTTTTCATTGTGTTTAAAAAGTGGGCGAATTCATGTTAAATTGTGTTTGTAAAAGAGAACGTTAGTTTATTTCATAATGTAAAAGCCAAAAAAAGAAAACATTATTTTATTTTAGAGGAAGAATAATTCTGTTAAAACCAGGTTGTTTTGTCATGTGACCTTACGTCTGTGAGGGGAGGGGGACGAACACAGAAAGAGATAAGGATGGAAGGAGAGACGCATGTGAGAAAAAAGTGGATTAAACAGTTCGTTTGTGCATTGAACAGCTTGTTATGCTGAACTTCTGATAGCTTGTACTTTTGATGGTCAGCCTGATAATCTTGTAAGTGACAAGTGATAGTTGTGAGCGACAGTTAATTTCAGCACGAAGTTTATTACTGTTGATTACATGCAGGCTGCCGTGCTGGCTAAGCACGGGCAAAAGGCTAAGAGAAACGTGATCGGACTGTGTGGATGCAGCTGTTAGCTAACGCAGCTAGCCATGTAGCTGTTCGTCAGTTCCCGACCAGGAAACGAGAGGACGTGAACCAGATAGCGCTCTGAGCTACCAGGGATGCTCAGAATTCCTCTGGCAACGTTGGATAATCATCAGAGATTGTGTGGATATCGGTGTGGACACCTGTGTGCGCTTCCATTCTCATCTGGACTGAGGTGAACTGACTGGAACATTGTGCTTGGAAAAGGTATCTGTTTTTTTTTGTTATAATTCAATGAACCTGTAATTTTTGGGTTCCAACGATCCCGAGCCACGAATCAGGCCTGCAACGTTTGTTTTTCTAATAAGGGGTGCCGGCTTTTATTATTTTTATAAAAGTGAAACATTGTGTGAAATATTTTATTCCTGAAGAAAACACTGTTTTTTGAACTGTCATTGTATACTGGTGTTTGCATTTTAGCCTAAGGGCACAGACATTTCATTTAGTTTATACTGTCTTTATTTACAATTATTTTATTTAATTAAAGTGAGAACTTGTTATTTTTACACCAAGGTTTCTGTTGTGAGTTTGAGTAGAATGTGACATTTATTCAGTTATTTACCATAGTTTAGGTATTTGTCTTAGTCCAAGTTTAAGTTTAAGGCATTTTAGTGACCCATATATTTAATCCAGAATATCACACACATACGAGAGTATATATGAAACGAACCTAGGGCCCATCCTCTTATGAGCAGGATAGGAAGGGTTACAATAGGATGAGACATGGCAGCCTGATTTCTCCTCAGTGGGACTGCTGTTTTACCCGCTTCCAGGGCTAGCTTACAATCTCGGCTTGCTAGGTTGCAAGTAGGTCAGGCAGCAATGTGACACACAACAGGGCAGAAGGTGGTCTGCTTAATTCAAGTCCCTGTTTGGGCGACGGTAAGTCTACATTTTGGAGGCCTCAGCTTGCTATCACTACGGGTCCATCTCTTCTGCTGACTCTGTATTAGAGCGATGTTCTTTCCTTCTCCAGGGGGTCAGTGCATCTCCCTTGTTCGGCACACATGATTCTGATGGTCAGCCCTTTAGGAAAGAGTGCTCACGGAGTGAGTAGAATAAGACAGACCTCCCATTTGTGCAGTGCTGTCGGTCCCCAGGGCCAGTACTGAAAAACCCCATTACATAGGATGAGACATGGCAGCCTGATTTCTCCTCAGTGGGACTGCTGTTTTACCCGCTTGCAGGGCTAGCTTGCAATCTCCGCTTGCTGACTGAGCTGGGTTGGTTGCAAGTAGGTCAGGCAGCAGTGTTGGACACAAACTGAGCAGAAATTGGTCTACTCCCGTAGTCGTGGACGAGTGGTTAAGGTGATGGACTTGAAATCCATTGGGGTCTTCCCTCGCAGGTTCGAATCCTGCTGACTACGCTGTTTGCTGAAGGCCATGAGGCAAAGCATCCATGCATTTTTCACGGTCCTCGCACTTATTACTCTTCGATGGACAAACACGACGCTGCTGCTTCTTATATCCGGGCTCCAAGGATTTTCTTGTGTGAGCCAGTGGCACATCGTGATCGTATATTGGTTAATACTCTGCGTTGTGGCTGCAGCAACCCCGGTTCAAATCCGGGTCATGGCAACCCTTTGCCGTTGAGTATACGGGAAGGTTGAAAATTTTTTACCACCTCATCTTTCTGCGTGATTTTATTTCTGAAACTTGGCCTGTGCAGGGCGCCATCAGACAAGGGGACTTGCTTTCTAACATTAGGCGTAGTCGTGGCCGGGAGGTTAAGGCGATGGACTTGAAATCCATTGGGGTCTCCCTGCTCAGGTTCGAACTCTTCCCATTTCCGGAAGGATTTGCAGTATTGCTTTAGCTTTCTGTGACTGTAATTGTGCCTTCTATGGTCCTTCGCTCTCTGTGCCATAACTGCTTCTAGCTTTCATCCTCGTGACACCTGCGTCTCTTCTAGGCAGCTTGTTGTAAAACTGCTGCTTTATAAAAGGTGAGAAGCCAGTGCTCCACAAGAGCCCGGATAGCTCAGTTGGTAGAGCATCAGACTTTTAATCTGAGGGTCCAGGCTTCAAGTCCCTGTTCGGGCGAAGGTCTGTCTGCTTTTGGCGGAGTCACCTTGCTATCACTACGGTCCATCTCTTCTTCTGAATCTGTACTGGAGCGGTGTTCCTTCCTGCTACAGGGTATCAGTGCACCTCCCTTGTTTGGCACACCTGATTCTGATGGTCAGCTCGTTAGGAAAGCGCGCTCACAGAGTGAGTAGAATAAGACAGACCTCAGAATTGTGCAGTGCTGTCGGTCCCCAGGCCCAGCACTGAAAAACCCCATTACATAGGATGAGAAATGGCAGCCTGATTTCTCCTCAGTGGGACTGCTGTTTTACCCGCTTCTAGGGCTAGCTTACAATCTCGGCTTGCTAGGTTGCAAGTAGGTCAGGCAGCAGTGTTACACACAACATGGCAGAAGGTGGTCTGCTTAATTCAAGTCCCTGTTTGGGCGTAGGTCAGTCTTCTTTTTGTAGGCCTCAGCTTGCTATCACTACGGTCCATCTCTTCTGCTGACTGTACTAGAGCGATGTTCCTTTCTGCTCCCGGGGATCAGTGCATCTCCCTCTTTCGGCAAACCTGATTCTGATGGTCAGCCCTTTAGGAAAGAGTGATCACAGAGTGAGTAGAATAAGACAGACTTCCCAATTGTGCAGTGTTGTCGGTCCCCAGGGACAGTACTGAAAAACCCCATTACATAGGATGAGACATGGCAGCCTGATTTCTCCTCAGTGGGACCGCTGTTTTACCCGCTTGCAGGGCTAGCTTGCAATCTCCGCTTGCTGACTGAGCTGGGTTGGTTGCACGTAGGTCAGGCAGCAGTGTTGGACACAAACTGAGCAGAAATTGGTTGGCTTGTTCGGCACACCTGATTCTTATGGTCAGCCCTTTAGGAAAGAGTGTCCATAAAGTGTGTCCATTTTTTTTGGAGCGTCCATTAAGGTATAAGTTTGAGGGCTCGTGTACGTGGGTTAAGGGGAACTGCGCGCTGACCCCAAAAAATTTTTGCCGGACGCGGTGTCGATGTCTGCCGGACTGCGCTGGCCCACGGGAGACCCCTGACCGGCGCGGGAGGATCTGGTCCCCCAAGGGGCCTCGCGGAAGCTTACCCAAATTTGAGGCCCCTAAATGCCATACAGCACTTCTCCACAGGGTGGCGCACGGAGCAGTACACCTCAGGTTTAAAACAGTGGCATTTACCCGAATGGGGGGTGGACGATTCTTTTGCCCACGAAACCAATTTTTGTCCATTTGACCTTTAAAGTTACAGAATGACCATGGAACCGTTGCGGACCCCCGTCGGACCCCCAACCCGGGTCCCACGAACCCATTATTTGTACATTTGACCATTATATTCACACAATGACTGCGGATCATCTGCGGATCATCTGCGGACCCCTTGCGGACCCCCACCCTGGGTCCCACGAACCCAGTATTTGTCCATTTGACCATTATATTCACACAATGACTGCGGAACATCTGCGGACCACTTGCGGACCCCCACCCTGGGTCCCACGAACCCACTATTTGTCCATTTGACCATTATATTCACACAATGACTGCGGATCATCTGCGGACCACTTGCGGACCCCCACCCTGGGTCCCACGAACCCACTATTTGTCCATTTGACCATTATGTTCACACAATGACTGAGGATCATCTGCGGACCACTTGCGGACCCCCACCCTGGGTCCCACTGACCCACTATTTGTCCATTTGACCATTATGTTCACACAATGACTGCGGATCATCTGCGGACCACTTGCGGACCCCCACCCTGGGTCCCACGAACCCACTATTTGTCCATTTGACCATTATGTTCACGGAATGAGCCCAGATCACATGCGGAACATTTGCGGACCCCACCCCTGGGTCCCACGTACCCAATATTTGTCCATTTGACCATTAGCGTTAGAAAAGGGCCTCGGTTGGACATTTTTTTCTGAGACATCCCTGGGGCCCAAAACTTGGAACGGTGGCTCCTGGGGCCTCCCCCAGTAAGCTTATGAAGGCCCGGGGCCCAAGAGCCCTTGCAATCAGTGTCCACGAACCCGCTATGCTGAACACATTCAAATAAATGGCAGGTGGTTTTTTTTTAGAAAAGTCACAGGGGCCCGAAATTCAGAACGGTGCATCTTTGGGGCCCCTGGATCATGCAGTCAAAAGCGCGGGGCCCTAGTGCGATGCACTTTTTTCCCTTTAGTCCTACGACTACTTGCTTCGGGGCCTTGGGTGAGGGGCCCCTGAGATGCCAGAATCTCAAATCTGGGGGCCCTACGACCTATCGTCTCCGAACTGTGGACGTCCCACCTCCAATCAAAACGCGTAACGCTTTTGTGGACGTGGGGTCCCTTCTGTGACCGTTTGACCCCTAAAGAAGGTGGTAGGGCCACCAGACTTCTGTGGCCAGTCGAGGGGATCCCCTCGAGACACATATCCAAAATTCGGCCCGATCGGACTCTTGGGAGTCGTGTCCACGTCGTGTCCACGACCCTCTAGGGATCCCCCGAATTTCAGCCGTGGGGTCCACCACATCGCGGAGATATTAGCAAAAAAATAGTACCATCCACCCCCCTCGCACCTACTCATCCATGCCGGCCAGGGTGCACCCTCCCCGGCTAGAGAAGGCAGCTCGAGGGGGGTGGAAGTCAGAAGAAAATTTTTTTTATGAGGCCTAAAGAAAACACTTGTACTGTACTCAGGGTAGAGGTCTTCACAGTGCACCCGAGACCCGTCGACCCCGGACCCGACCCGGGACCCGTACGGGTTCGGGTCTATATTTTAAATCATCAGCCGGAGAACATGATCAAAGACTGCTTGTGTTTTTTGTAACTTGCAACTTGTAAAATTAGGAAAAGAAAAGAGGGAGCCAAAAAAAGTGATCTCTCTCTCTCACTGCTTTTAGAAGCAGAGCGCGCAGACTCAGAGTTAATACAAGTGCACACACGGTAATAATGCTTGCAGACATGACACACTCATATTTAATATATTTCAAATCAGCAACACAATCTGAGGTGAACTGTCACATGAATGTTTTCTATGACGCTCAAACTGCGTTAAAGCTTTTTCGGTTGATACAGCTAGCACGCATGTGCAGTCTCGAGCGCATTTCATGTTTCAGTGAGGGACACTTCGACCGCCAAACCGCGTTTTACATTTTCTCCCATTTTTATAATATTATAAATGAACCGTTTAATCTTAAAATTTTAGTGGTTCAGATTCAGACTCGATGCAGATCAGAGAGCACAGAGATCAGATGATAGCAAATAAATAACGTCAGCGGCCATGGCATTGCACGAGCGATCGTTATTATAGTTCAAAAGGGCAACCAGTCTAAGTTATTATGCGAATTAACTCAAGTCAGAATGTACATATGCACAGTTGCATTTGTCATCCGTCACCGTGACATCAAGTGGACTTTTGAAACTGAAATAATGAGTGGATTCAGCTTGGACTTGGAATAACGAGAGGAATAACATGAATAACTTTCTTGTCGGAGGATTGTAATGCATCACAGGCAGTCAGGTACAATGAGGAGAGACTACGGCTCTTTAGATTAGGTAAGACAAAAAGCTGTATTTTTCGCAACAGGTTTATTGATTTGTAATAGCAATTTTATGGTGGAATATGTGAACGTCGGGTCCAGTCGGGTCTGTGTCTTCCCAGCGGGTTCGGGTCCAGATTTCAAATAATATACGGGTCTGGGTCGGGTCCGGATAGAAATTTCTCGGATCTACACGGGTCCGGGTCCGGCTTTTGAAATATTAGACGGGTCCGGGTCGGTTCGGTGTAGTACATTACGGGTCTCTTTCGGGTTTGGGCACAAATTTTTGGAAACGTGAAGACGTCTAACTCAGGGCACTGGATTTTGGTTAATTTCAATAATTCAATAATTACTGTAGAAATATGTATATATGTCAGGCTGTAACTCCGCCAAAACGGGGCCAAACTGCACCAAAATCGGATCAAAGTCAGACCATGGGGCCGTCTATCCTACGACATTTGCACCATGTCCCTATCACCCCGGGGGTTGGAGTTACGGCCCCCCAAAATGTGGAATTTGAACCATTAAAACTCAGGAACCGGACGACCCAGGAACTCGTGGGTGGTCGCATACGGTTGGACCCTCGACCCTCTAGGGATCCCCTGAATTTCAGCCCCGAAGTCCACTGCTTCGCGGAGATATTAGCAATAAATAGTACCATCCACCCCCTCGCAAGTACTCATCCATGCCGGCCAGGGTGCACCCTCCCCGGCTAGAGAAGGCAGCTCGAGGGGGGTGGAAGTCGGAAGAAAAATCTTAGGATGAGGCCTAGAGGAAACACCTGTACTGTACTCAGCACACTAAGAGGAATCCATTCATGTAAGTTTTATCACATAATACTGTAGAATTTGCATAAAAATGAGCGTTGAATTTTGGCACACATGTGCACCACATGTGGTGCGTATCTCACTGTTCATTAAATAGCAACTGTATTTAACTTTATTTATTTCAAATGTGTGTTATTGTTAATGAAAATACCTGTAATGTACTCAGGACACCAAGGGGAACCCATTCATGTAAGTTTTATCACGTAATAATGAAGACTGGCCATGTGTTAAAACTGCTATAGCTTGCAACCTTTTAGCAGAAAATAACACTGCATCGGGATCTGTTTTCATGGTGGTCAGGAGGTAAATTTGCAATATGGTTAATGAAAACACCTGTACTGTACTCAGGACACTCAGAGGAATCCATTCATGTAAGTTTTATCCAATAATAATGTAAAATATGTATAAAAAAATTATGTCCACGGGAGCACTACGGAGGTCCCGCTGAATAAATTGTAAATGGACATTTTTTAAAAAAAAACCTCCCATTTACCATTTATTCAGCACGCCCTTCCTAATGGTTCCGTGGACAGATAAATTTTAGCTCCCAGGAATCCATTTTTGTAAGTTTTATCCCATAACACTGTAGAAATATGCATAGAAAAAATGTGTATATTCAATTCACATGTGGTGAATATTAACCAAAATGTCACACACTTTGCCAAGCTGTAACTCCGCCAAAACGGGGCCAAACTGCACCAAAATCGGGTCAAAGTCAGACCAGGGGGACCTCTATCCGACACCACCAGCCACAAGTCCCTGAACCCCCGGGAGGCGGAGATACGGTGCCCCAAATTTGGTGTACATCCAATATGAATAAATGGCAAGTGAGATATGTGTCCACCTGAGGTTTAACCTGTTAGCCAGCACCCCCCATTATGGGACTCACAGCTGAAAGTGCTCTAACTAACTTATAATCGTAATAGTTTCCTACTTCAGTGTGTTACAAACATAATTGTGGTGTCTTTAGAAAGAAGACCCTTTGGGCTTCACTTTTTATCAACCAGATTTGATAATTCTCAAAAATATTAAAAGTTATAGACACTAAAGTGCCTTGAATTTTTTTTTACCACTCTTAAATATTTTTTTATTTGATATAAAAATACATGAAATAAGTCCTGGAGCAATCTAGAAAAGTAATGGGTTGAAAGCCACATGTCTCATGAGTTTCTATTTCAAATCTGAATAAAATATAATGAAAAATGAGAATCCTGCAAATATTTTTCTGAGACTATGTCTACACCCCCCACCCCCCCAAATATAAGAAAATATATTTCCCAATAGTATTGAAGACTTCTACAAACTATTTAGTCAGTAAACATTCCACTGCATAGTTTTTTTCAATTATAAAACACTAGACATAAACTTAGACATCATATAAATGATTTATTTGAGCAGTAGAAAAATACAATAAGAATAATTTGAGTAAGAAAAATAAGAATAATAAGAAAAATAAAAAAAGATTTAACATTGTTTGCCAATATAAAACATCCTGAGATTGCTAGAGATGCATATTTTACAATGAATTACGATGCAAATAAGTAATGATGTGCTGATGGCCACTTATACAGATGGTAATAACACAAATGTTCCGAAGTAGATAATCCACTCTCCCTATTCATATAGACGCGTTCACTTTGATAGCCGTGACCATTCAGTAATAGCGAGCTGATTTGGGCTGATTTGCACTCAAACAGATGGTAATCATGCACATACATTCACATTCAACATAAAACACACTCTCACATATATAAAAACTCTCTAAAATAAAAAGAAAGACAGGAATTTGCAATCGCTGTAAGTTCCGCCTCCATCAGCTGACCGGTGCGTCAGAGCGCGTCACCAGTTCTCAGGAGAGAGCGCCAAATTCAAATAAACTATTTTCCGCCTATTTTTCATTCATTCTTTTTTCCAGTACTGAAAAACCCCATTACATAGGATGAGACATGGCAGCCTGATTTCTCCTCAGTGGGACTGCTGTTTTAGCCGCTTCCAGGGCTAGCTTACAATCTCCGCTTGCTAGGTTGCAAGTAGGTCAGGCAGCAGTGTTACACACAACATAGGAGAAGGTGGTCTGCTTAATTCAAGTCCCTGTTTGGGCGAAGGTCAGTCTTCTTTTGTAGGCCTCAGCTTGCTATCACTACGGTCCATCTCTTCTGCTGACTCTGTACTAGAGCGATGTTCCTTCCTGCTCCCGGGGATCAGTGTGGAACATGAGCCGGGCAAAAGAAGCTGTATCTGTGGTGGGGGCCTCAACCCTAAGGACATTTGATGTCTGCACAATGTCTCATTTAAACAGCATGAGCCAACGGGTCCTTGGTCGGGCTTTGATGCCAGAATTTACCCCTCCAGGAAAACCCACTGGTAAGATATCTCACAGGAAAATGCTGAGCATTGGAATTTCTCTCTCTCCTGTGTTTGTTTGTTTGTGTGTGTGTGTGAGTATGTGTGTCCTCTCCCCATTAACAATGTGGTACAAATTATTGCAGGGGAGCGCATTGCAGTGGAGTACTTGTTGGCCCAGTCCAATAGAGGCGACCAGTTGATTGCACACCAAAATGACATGCCTGAAGTCCCCCCAGAGGAGCCCGAAGAGGATAGTGAAATTGACACGACTGTGTGCCATGCAGCTGACCTTAGGGCTGATGACTCTCCAGTAGCTGTCGTGCAGGTCCAGGTGACAAGTCAGGTGGGTGACACTGAACCCAAATCCCCAGATGAGGAGGTCACTGAGGAAGAGGAGGATGACACTGCAAGTCCTAGCACATCAAGCCAGGTAATATTGCTATCCTGTACTATTTTTTACTTTTAAAAAAAAATGTATCTGGTACAGTGCAAAACGCCTATTGTCACCAATGTGTAAAGTTAAAATATATGCATGTACAATGCAAAATAATTATTACAACACCGTATATGTTTATTGGACTGTGTTTGGCATTTTTCTCAATTTCCAGAGTACACAGTGTGATTCCAGAGGTGTCTTGGGCTGGGAGGCAGTTGATGCCCTGGCAGCCTACTTGGTTGGCCTAAACCGAACGATCACTGCCTTGTCATCACAAGAGGAGGCCAACATAGTCCAGCTGTACATGGCTCTGCATGCCATGGACAAGGTACCATCAAAATATAGCCAGAGGGTTAAGAAGAAGGCTTTGACAGGACCTTGGAGAGCATCCAGGAAGCAGAGTGGCTCTGCTCCAAGACAGCAGGCAGCAGAGAGGTAATTTGACTATTTGGATCGTCACTAGTTTATAACCCAGTATACAGTTCAGATTATATCATCTTTCTTTTCCATAGATTGTTCATGACTCATGGGCAGGCAGCTCAGGACCCTGAAGTCCACAGGGTCTGTGAATGTGTTTGCCTAAGGCTTTTGAAAGAGTTTCAGCAAGCACGGAACAGGCCCAGGGACACACAAGGAAAAACTCTGCCAATTCCACAATCTATTGTGGTGGTATACAGCCACTTAAAACAGCTGATGGAGGACAGCAGAGAGGTTCTAGGACAGACTAACCTAGTTCTGGTCCCGATAAACACCACTACTGTCTCCTCGTGGTGAGTCTTGTTTTATGCGATACTTTTGCACAATCACAGTAGTATATCAAGATTGTACTTATAAAACCTTCTTGTACATGCTTTTAAAAATGATGCTACAGGAAGTAAAGACAATGGGCTTTTATTCACTTAAATTGCTAATTTAAGATGAAGAATGTTTCTCTTGCAGGCTACTAAAAAGACAGAAACGTGTAGACAGAGACATGCTTCTGCAGGGTACTGCACTGCCCAAACAAGTATATTTGGCAAAGGAGGCTCTTCCTGAAGTGCGCGAACTTCCAGCTGTTCCTGCACAGCATGGGCATGAGGCCATGGTATTTCAGGATTCAGCAAATCAGGAGGGAGAGGCCTTCATTCGTAAGCGTATCTCCAACAGGTGCCCAATGCCCACCCCTCCTCCTGGATCTTACTCTGCATTTCCCATATACCCACCAGCACCACACTTTGCATTCCCCCCTGGGTCCTACCCACCCTTTCCCAGCTACCAACCAGGTCTACCACTGCCTCATTCTACCCAATTCCATCCCCCTCCCCAATTCCAGCCCCCTCTCCAATTCCAGCCACCTTTCCAATTCCAGCCCCCTCCCCAATTCCAGCCACCTTCCCAATTCCAGCCACCTCCCCAATTCCAGCCCCCTCCCCAATTCCAGAAGCCTAATACCTTGCCATCACAAAACTTGTCCTACCACTCAGCCCAGGCAGCGCACATGGAGAAGGCAGAAAGCTGCCCAAGAGGATGAGGAGTGAGTGGCTAGAGGTGAACCACCATGGAAACGACTAGCAAAGGATATATATCACTATATCTGCAAGCAGTGTGGGCTGGCAAAAAATAAGACAACTGGCCACACTCAGCTGAAGGGCCGGTGGTATTGTCCAGCCTCAGGCCTCTCTGTTGCACAGTGGAGAGAGAAAGTACAGGGAGTTCTTTGATTTTTTTTTCATTGGTGTATATAGTAATGTATATAGTTAGGTTTTTATATAGTTGCATATGTTGTGCTGTGTGTGTGTTGTGCTGTGAACATTTTGTTTTTAGTTGCTGTTTCCAGTGTTTCATTTGCAGTGTTTGTAAAAAAAAGGAAAGACACAGCTCTTGTGGTGTAATAGTAACACATCCACCCTTTGGGTGGAAGATTCCAGGTGCAAGTCCTGGCAAGAGTTTGTGGTGTGTTTGTCAGATTATTATTATAATTATTAATTTTTTTATTAAAAATATAGTCAAAAACCAATCAAACACTTTACTTAAATCCTTTGTGAGTGTTCATGAAGTTTGATGGATAATTTTTTTTCTTTTTCTTGCTTTCCCTCCTTTCTCCTTCTCTTTTCCCTTTCTTTCCCCCTTGTAGCAGTCCCTTTTGCCCTGTTTTTGGCCGAGAGGTTAAGGCGATGGACTTTAAATCCATTGGGGTCTCCCTGCGCAGGTTCGAACTCTGCCGACTACGGGAGGGATTTGAAGTATTGCTTTAGCTTAATTTGAGGGTCCAGGGTTCAAGTCCCTGTTAGGGTGAAGGTCTGTCTGCTTTTGGCGGAGTCACCTTGCTATCACTACTGGTCCATCTCTTCTGCTGACTCTGTATTAGAGCGATGTTCCTTCCTTCTCCCGGGGATCAGTGCATCTCCCTTGTTCGGCACACATGATTCTGATGGTCAGCCCTTTAGGAAAGAGTGCTCACGGATTGAGTAGAATAAGACAGACCTCCCATTTGTGCAGTGCTGTCGGTCCCCAGGGCCAGTACTGAAAAACCCCATTACATAGGATGAGACATGGCAGCCTGATTTCTCCTTAGTGGGACTGCTGTTTTAGCCGCTTCCAGGGCTAGCTTACAATCTCGGCTTGCTAGGTTGCAAGTAGGTCAGGCAGCAGTGTTACACACAACATGGCAGAAGGTGGTCTGCTTAATTCAAGTCCCTGTTTGGGCGAAGGTCAGTCTTCTTTTTGTAGGCCTCAGCTTGCTATCACTACGGTCCATCTCTTCTGCTGACTTTGTACTAGAGCGATGTTCCTTCCTGCTCCCGGGGATCAGTGCATCTCCCTTGTTCGGCACACCTGATTCTGAGACTTCCCAATTGTGCAGTGTTGTCGGTCCCCAGGGCCAGGACTGAAAAACCCCATTACATAGGATGAGACATGGCAGCCTGATTTCTCCTCAGTGGGATCGCTGTTTTAGCCGCTTGCAGGGCTAGCTTGCAATCTCCGCTTGCTGACTGAGCTGGGTTGGTTGCAAGTAGGTCAGGCAGCAGTGTTGGACACAAACTGAGCAGAAGTTGGTCTACTCCCGTAGTCGTGGCCGAGTGGTTAAGGTGATGGACTTGAAATCCATTGGGGTCTCCCCGCGCAGGTTCGAATCCTGCTGACTACGCTGTTTGCTGAAGGCCATGAGGCAAAGCATCCATGCATTTTTCACGGTCCTCGCACTTATTTGCGAAATGTCCAGTCCTCTCATCGATGGACAAACACGCCGCTGCTGCTTCTTGTATCTGGGCTCCAGGGGTTGTCTTGGGTGAGCCAGTGGCACGCCGTGATCGTATATTGGTTAGTACTCTGCGCTGAGGCCGCAGCAACCCTGGTTCGAATCCGAGTCACGGCAACCCTTTGCCGTTGAGTATACGGGAAGGTTGAAAATTTTTTACCACCTCATGTTTCTGCGTGATTTTTTTTCTGAAGCTTGGCCTGTGCAGGGCGCCATCAGACAAGGGGCTTGCTTTCTAACATTAGGCATAGTCGTGGCCGAGAGGTTAAGGCGATGGACTTGAAATTCATTGGGGTCTCCCTGCGCAGGTTCGAACTCTTCCCATTTCCGGAAGGATTTGCAGTATTGCTTTAGCTTTCTGTGACGGTAATTGTGCCATCTATGGTCCTTCACTCTCTGTGCCATAACTGCTTCTAGCTTTCATCCTCGTGACACCTGCGTCTCTTCTGGGCAGCTTGTTGTAAAACTGCTGCTTTATAAAAGGTGAGAAGCCAGTGCTCCACAAGAGCCTGGATAGCTCGGTCGGTAGAGCATCAGACTTTTAATTTGAGGGTCCACCCTGTTAGGGTGAAGGTCTGTCTGCTTTTGGCGGAGACACCTTGCTATCACTACGGTCCATCTCTTCTTCTGAATCTGTACCGGAGCGGTGTTCCTTCCTGCTCCAGGGTATCAGTGCACCTCCCTTGTTTGGCACACCTGATTCTGATGGTCAGCTCGTTAGGAAAGCGCGCTCACAGAGTGAGTAGAATAAGACAGACCTCTGAATTGTGCAGTGCTGTCGGTCCCCAGGCCCAGCACTGAAAAACCCCATTACATAGGATGAGAAATGGCAGCCTGATTTCTCCTCAGTGGGACTGCTGTTTTACCCGCTTCCAGGGCTAGCTTACAATCTCGGCTTGCTAGGTTGCAAGTAGGTCAGGCAGCAATGTGACACACAACAGGGCAGAAGGTGGTCTGCTTAATTCAAGTCCCTGATTGGGCGAAGGTCAGTCTACTTTTTGGAGGCCTCAGCTTGCTATCACTACGGGTCCATCTCTTCTGCTGACTCTGTATTAGAGCGATGTTCCTTCCTTCTCCCGGGGATCAGTGCATCTCCCTTGTTTGGCACACCTGATTCTGATGGTCAGCTCGTTAGGAAAGCGCGCTCATAGAGTGAGAAGAATAAGACAGACTTCCCAATTGTGCAGTGCTGTCAGTCCCCAGTGGGATCGCTGTTTTACCCGCTTGCAGGGCTAGCTTGCAATCTCCGCTTGCTGACTGAGCTGGGTTGGTTGCAAGTAGGTCAGGCAGCAGTGTTGGACACAAACTGAGCAGAAATTGGTTGGCTTGTTCGGCACACCTGATTCTTATGGTCAGCCCTTTTTTGTTTGGAGCGTCCATTCAGGTATAAGTTTGAGGGCTCGTGTACGTGGGTTAAGGGGACCTGCGCGCTGACCCCAAAAAATTTTTGCCGGACGTGGTGTCGATGTCTGCCGACTGCGCTGGCCCATGGGAGACCCCTGACCGGTGCGAGAGGATCTGGACCCCCGAGGAGCCTCGCGGAAGCTTACCCAAATTTGAGGCCCCTAAATGCCATTCAGCACTTCTCCACAGGGTGGCGCACGGAGCAGTACACCTCAGGTTTAAAACAGTGGCATTTACCCGAATGGGGGATGGACGATTGTTTTGCCCACGAAACCAATATTTGTCCATTTGACCTTTAAAGTTACAAAATGACCACAGAACCGGTGCGGACCCCCGTCGGACCCCCAACCCGGGTCCCACGAACCCATTATTTGTCCATTTGACCATTATATTCACACAATGACTGCGGATCATCTGCGGACCCCTTGCGGACCCCCACCCTGGGTCCCACGAACCTAGTATTTGTCCATTTGACCATTATATTTACACAATGACTGCGGATCATCTGCGGACCACTTGCGGACCCCCACCCTGGGTCCCACAAACCCACTATTTGTCCATTTGACCATTATATTCACACAATGACTGCGGATCATCTGCGGACCACTTGCGGACCCCCACCCTGGGTCCCACGAACCCACTATTTGTCCATTTGACCATTATGTTCACACAATGACTGCGGATCATCTGCGGACCACTTGTGGACCCCCACCCTGGGTCCCACGAACCCACTATTTGTCCATTTGACCATAATGTTCACGGAATGACCACAGATCACATGCGGAACATTTGCGGACCCCACCCCCGGGTCCCACGGACCCAATATTTGTCCATTTGACCATTAGCGTTAGAAAAGAGCCTCGTTCGGACATTTTTTTCTGAGACATCCCTGGGGCCCAAAACTTGGAACGGTGGCTCCTGGGGCTTCCCCCAGTAAGCTTATGAAGGCCCGGGGCCCAAGAGCCCTTGCAATCAGTGTCCACGAACCCGCTATGCTGAACACATTAAAATAAATGGCAGGTGGGATTTTTTTAGAAAAGTCCCAGGGGCCCGAAATTCGGAACGGTGGCTCTTTGGGGCCCCTGGATCGTGCAGTCAAAAGCGCGGGGCCCTAGTGCGATGCACTTTTTTCCCTTTAGTCCTACGACTATGTGCTTCGGGGCCCTGGGTGAGGGGCCCCTGAGATGCCAGAATCTAAAATCTGGGGGCCCTACGGCCTATCGTCTCCGAACTGTGGACGTCCCACCTCCCATCAAAACGCGTAACGCTTTTGTGGACGTGGGGTCCCTTCTGTGACCGTTTGACCCCTAGAGAAGGTGGTAGGGCCACCAGACTTCAGTGCCCGGTCGAGGGGATCCCCTCGAGACACATATCCAAAATTCGGCCCGATCGGACCCTTCGGAGTCGTGTCCACGTCGTGTCCACGACCCTCTCGGGATCTCCCGAATTTCAGCCGCGGGGTCCAACGCATCGCGGAGATATTAGCAAAAAAATAGTACCATCCACCCCCCTCGCACCTACTCATCCATGCCGGCCAGGGTGCACCCTCCCCGGCTAGAGAAGGCAGCTCGAAGGGGGTGGAAGTCGGAAGAAAAAAATTTTTATGAGGCCTAGAGAAAACACTTGTACTGTACCCAGGGCACTCAGAGGAATCCATTTTTGTAAGTTTTATCCCATTATACTGTAGAAATATGCATATAAAAAATGTTGGATTTTGGTTAACCAAAATGTCTCAGACTTTGCCAAGCTGTAACTCCGCAAAACGGGGCCAAACTGCACCAAAATCGGGTCAAGGTCAGAACAGGTGGCCCTCTATCCGATGACACCTGCCCCATGTCCCTATGACCCCGGGGGTCAAAGTTACGGCCCCCCAAAATGTGGGATTTGAACCGGGATAACTCAGGAACCGGACCACCCAGGAACTAGAGGGTGGTCGCATACGGTAGGCCCCTCGACCCTCTAGGGATCCCCTGAATTTCAGCCCCGGGGTCCACCGCTTCGCGGAGATATTTGCAAAAAAATAGTACCATCCACCCCCCTCGCACCTACTCATCCATGCCGGCCAGGGTGCACCCTCCCCGGCTAGAGAAGGCAGCTCAAGGGGGGTGGAAGTCGGAAGAAAATTTTTTTTATGAGGCCGAGAGAAAACAGTTGTACTGTACTCAGGGCACTCAGAGGAATCAATTTTTGTAAGTTTTAACCCATAATACTGTAGAATTTGCATAAAAATGAGCGTTGAATTTTGGCACACATGTGCACCACATGTGGTGCGTATCTCACTTTTCATTAAATAGCAACTGTATTTAACTTTTTTTATTTCAAATGTGTGTTATTGTTAATGAAAAGAACTTTACTGTACTCAGGACACCCAGAGGAATCCATTTTTGTAAGTTTTATCCAATAATAATGTAAAATATGCATAAAAAATTATGTCCACCAGAGCACTACGGAGGTCCCGCTGAATAAATTGTAAATGGACATTTTTTAAAAAAAAAACCTCCCATTTGCCATTTATTCAGCACGCCCTTCCTAATGGTTCCGTGGACGGATCAATTTCAGCGATTTCGTGGTTGAAGTCTCATCTGCTGTACTCTGCAAGTACAGGGACAAGTTTTGTCCCATAATACTGTAGAATTATGCATAGAAAACCACATGTGGTGCATGTCCACCCGCAATTTATTTGAACCCCATTCAAATATATGGCAGGTGGGACTTTTTTAGAAAAGACCCAGGGGCCCGAAATTCGGATCGGTGGGTCCAGGGGCCGCCCCGATTGAGCTGCCGAAAGAGCGGGGCCCTAAGGCGAGGGGATAATTCGGAGCCTCCTGCACAAAATCTCTCCCTCAGCCCTCTCTGACTCTTACATGATCAGAGCCTTTTGAGAGATTTCAGGGTGCCGGATGGGAATTATTTTTTCAAGGTCCTACAGCTTCGTGCTTTGGGGACATGGGAGAGGGGCCTCTGAGATGCGAGAATCTCGAATCTCGGGGCCCTACGACCCATCGTCTCCGAAGGGCGGATGTCCCATCTCCAATGTAAACGCGTACCGGTTTGGTGGACAAGCGCTCCCTTTTTTGACCCTTTGACCCCTAAATAAGGTCGTAGGGTCACCAGACTTCTATGCCCGGTCGAGGTGGCCCCCATGAGACACATATCCAAAATTCGGCCCGATCGGACCCCGGCGAGCCGTGTCCACGAAACCGCTAGGCCGAACACATTCAAGTAAATGGCAGGAGGGATTTTTTAGAAACGTCCTAGGGGCCCGAAATTTGGATCGGTGTCGTGCTGTCAAAAGCGTGAGGACCTAGCGCGATGCCCTTTTTTTCCATGGGTCCTACGACTACGTGTTTCGGAGCCCTTGTTGAGGGGCCCCTGAGAAGCCAGAATCTCAAATCTGGGGGCCCTACAACCTATCGTCTCCGAACTGTGGACGTCCCACCTCCCATCAAAACGCGTACCGCTTTTGTGGACGTGGGGTCCCTTCTGTGACCGTTTGACCCCTAAAGAAGGTCGTAGGGCCACCAGACTTCTGTGCCTGGTCGAGGGGATGCCCTAGAGACACATATCCAAAATTCGGCCCGATCGGACCCTTGGGAGTCGTGTCCACGAATCCGCTAGGCCGAAAGCATGGGAATAAATGGCAGGTGGGATTTTTTTAGAATTGTCTCAGGGGTCCCAAATTTCACAGCGGGGTCCGTGGGGTCCCCCCAGTGACCTCACCGAGACCGCGGGCCGATCGGAGCGACTTGCGTCGGCGACCCCGAAATGGCCAGAGGGGGCGCCGGTGAGCGCCCGCTGGGCGGGGACGCCCACCCCCCACCTCTGGGACCCTTTTGGGAACGTTCCGTAAAAATAGTGGAAAAGTGGACAAATAGTGGTTCCGTGGGACCGGGGGTCCGGGTCGGGGGTCCTCGCGGCTGGAGGGTCCGATCCGCGATGATAATGGTTAAATGGACAAATAATGGGTTCGTGGTCACGGGGGTCTGCACAGCGGACCCATATGGCGGGTGGACAAAACGCAGCTCGCTGGGATGCGAAGCCCACCCTAGAACAGCCCCGGCCATTCGTTTAATGGGAGAAAGGCCAAATAATAGGGTCCTGGGAGCGAATACCCCCAATGGCCAGCAGAACGATGGCAAAAGGACCTTTATAGGGTTCGTGGTCACGGGGGTCCGCTAAGCGGGCCCATATGGCGGGTGGACAAAACGCGGCCCGCTGGGATGCGAAGCCCACCCTAGAACTGCCCCGGCCATTCGTTTAATAGGAGAAAGGCCAAATAATAGGGTCCTGGGAGCGAATACCCCCAACGGCCAGCAGAACGATGGCAAAAGGACCTTTATAGGGTTCGTGGGAGGTGGGGGTGGGGTGGGGGGGCTCTCCCGGTGGTCAACATCACCCCCTAGAGGTGTCAATACTTGGTTTACTGCGGATTCCCTACGGAAAAGGTGGGTAAGCCGACTCGTCCCGTTGGCCAGTTTTCTAAAGAAGAAAATGGATCCAAATTGACAGTACAATCCCTTCGAACCATTATGCGGTATATGGCAATTTAAATGAATGGGGTTTTTTCCACGAACCCATTATGTGTACTACCTAACATTAGGCGTAGTCGTGGCCGAGAGGTTAAGGCGATGGACTTGAAATCCATTGGGGTCTCCCTGCGCAGGTTCGAACTCTGGGTTAATGGTAGAACAGGAAGGGAGAATAAAAGGAATAGGCATAGAGGGAGGAGAGAATAAAATATTTCAATACGCTGATGATACTACGCTATTGCTGCAAGATCTGTTGAGTGTAAGGGAAGCAATGAAAATAGTACAAACATTTTGCAGGGGATCAGGGGCTAAAGTGAACGAGGATAAAACAGTATGCATGAGATTCGGGGGAAGTGAGGTTTTAACGGCGCACTTTAATTTTAAGGAAATGAATGAAATAAAGATTTTAGGTGTTTTAATGGGGAGGGATGAAACCAAAGCAGAAGGAATTATGTGGGATGAGATGTTAGGAGGGATCGAGAGAAGGTTGAATTTTTGGAGATTAATGTCCTTAACTTTGAAGGGGAGGGTTTTAATTTTGAATGTTTTAATGGTTTCTAAGTTATGGCATATTTTATATGTGGCTTCAATGCCGTTGTGGACAGAAAAAAGGCTGAAAAAATGTTTTTTAGATTTTTTATGGGAAGGAAAGCCACCGAGAATTGCATATAACACTTTAATAGGAGCAGTGGGGAAGGGGGGGGCTAGGGCTAATGGACGTGGAGCAAAGAAAGAACAGTTTAAGGGTGAAAATCATAAGCAAATATCTAGACGAAGAAAATAAAGCAGCATGGAAAAGAACAATGGGGCATTTTTTAAACAAGTGTAGTCATTTTAATCTGGGGGACAACATTTTATGGATGAAAACAACAAATTGGATGACGGAGGGGCTGCCAGAATTTTATAAAAAACTGATGAGAGCATGGGGAAAATTTTTAGATAATGTGCATTTTAAGCCACAAGGTAGAGAGAACATTTTAAATCAGCCTTTATTCTTAAACAACTGCATTTTAAATCAAGGGAAGCAGGTTTTTTTAAGAAATGGTGGGATGTTGGAATCATGAAAGTCAGAGATGTTTTATATGAATTCAAAGAGGGGTTTTTACCAGTGCAATACATTGTGGATGTGATGGAGGATGCAAAGGAGGATTATAGCAGACAAGAGATTACAAACAAATATGATTTAATTAAGAATGCTATACCTAAAGAATGGATAAAGAGAATTGAAAATATGGAAGAAGAAAATCAAGGAAAAGATGTGTATGTAAATATGGGGGGAAAATTGTGTGCTTTTAAAGAATGTACTGTGAAAATGTTTTATTGTTTTTTTAGAGATGTGGTTTTCAAGAAACCTGTTGTAAATGAATACTGGCTACGGATATTCAATGATGTAACAGAAGAGAAAATATGGGGGAATATAAATGGGAAAATTGTACAGACTAAACTGGAGAATATGGAATATTTTATAAGGAACAAAGCAGTGTTCACAGATGTGATTTTAAGCAAAATTGGGATGGAGGAAAGTGCAATATGTAAAGTATGCCAAGATGCAGATGAAGGGTTTTTACACTTGTTTTTATATTGTGATAAGCTGAAAGATTTTAATGAGAGATGTAAAAGCATGTTTTTAATTTTGAGAGGAGAGGGAAATGGAAACTTTGAGTGGGAAAAGGTGTTAATGTTGGGCATTAATGAGAAATATAAACATGAGAAGCTGATTAATTTACTTGTGATGCTGATGAAAAGTGTGATATGGGAAAGAAGAGTGGTGGTGAAAAAGGACAATGCTTTAATTGATGTATGGAATGTGTTTAGGAGAAAAGTTGAAAAATATGTTGGATGTCTTTTTTATTATTTTAAATTGGAGGAAACGATTAATGTTTTTTATAATATTTTTACTCAGGAGGTATTAATTGTCTTCAAAGAGCTGGGAATTGAATTTTCATTTTTAAAAGATTAAACTATTTAATGACTTCTTTCTTTAAATTGTAAGTAAGATGTCTGTCAATTCAAGATTTTAGGAATTTTTTATGTCAAAGAAAGAATCTTATGTACTTTTGTATGTGAATAATTGATATGTATGTTTGAATTGATTAATTTCTTCAATAAATAAAAAAAAAAAAAAAAAAGGTTAAGGCGATTGACTTGAAATCCATTGGGGTCTCCCTGCGCAGGTCCGAACTCTGCCGACTACGGGAGGGATTTGCAGTATTGCTTTAGCTTTCTGTGACGGTAATTGTGCCTTCTATGGTCCTTCGCTCTCTGTGCCATAACTGCTTCTAGCTTTCATCCTTGTGACACCTGCATCTCTTCTGGGCAGCTTGTTGTAAAACTGCTGCTTTATAAAGGTGAGAAGCCAGTGCTCCACAAGAGCCTGGATAGCTCAGTCGGTAGAGAATCAGACTTTTAATTTGAGGGTCCAGGGTTCAAGTCCCTGTTAGGGTGAAGGTCTGTCTGCTTTTGCCGGAGTCACCTTGCTATCACTACGGTCCATCTCTTCTTCTGAATCTGTACTGGAGCGGTGTTCCTTCCTGCTCCAGGGTATCAGTGCACCTCCCTTGTTTGGCACACCTGATTCTGATGGTCAGCTCGTTAGGAAAGCGCGCTCACAGAGTGAGTAGAATAAGACAGACCTCCGAATTGTTCAGTGATGTCGGTCCCCAGGCCCAGCACTGAAAAACCCCATTATATAGGATGAGACATGGCAGCCTGATTTCTCCTCAGTGGGACTGCTGTTTTACCCGCTTCCAGGGCTAGCTTACAATCTCGGCTTGCTAGGTTGCAAGTAGGTCAGGCAGCAATGTGACACACAACAGGGCAGAAGGTGGTCTGCTTAATTCAAGTCCCTGTTTGGGCGAAGGTCAGTCTACTTTTTGGAGGCCTCAGCTTGCTATCACTACGGGTCCATCTCTTCTGCTGACTCAGTATTAGAGCGATGTTCCTTCCTTCTCCAGGGGGTCAGTACATCTCCCTTGTTCGGCACACATGATTCTGATGGTCAGCCCTTTAGGAAAGAGTGCTCACGGAGTGAGTAGAATAAGACAGACCTCCCATTTGTGCAGTGCTGTCGGTTCCCAGGGCCAGTACTGAAAAACCCCATTACATAGGATGAGACATGGCAGCCTGATTTCTCCTCAGTGGGACTGCTGTTTTAGCCGCTTCCAGGGGTAGCTTACAATCTCGGCTTGCTAGGTTGCAAGTAGGTCAGGCAGCAGTGTTACACACAACATGGGAGAAGGTGGTCTGCTTAATTCAAGTCCCTGTTTGGGCGTAGGTCAGTCTTCTTTTTGTAGGCCTCAGCTTGCTATCACTACGGTCCATTTCTTCTGCTGACTCTGTACTAGAGCGATGTTCCTTTCTGCTCCCGGGGATCAGTGCATCTCCCTTGTTCGGCAAACCTGATTCTGATGGTCAGCCCTTTAGGAAAGAGTGCTCACAGAGTGAGTAGAATAAGACAGACTTCCCAATTGTGCAGTGCTGTCGGTCCCCAGGGCCAGTACTGAAAAACCTCATTACATAGGATGAGACAGCCTGATTTCTCCTCAGTGGGACTGTGTTTTATCCGCTTGCAGGGCTAGCTTGCAATCTCCGCTTGCTGACTGAGCTGGGTTGGTTGCAAGTAGGTCAGGCAACAGTGTTGGACACAAACTGAGCAGTAATTGGTCTACTCCCGTAGTCGTGGCTGAGTGGTTAAGGTGATAGACTTGAAATCCATTGGGGTCTCCCCGCGCAGGTTCGAATCCTGCTGTCTACGCTGTTTGCTGAAGGCCATGAGGCAAAGCATCCATGCATTTTTCACGGTCCTCGCACTTATTTGCAAAATGTCCAGTCCCTCTTCGATGGACAAACACGCCACTGCTGCTTCTTCTATCCGGGCTCCAGGGGTTGTCTTGGGTGAGCCAGTGGCACGCCGTGATCGTATAGTGGTTAGTACTCTGCATTGTGGCCGCAGCAACCCCGGTTTGAATCCGGGTCACGGCAACCCTCTGCCGTTGAGTATACGGGAAGGTTGAACATTTTTTACCACCTCATCGTTCTGCGTGATTTTGTTTCTGAAGCTTGGCCTGTGCAGGGCGCCATCAGACAAGGGGGCTGGCTTTCTAACATTAGGCGTAGTCGTGGCCGAGAGGTTAAGACGATGGACTTGAAATCCATTGGGGTCTCCCTGCGCAGGTTCGAACTCTTCCCATTTCCGGAAGGATTTGCAGTATTGCTTTAGCTTTCTGTGATGGTAATTGTGCCATCTATGGTCCTTCGCTCTCTGTGCCATAACTGCTTCTAGCTTTCATCCTCGTGACACCTGCGTCTCTTCTGGGCAGCTTGTTGTAAAATTGCTGCTTTATAAAAGGTGAGAAGCCAGTGCTCCAGAAGACCCCGGATAGCTCAGTCGGTAGAGCATCAGACTTTTAATCTGAGGGTCCAGGGTTCAAGTCCCTGTTCGGGTGAAGGTCTTTCTGCTTTTGGCGGAGTCACCTTGCTATCACTACGGTCCATCTCTTCTTCTGAATCTGTACTGGAGCGGTGTTCCTTCCTGCTTTAGGGTATCAGTGCACCTCCCTTGTTTGGCACACCTGATTCTGATGGTCAGCTCGTTAGGAAAGCGTGCTCACAGATTGAGTAGAATAAGACAGACCTCCGAATTGTGCAGTGCTGTCGGTCCCCAGGCCCAGCACTGAAAAACCCCATTACATAGGATGAGACATGGCAGCCTGATTTCTCCTCAGTGGGACTGCTGTTTTACCCACTTCCAGGGCTAGCTTACAATCTCGGCTTGCTAGGTTGCAAGTAGGTCAGGCAGCAATGTGACACACAACAGGGCAGAAGGTGGTCTGCTTAATTCAAGTCCCTGTTTGGGCAAAGGTCAGTCTACTTTTTGGAGGCCTCAGCTTGCTATCACTACGGGTCCATCTCTTCTGCTGACTCTGTATTAGAGCGATGTTCCTTCCTTCTCCAGGGGGTCAGTACATCTCCCTTGATCGGCACACATGATTCTGATGGTCAGCCCTTTAGGAAAGAGTGCTCACAGAGTGAGTAGAATAAGACAGACTTCCCAATTGTGCAGTGCTGTCGGTCCCCGGGGTCAGTACTGAAAAACCCCATTACATAGGATGAGACATGGCAGGCTGATTTCTCCTCAGTGGGACCGCTGTTTTACCCGCTTGCAGGGCTAGCTTGCAATCTCTGCTTGCTGACTGAGCTGGTTTGGTTGCAAGTAGGTCAGGCAGCAGTGTTGGACACAAACTGAGCAGAAATTGGTCTACTCCCGTAGTCGTGGCCGAGTGGTTAAGGCGATGGACTAGAAATCCATTGGGGTCTCCCTGCGCAGGTTTGAATCCTGCCGACTACGCTGTATGCTGAAGGCCATGAGGCAAAGCATCCATGCTTTTTTCACAGTCCTCACACTTATTTACGAAATGTCCAGTCCCTCTTCGATAAACAAACACGCCGCTGCTGCTTCTTGTATGCGGGCTCCAGGGTTTGTCTTAGGTGAGCCAGTGGCACGCCGTGATCGTATAGTGGTTAGTACTCTGCGATGTGGCCCCAGCAACCCTGGTTTGAATCTGGGTCACGGCAACCCTTTGCCGTTGAGTATACGGCAAGGTTGAAAATTTTTTTACCACCTCATCTTTCTGTGTGATTTTGTTTCTGAAGCTTGGCCTGTGCAGGGCGCCACCAGACAAGGGCACTTGCTTTCTAACATTAGGCGTAGTCGTGGCCGTACCTTCCAGCGATCGGACGGCTGAACACTTCCTAACACTTCCTAACAACATTTGAATACTTCCGAACAAGGTCGCAACACTTCCTAACAAAGTCAGAACGAAAGTCCGAACACATCCTAAATTAATCCGAACAGGTCCTAACGCAAATCCGAAACTTTCGAACAGATGGGGGAAAGGAGCCAATCAATTCCTACCGAGAGGAAAGAGCCAATCAGCAAGTTGACATGCCAATCTCGCCGCTGATTGGCTGAATGAGTTTCGTGATATTCCAGCTGTTTGTAACTCACTGGACATCTGCTATGCGGAGATTCAAGGTAAGCGTTATCACAATACAAATCCGTGACATCAGTGTTAACCTATTTGTTCAAACATTAATTCATGATTTGGAATAAAGATAATTCTGATCGTTCTACGCTTGCGTAGCAAGGCAAGCTAACTTAACGTGTCGCTAACTGATGCTTGTTAAGCCTTCGATTCATAACAAGTTTTTATTTTCTATATCTTTGCAAGAATTTCATTTCATCATTCAGTTTTCCAAGTATCCATTCCCTATGTTATTTCAGTCATGACTAAGTGATTCTTTACTGAATGTATTTAAATCTTTTACTATTCCAGGTATTCATTAAATCTCTAGTTTTTCCCCCTTTCTTACTTTATATACAAACACAGTTTTTATAATTATACATTAAAAGCTATTTGCAATTTTTTGCAAGTAGGAACATATTTACTGTAGAAAACTATTAACCTGCCACATATTTCACCACTCAACATGTCTGCTTTTGTATACTTGATGTGAGTATTTATATATATATATATATATATATATATATATATATATATATATATATATATATATATATATACTGTATATATATATATATATATATACTGAATATGTGTGTGTGAGTGTGTGTGTGTGTGTATATATAAATATAAAACTCCAATAAACTCCTTTCTACTGTTGCTATATTAACACATATTTAACCACATTGATTTGTTCCCCATTATTGTTCAGATATGACCAAAACAGGCAAATCCTCTGCTTATTGGAACGACATCTGCCACAGGTATGCCCAGGGCACCTTCCAGTTCAGTACAGGACAAAGGCCTTGAAGCAGAAAATGGAAGGAGGTCCTGGAGCGGATTGATGCCTGTCCCCTGCAAAGGGGGAATAAGGTGGACCTGTTTGGCAGGCACATAGTGTGCACTTGTGGGTTCCATAAGGTAGTTATATGATATAATATATCAAAGGCATGATAAGTCCCTGTATCATGTAATACACTATTTTATGCACCAACCCCTGATATATTCTCAGAATATATTCTCAGTACAGTTCTGCAGAGTAATTGGTGTAATTATTTAACATGAATAGTAAGACCTTCTTTTGTTCCTAATATTAATTTTCTCCCAGTCAACAGATAAGGTCTTGATTGAGTCAGGGCCTAAGGTAAAGGCAGGCGGCAGCTCAGAGGAGACCGGGACATCACAGGAAGTACATGGGGTGAAATGTTCTCTGTGTAGTGTGGTTGTGGAGGCAGAGAAGTTCTCCGAGCACCTCTCTGACCACCACGTTGAAGAGAGGTGTGACAGCTGTGGGGTCAGGGTCCAGGGTGCCGTCGGACTCCTCCAACACATTGAGTCGAGCCATTATGGGGCTCTATTGGCTCCACGTGTCAGCCCTTCAAAAAATCCCACACCATCTCCTTGCCCCTCACCATCTCCATGGCTGCCTCCACCTCCACAGCACTTGCCGTCTCCAATGCCAGTACCAGTGTCTCCATCCCCAGGGCCCACTCCATTCCCACACCACTCTCCAGCTCCAAAGCCCTGACCACCACCTCCACGGTGCTCTCCATCTCCACAGCCCACTCCATCCTCACATCCAGTACCCTCACTGCAGCCTACACCATCTCTGCCTCAGGCTATTACTGACTGGGAGAGCTTTCTTCCCAGTCAGTTCAAGAGAGTCCTCCAGCCAGCAGATTGGGTGTGGATTGCCAAGTGCCTCTATGAGCCCACAGGGCAGCTGAGGCAGAAGATCCAGGTGAACTGGTTTTATCCATCGATGCAGCCCAAGCCATGTCCTCCTGAGCCCGGGTGGTACTTCCGACAGAGGATGTTCTTGTGGGCACCAATGAGGATGTGGGGCATTCCTCTTAAATGCCCACAGTGTGGCCGGAAGATGCACCATTCAGGAATTTACCCGAAGGTCAGGGAGGTGATTGACATGGATAGCCGCTATTACCTTGTGGGTGGGGACTATCCACGCTGCAGTGCATGCAAGTTGCCAGTATGCCCATGGAGCCAGGACATCCTTTCACAACTGGATGTGGCACACAGGACCATGTTTCCAGCGGTGCTGACCACTCAGCTAGCCCTGGACAGGAAATGTGTGACTTTCCTCAGGCCAAGGACCAGTGGTAACAGTTCCTCCTACTTCCAGTCAGCAGTAGAGGAAGCCCACAGTGAGGAGTGGGCATGACGCACCATCCAGTACCTCTCTGATTGTGAGCATCATTTGAGAAAGGTTACCCTGGTCCAATCTGCAACGGCACCTGCCTTTTCTGCACCCGCACCCTTCAGGCCACTTCCAACGATATCCTCAGCCATTTGGACGAGATGAAGGGGGTGATTACCTCCACCTATGGCCGAATCCTGAAGATGGATTCTACAAAGAAGGTACAATACATGAAGGTTTCAGCATGAGGTTTATTTTCAGCCAGAAAGAATTTCAACATGATGAAAAATGTTGTGTTATATACATTTGTGTTATATATATATTATAATGTACCATAACAAATCATTTCCTTCTTTTTGTTTTTCAGATCACCAAAAAGCTGGCTGGTGGCATTGGGGACACGGCTGCATGGATGACCAACATTGGCAATGAGCTCGGCCAGGTTCTGAACAGTGTTCTGACAACAGCTGAAGGCGCAGGACTGGAGGAGCTGTGCCAGGGCGTCGTCAAACGCTACCAGAATGCTGGCGAGCCAGAGCCTGAGGTCATCTATGTTGACCGGGATTGCTGCAGTCAGTCAGGTGAGATTTTCAAATTACTACTTTATCAAATGTGCACTGCAATATATTTTATAAAAGTTAATAGTGGTGTAAAAAAGTTCCCCTTTCCCTATTGGTGATGGTAATTAATTAGTATTATTTTTACAGCCAGTGTATTAAAAATTTTAATAAATTCTATTGACTGAAAAGTATGTTTGAAATTAAATCAAATGAATGTTTTTTATTTTTTCTCCTCCACAGGTGCATCTTCAGTGTTAAAACTTTTTCGGCCATGGAAGTCTATTGTAAGGCTAGATATCTTCCATTTTATGAGAAGATTCAACTGTGGCCTTACTACAGAGCACCACCCTCTCTATGGTACCTTTTGTTCAAAACTTTCCTCCTGTATCTTTGAGTGGGATCAGGAGGATGTGAAAGAACTTGAGGCTGCCAAGAGAGGGGAGTGGAAGTGCAGCCATGGTGGAAAGGCTCCCACTGAGGCTCAGCTCATGGCCAGCATCAGCCCAGGTGAACTCGCGAAGCACTGTAGGCGGCGGACACGCAGGGCTGAGGAGATCCGGGCCATGATTTCAGGGCTGCTGGAATCAGTGTGGGAGCTAACTGACACTACAGGGTTTCGCCTGGTTAACCCTGACAGCATGCACCATGTCTGGGAGATGCAACAAAAACACCTCGAGTGCATCCAGGACCCTCCACATGTAGAGTTGTACACAAAGACGGGGACCCTCCAGAAGGGTGGCAAAGTCCTAAACGTGCTTAGGTGCGGCAGGGGGTCATCCTCGCTGGAGAGTTTTCACCGCCACCAGTGTGCCTTCATTCCTGGTAAATTCTGAATATTAAATTGCAGTATGTTTTGTAGATTTTTATGTTGAAAAGATCGCTATTGTGTCAACAACAGAACCCTGGGTGCTACCTGGATTTGGCTTGTTTTCATGGAATTTACTATCAGTCTCATTATTATGTGTTACTGTTCTATAACTGTGTCATTAAATTTGTATGTCCTCAGTTTATAATAATTGCTGACTAAATCTGTGCATTTTCATTCTTAGGATGGAGATGCAATGCCATGCACACACAAATGTACATGTTAGCGGGGGCCTCGAGGTGGAACATGAGCCGGGCAAAAGAAGCTGTATCTGTGGTGGGGGCCTCAACCCTAAGGACATTTGATGTCTGCACAATGTCTCATTTAAACAGCATGAGCCAACGGGTCCTTGGTCGGGCTTTGATGCCAGAATTTACCCCTCCAGGAAAACCCACTGGTAAGATATCTCACAGGAAAATGCTGAGCATTGGAGTATTTCTCTCTCTCCTGTGTTTGTTTGTTTGTGTGTGTGTGTGTGAGTGTGTGTGTCCTCTCCCCATTAACAATGTGGTACAAATTATTGCAGGGGAGCGCATTGCAGTGGAGTACTTGTTGGCCCAGTCCAATAGAGGCGACCAGTTGATTGCACACCACAATGACATGCCTGAAGTCCCCCCAGAGGAGCCCGAAGAGGATAGTGAAATTGACACGACTGTGTGCCATGCAGCTGACCTTAGGGCTGATGACTCTCCAGTAGCTGTCGTGCAGGCCCAGGTGACAAGTCAGGTGGGTGACACTGAACCCAAATCCCTAGATGAGGAGGTCACTGAGGAAGAGGAGGATGACACTGCAAGTCCTAGCACATCAAGCCAGGTAATATTGCTATCCTGTACTATTTTTTACTTTTAAAAAAAATGTATCTGGTACAGTGCAAAACGCCTATTGTCACCAATGTGTAAAGTTAAAATATATGCATGTACAATGCAAAATAATTATTACAACACTGTATATGTTTATTGGACTGTGTTTGGCATTTTTCTCAATTTCCAGAGTACACAGTGTGATTCCAGAGGTGTCTTGGGCTGGGAGGCAGTTGATGCCCTGGCAGCCTACTTGGTTGGCCTAAACCGAACGATCACTGCCTTGTCATCACAAGAGGAGGCCCACATAGTCCAGCTGTACATGGCTCTGCATGCCATGGACAAGGTACCATCAAATATAGCCAGAGGGTTAAGAAGAAGGCTTTGACAGGACCTTGGAGAGCATCCAGGAAGCAGAGTGGCTCTGCTCCAGGACAGCAGGCAGCAGAGAGGTAATTTGACTATTTGGATCGTCACTAGTTTATAACCCAGTATACAGTTCAGATTATATCATCTTTCTTTTCCATAGATTGTTCATGACTCATGGGCAGGCAGCTCAGGACCCTGAAGTCCACAGGGTCTGTGAATGTGTTTGCCTAAGGCTTTTGAAAGAGTTTCAGCAAGCACGGAACAGGCCCAGGGACACACAAGGAAAAACTCTGCCAATTCCACAATCTATTGTGGTGGTATACAGCCACTTAAAACAGCTGATGGAGGACAGCAGAGAGGTTCTAAGACAGACTAACCTAGTTCTTGTCCCGATAAACACCACTACTGTCTCCTCGTGGTGAGTCTTGTTTTATGCAATACTTTTGCACAATCACAGTAGTATATCAAGATTGTACTTATAAAACCTTCTTGTACATGCTTTTAAAAATGATGCTACAGGAAGTAAAGACAATGGGCTTTTATTCACTTAAATTGCTAATTTAAGATGAAGAATGTTTCTCTTGCAGGCTACTAAAAAGACAGAAACGTGTAGACAGAGACATGCTTCTGCAGGGTACTGCACTGCCCAAACAAGTATATTTGGCAAAGGAGGCTCTTCCTGAAGTGGGCGAACTTCCAGCTGTTCCTGCACAGCATGGGCATGAGGCCATGGTATTTCAGGATACAGCAAATCAGGAGGGAGAGGCCTTCATTCGTAATCGTATCTCCAACAGGTGCCCAATGCCCACCCCTCCTCCTGGATCTTACTCTGCATTTCCCATATACCCACCAGCACCACACTTTGCATTCCCCCCTGGGTCCTACCCACCCTTTCCCAGCTACCAACCAGGTCTACCACTGCCTCATTCTACCCAATTCCATCCCCCTCCCCAATTCCAGCCCCCTCGCCAATTCCAGCCACCTTCCCAATTCCAGCCCCCTCCCCAATTCCAGCCACCTTCCCAATTCCAGCCACCTCCCCAATTCCAGCCGCCTCCCCAATTCCAGCAGCCTAATACCTTGCCATCGTAAACTTGTCCCTCTACTCAGCCCAGGCAGCGCACATGGAGAAGGCAGAAAGCTGCCCAAGAGGATGAGGAGCGAGTGGCTAGAGGTGAACCACCACGGAAACTACTAGCAAAGGATATATATCACTATATCTGCAAGCAGTGTGGGCTGGCAAAAAATAAGACAACTGGCCACACTCAGCTGAAGGGCCGGTGGTATTGTCCAGCCTCAGGCCTCTCTGTTGCACAGTGGAGGCAGAATGTACAGGGAGTTCTTTGATTTTTTTTTCATTGGTGTATATAGTAATGTATATAGTTAGGTTTTTATATAGTTGCATATGTTGTGCTGTGTGTGTGTTGTGCTGTGAACATTTTGTTTTTAGTTGCGGTTTCCAGTGTTTAATTTGCAGTGTTTGTAAAAAAAAAAGAAATACACAACTCTTGTGGTGTAATAGTAACACATCCACCCTTTGGGTGGAAGATTCCAGGTGCAAGTCCTGGCAAGAGTGTGTGGTGTGTTTGTTAGATTATTATTATTAATTTTTTTATTAAAAATATAGTCAAAAACCAATCAAACACTTTACTTAAATCCTTTGTGAGTGTTCATGAAGTTTGATGGATAATTTTTTTTTCTTTTTCTTGCTTTCCCACCTTTCTCCTTCTCTTTTCCCTTTCTTTCCCCCTTGTAGTAGTCCCTTTTGCCTTGTTTTTGGCCGAGAGGTTAAGGCGATGGACTTGAAATCCATTGGGGTCTCCCCGCGCAGGTTCGAACTCTGCCGACTACGGGAGGGATTTGCAGTATTGCTTTAGCTTTCTGTGACGGTAATTGTGCCTTCTATGGTCCTTCGCTCTCTGTGCCATAACTGCTTCTAGCTTTCATCCTCGTGACACCTGCGTCTCTTCTAGGCAGCTTGTTGTAAAACTGCTGCTTTATAAAAGGTGAGAAGCCAGTGCTCCATAAGAGCCCGGATAGGTCAGTCGGTGGAGCATCAGACTTTTAATCTGAGAGTCCAGGGTTCAAGTCCCTGTTCGGGCGAAAGTCTGTCTGCTTTTGGCGGAGTCACCTTGCCCTCACTACGGTCCATCTCTTCTTCTGAATCTGTATGGGGGGCGGTGTTCCTTCCTTCTCCCGGGGATCAGTGCATCTCCCTTGTTCGGCACACATGATTCTGATGGTCAACCCTTTAGGAAAGAGTGCTCACGGAGTGAGTAGAATAAGAAAGACCTCCCATTTGTGCAGTGCTGTCGGTCCCCAGGGCCAGTACTGAAAAACCCCATTACATAGGATTAGACATGGCAGCCTGATTTCTCCTCAGTGGGACTGCTGTTTTAGCTGCTTCCAGGGCTAGCTTACAAGCTCCGCTTGCTAGGTTGCAAGTAGGTCAGGCAGCAGTGTTACACACAACATGGCAGAAGGTGGTCTGCTTAATTCAAGTCCCTGTTTGGGCGAAGGTCAGTCTTCTTTTTGTAGGCCTCAGCTTGCTATCACTATGGTCCATCTCTTCTGCTGACTCTGTACTAGAGCGATGTTCCTTCCTGCTCCCGGGGATCAGTGCATCTCAATTGTTCGGCAAACCTGATTCTGAAGGTCAGCCCTTTAGGGAAGTGTGCTCACAGAGTGAGTAGAATAAGACAGACTTCCCAATTGTGCAGTGCTGTCGGTCCCCAGGGCCAGTACTGAAAAACCCCATTACATAGGATGAGACATGGCAGCCTGATTTCTCCTCAGTGGGACCGCTGTTTTACCCGCTTGCAGGGCTAGCTTGCAATCTCCGCTTGCTGACTGTGCTGGGTTGGTTGCAAGTAGGTCAGGCAGCAGTGTTGGACACAAACTGGTCTACTCCCGTAGTCGTGGCCGAGTGGTTAAGGCGATGGACTAGAAATCCATTGCGGTCTCCCCGCGCAGGTTCGAATCCTGCCGACTACGCTGTTTGCTGAAGGCCATGAGGCAAAGCATCCATGCATTTTTCACGCTCGTCGCACTTAATTGCGAAATGTCCAGTCCCTCTTCGATGGACAAACACGCCGCTGCTGCTTCTTGTATCCGGGCTCCAGGGGTTGTCATGGTTGAGCCAGTGGCATGCCGTGATCGTATAGTGATTAGTATTCTGCGTTGTGGCCGCAGCAACCCCGGTTCGAATCCGGGTCACGGCAACCCTTTGCCGTTGAGTATACGGGAAGGTTGAAAATTTTTTACCACCTCATCTTTCTGCGTGATTTTGTTTCTGAAGCTTGGCCTGTGCAGGGCGCCACCAGACAAGGGCGCTTGCTTTTTAACATTAGGCGTAGTCGTGGCCGAGAGGTTAAGGCGATGGACTTGAAATCCATTGGGGTCTCCCCGCGCAGGTTCGTACTCTGCCGACTACGGGAGGGATTTGCAGTATTGCTTTAGCTTTCTGTGACGGTAATTGTGCCTTCTATTGTCCTTCGCTCTCTGTGCCATAACTGCTTCTAGCTTTCATCCTCGTGACACCTGCGTCTCTTCTGGGCAGCTTGTTGTAAAACTGCTGCTTTATAAAAGGTGAGAAGCCAGTGCTCCACAAGAGCCAGGATAGCTCAGTCGGAAGAGCATCAGACTTTAATTCTGAGGGTCCAGGGTTCAAGTCCCTGTTCGGGTGAAGGTTTGTCTGCTTTTGGCAGAGTCACCTTGCTATCACTACGGTCCATCTCTTCTTCTGAATCTGTACTGGAGCGGTGTTCCTTCCTGCTCCAGGGTATCAGTGCACCTCCCTTGTTTGGCACACCTGATTCTGATGGTCAGCTCGTTAGGAAAGCGGGCTCACAGAGTGAGTAGAATAAGACAGACCTCCGAATTGTGAAGTGCTGTCGGTCCCCAGGCCCAGCGCTGAAAAACCCCATTACATAGGATGAGACATGGCAGCCTGTGTTTCTCCTCAGTGGGACTGCTGTTTTACCCCCTTCCAGGGCTAGCTTACAATCTCGGCTTGCTAGGTTGCAAGTAGGTCAGGCAGCAATGTGACACACAACAGGGCAAAACGTGGTTTGCTTAATTCAAGTCCCTGTTTGGGCGAAGGTCAGTCTACTTTTTGGAGGCCTCAGCTTGCTATCACTATGGGTCCATCTCTTCTGCTGACTCTGTATTAGAGCGATGTTCCTTCCTTCTCCAGGGGGTCAGTGCATCTTCCTTGTTCGGCACACATGATTCTGATGGTCAGCCCTTTAGGAAAGAGTGCTCACGGAGTGAGTAGAATAAGACAGACCTCCCATTTGTGCAGTGCTGTCGGTCCCCAGGGCCAGTACTGAAAAACCCCATTACATAGGATGAGACTTGGCAGCCTGATTTCTCCTCAGTGGGACTGCTGTTTTACCCGCTTCCAGGGCTAGCTTACAATCTCGGCTTGCTAGGTTGCAAGTAGGTCAGGCAGCAGAGTTACACACAACATGACAGAAGGGGGTCTGCTTAATTCAAGTCCCTGTTTGGGCGAAGGTCAGTCTTCTTTTTGTAGGCCTCAGCTTGCTATCACTACGGTCCATCTCTTCTGCTGACTCTGTACTAGAGCGATGTTCCTTCCTGCTCCCGGGGATCAGTGCATCTCCCTTGTTCGGCAAACCTGATTCTGATGGTCAGCCCTTTAGGAAAGAGTGCTCACAGAGTGAGTAGAATA